>NC_046319.1:75671119-75971119 GCF_009819535.1 Lacerta agilis | reverse complement strand
TCTCATGAGGTGGCCAAAGTATTGCAGCCTCAGCTTCAGGATCTGTCCTTCCAGTGAGCACTCAGGGCTGATTTCCTTCAGGATGGATAGGGTTTGATCTTCTTGCAGTCCATGGGAATCTCAAGAGTCTCCTCCAGCACCATAATTCAAAAGCATCAAGTCTTCGGCAATCAGGCTTCTTTATGGTCCAGCTCTCACTTCCATACATCACTACTGTTGTCAGAAACACAAAGGGCCTGCCAGAAATTACGGCAACTCCGTTTATAACGCCTGCCGTTGCTCCTCTTAACTAGCTCTGATATTTTGCCTTTTGGAGAACCTCAACACACAGGAAAGCAGGCAGGTGAAGCTTTTCCTGACAAGGACCTAAAGGAGGGAAAGCTTCACCTGCTTAATTTACCAGGCCAGCCCTGAGAAAGGGCCGTGGCTTGGAGAAAGAGGGTTTCCTTTGCTTGCAAAGGGTCCCTTGCATCTCTAGTAAGGCTTGTGGTGTCTGAAATTGTGGGGCGCCACTGCCAGTTTGCTGTAGCTTCCCGATTTCTGGATTTCAGGCTGTTTTGGGGCTGGCCCTGCTTTGTAAAAAAAGGGCAGAGCCTTTCCCCTACTCTCTTCCCATTTTGAAGACAGCTAAGGTAAGGCTGTGATGGAGGAGGGGGGGGAGAGAGAGAGAGCACATCTGCTAACTATCCTGGCAACAGAAACGCAGCTGGCAGACAGAGGGCTTTTCTTGGACCGCATCATTGGTCAGCCCGGCTTGACCCTGCGCCTCAGATAGCCTGAGAAAGCTTCACTTCGTGTGAAGATACCAGCGCATTACCTGTTAAAATGTCTGTTGATGGAGTGCAGGACCAGCAGCCAGCAAAAAAGGAGATGGGAATTCTGGCCAAGGGGAGCAGAGAGGTCTAGGGAAGAAGGGTTGGAAGAGGGAGCGGCTGAAAGGAATGAGGAGAGACGTTATATATTTTTTATTTCAACTGCTGCTAGGCCACGTTCACACCAAACACGTTCAGAACTACGATGCCACCCGAAACAGTCATGGCTTCCCCACGAAGAATTCTGGGAGCTGTGCTTTTTTTCTGAAGAGATTAGGAGACCCCCAATTCCCCTCAGAGAGCTGCTGTTTCCAGAGTGGTTTGACAGTCTTTTCACAGCGAACTCTGCAAATTGTAGCTCCGTGGGGCGGGGTGTGTGTGTGTGTGTGAATGAGGCACTGGCCTCCTAACAACTACAATCCTTAACAAACCACAATGTTCCCTCATGGCAGGACTCGAACACACACCTTCCTGTTTTTCAAGGAAACGTGCCCCCCGCCGCCACCAAAACTGTCAGAGCTGAGCTTCTGTCCCCGTGAGCTTCCTGTTGTGGTTTCTGATCTTCCTTGAGCACACGGCCCTCTCTTCCCTTGCAAGAGGAGAAACTGATGAAACAACTGGGATAGCGTGGCGTGCTGCGATGAACGCCTGCGTGGGAGCATTGCCCATGCACGCTCCCCGTGCATGTTTCCTTGCACAGAGCCTTGCACAGAGGACGGACCCCGTGTCTGGGGAGAATCCCTCGAGACTAGAGATGCGCCCTCCTGCTCTCACGCTGTGCCACAGTGAACTGTGCTGGGGGGGGGGGAGAGAGACGGTGCTGGGGGGCTATTGTGCCTCCCCCACATGATCTCTGGGTGTGCTTCCTGGGTAGGACGAACCCATGCGGTCATTCTTCCAGTGCGCCATGTGCTGTTTGGAGACTTCCGCGCATGAGTCGTGTAGGGGAGTCCGTGCAGAAGAGCGTTGCCAGGCCTCCAGGTCTGTCCTGAAGTCTCCAGGTTTGCCTGGCCCCCTCTGGGGGGGGGCAGGTAGGGAGGGCCTGAACTTCCAAGTGGGCCAGAGTGCCACCACCATCATCATCATCATTAAGAAGACTACAAGCAGGAGATGGATGCAAATTATAGCATAGACACACAGTGGGCGGGTCTGTTCTTCTCCCCTCCCCTCTCCCAATTAACTTCCGTCTCCAGGGCTCACCCTGTGACATCACCACGGGCTTTCCCTGGGACATCACCAGAGGCTGTCCCGTAGGATCCGGCATGCTCCTGACCCAGCACCCTTGTACAGAACCTGGCAGGCGTGGTGTGTCTTATCAGTCTGCTCTTCTTTACGTTGGTGTTGTTACCTTTTCTCATCCTTTGCTTCTGGCAAGCGCAGAGGATCGTGTGACTACATTCCAGAGCCACAGGATTGCCCTGTCTCGTCCATGTTGTCTTAATGACCGTGGTCGAGATTTGTCGTGAAACACCCCGAGATCTACAGGTACAGGGCAGTATGTGAATTTAATTAATAATAACCAGTGCTTTTTTCTGGGCGGACGCAGGGGTACGCATATCCCTAAACATTTTGTGAATCTAAATTTGGCCTCATTGAGGGGCAGTATTTCAATATGAGTAGGAAAATGAGAGTACCCCTAAACATTTTTTTTAGAAAAAAAGCACTGACAACAACAACAGCAGCAGCAGCAGCAGCAATTTATTCGCTGCATTTCTATCCCACTTTTCCTTGTCCAAAGAAATAGAATTGGTGTGCATGGCTCCCCCCCTCTTCCTCGCTCAGTTCCCCACACAACAACCCTGTGAGGTAGATTTAGACCAGAGGGTTAGAGGCAGAAAGATTGGCCCGAGCTTCATGGCCGAGCAGGGATTTGAACCCTGGTCTCCCAGGTCCCAGTCCAACACTCTAACCATTTTCCTACCCTGTCGAAAGGCTCCCCAGAGGTTGTGGGAGGAGAGGCCGGCACGGTCCGGCCAGGCGCCTGCAGCCGAGTTGCAAAAGTTTCGGCTCTCTTTCCCCCTCCCTCTGCGGCCTGTATTCCTGTCCCTGCTATAAATCCTTCCTTGGGCTCGGAGCAAGATTGCAAACAAACACTGACGTAATCCTCCCAGGGCCAGGGTGGGGAAGGCTCTGGGAATTACTCACCCCAAAGTTGGACTACAACTCCCTTCTTTCCTCTCCCTCTCCCTCTTCCTCCCCCCCCCCTTCTCTCTCTCACACACAGACAGAGAGAGAGAGATTCTTTCTGCCTCAAAACCATTTGGGATTTGAAATAAATAGCCTGGGGTTAAAGCAGCCTTAGCCAACCTGGTGCCTTCTGGGTGCTTTGAACTACAACTCCCGTCAGCGCCAGCCACTGGGAGTTGTAGTCCCCAAAACACCCAGAGGGCACCAGGTTGGCGAAACTGGGTTCAAGCAATGGCAGAAGGCAGAGGTGGGAAGTTCTGCTCTTGGAACGTTGCAAAGAAGCAAAGAAAATAATTTGCAGTGCCTGCGAGCCTGAAGCATGTGTCCACAGAAGAGTCTGCACGTTGCAACTCTGTGCGAGTCTCCCCCCGGCCTGACTTTCTCCCCAACCTGCTGTTGCTGCAGAAAGTTGTTCTGTCATTCAGTTTTTTCCACATTCAAAGATCTAGCAGGTGCCTGTTGTGTCTCTGCCTGAGTTGCTGTTTCCGGGGTTGCTTCCTCCCGATCATCTTCGGCCAGTTCCCTCCCTCCCAATGTAGCAAAGTTACCACTTCAGTCTCTGTGAGCCTTGGCACCTTCTGAACGGGTGACTCATCCGAGGACGGGTCATTTTTGCTCTTCAAACCAGATTAAAGGGGAGAAAAGTGTCTTTGAACATGGATGAAGTGACTTTCTCTCGCCCGTTTGAGTAATCGCAACCAGCTGGACACGCATCTGGGATCATTAGACATCGCTGCTGCAAAGGAAGAGGGTGTGACAGCTTCCCAGAGCCTTACCAAACCAAGGATGCTCAAATAAGGTTGCATCTGTGGGAAATGGGGAATGGGATTGGTGTGCTGACTAGTGGTTATCGCAAGAGAGGCAGGATTCAAAAAGAAAAGGCTGAGCCCCAGAATACAGGAAGCCGAGACCAGTCCCTCTGATCATGTGCAGAGCGCTTTCCCTGCGTCACTGAACCATCCTAGCCCCTCATGTATCTGCCGTTATAAAATGGGCATTATGTAATGTTCTTTGTTACATGCTTGTTCCATTTGCCCTCCAAGGAATTCAGGGCACAATGCAGTATCCCCCTTCCCTGCCAGCTGTGCTCACAGCAACGACCCTGCGAGGTAGAAGAGCACAAGGTCCTCGAACAAGCTTCGTGGCTGAGCTGGAAACTCAAGCAAAAATGAACAGCTGGGTAGCTGGGACTACTGGTTAGAGCAGGGAGCCGGCAGGGAGCTGGGAGACAGGCCTCCCCAAACCTGAGAAGGCAGAGCTTGGATGGCCATCTGTCACGGATGATTTTAGCTGAGATTCCTGCAATGCAAGGGGGTTGGACTAGATGACCCTCGGGGGTCCCTTCCAACTCGTATGATTCTATGGGGAGGGGCGCCGTCTCATTTATCTTGGTTCCTCTTCCATTCCCACAGAGCCCGGAAATTCTGGCTCCTGTCTCTGATGCAGAGACAACTGTAATGGGTTAAAGCTGTGCCCGCTAATATGTAAATGTGTTTGTGTGTGTGAGCAAGCATGCTGCCATACTTAAAGTCTTGGCCTCTGACAGACTTTTTCCAATGGCTTTGCCACAGCTGGGTTGCTGCTGCTGCTGCTGTTCCAGTCACAGGCCCTGAGGCAAAAGCCCATCTCGGGTTGCCTCGGGCGGCTTGGCCTGAAGGGCCGGAGGGAAGAGGGCCCTGGTCCTGGCTGGATCTGCATACAGGTTGGCTATCTTGGAGGCAGCTTGTTGTTGTTGTTCAGTCGTTCAGTCGTGTCCGACTCTTCGTGACCCCATGGACCAGAGCACGCCAGGCACGCCTATCCTTCACTGCCTCTCGCAGCTTGGCCAAACTCATGTTAGTAGCTTCGAGAACACTGTCCAACCATCTCATCCTCTGTCGTCCCCTTCTCCTTGTGCCCTCCATCTTTCCCAACATCAGGGTCTTTTCTAGGGAGTCTTCTCTTCTCATGAGGTGGCCAAAGTACTGGAGCCTCAACTTCAGGATCTGTCCTTCCAGTGAGCACTCAGGGCTGATTTCCTTGAGAATGGATAGGTTTGATCTTCTTGCAGTCCATGGGACTCTCAAGAGTCTCCTCCAGCACCATAATTCAAAAGCATCAATTCTTCGGCGATCAGCCTTCTTGATGGTCCAGCTCTCACTTCCGTACATTACTACTGGGAAAACCATAGCTTTAACTATACGGACCTTTGTCGGCAGGGTGATGTCTTTGCTTTTTAAGCAAAGACATCACCTTGGAGGCAGCAGACAGGTGCATTTCCACACTGGGAAGGCAAGGAGTAGGCAGCACTTGCAGAGGTCTCTCCCAGGAGGGAAAAGGGACCTCCTTGGTTCGCCGAGAAGGGGGCGCCAGCCGCACCCGCCGACCGCCAGAGAATCCCCCTTTTCAGTAAAGAGAAAGGGGCATGTTTCTAGTTCTCATTGCTCTTAGTGCCGGGGAGAAGAGAGACAACCACTGTTGGATGTAAGTGCAAATAAATCCGCAAAGGTTACTAGCCTGAAAAACCTTTTTCTGGCCTGCTTGCCCTAATACACACTTATGATAATCAGCTACAGAAGTGGTTCTCAATGGGTGGTTCACGTAACACACCTGGGGGGGCGTGTCTGTGGCACCATTCACATGACAAAAACTACCGCAGAGCTATCAACATTTTCAAAAGTAAGGGGTCCGCAGTATTTAGCTAATTGGGAACCACTGAACAGCCGTACCTTGGTTTTCGAATAGGTTAGCTCTCGAACGTTTTGGCTCCCGAATGCCACAAACCCGGAAGGGAGTTTTCAGGTTTGCGAACTATTTTTGAAAGCCGAACGTCCGATGGGGCTTCTGCGGCTTCCAATTGGCTGCAGGAGCCGCGCTTTGGTTTCCGAATGTTTTGGAAGTCGAACGGACTTCTGGAACGGATTTTGTTCAACTTCCGAGGTATGACTCTCCCTCTCTCTCTCTCTCTCTCTCTCTCTCTCTCTCTCTCTCTCTGTGTGTGTGTGTACATACTTGGTGCCTGAAGGCAGCTCCCCATAGAGCACATCCTTGGGGATCCTGCTATCTATCTATCTATCTATCTATCTATCTATCTATCTATCTATCTGGCAGGATCCCCAAGGATGTGCCCTATGGGGAGATACCTTCAGGCTCCAGGCTCACTGGCAGACTGACTCTGCGTTACAATAATGTCTCCAAACACAACACCAACATCAACCTCGTGGGGACAGACATTCAGTTGTGCATCCACAGTAGGGACCAGAGGAGGAATGACCGCCTAGAAGAGCTCAGAGAGAAGAAACGCCATGGTGCATCTGCAGCAGCACAACCAGACGCCTTTCTCTGCCCCAGCTGCAACAAAACATGTCTCTCCCATATCAGTCCGCAAGCCGCACTCCTCCATTGTCTCCCAAGACAGACAGATGCCAACAATATATACACGTGGGATTTCCAGGACATATCCGAGATTCACACAACTTTTGTGCCCGGATTTTCACTTTTTGAAATATGGCGACCCTGCAATCTATGTACATGCAACTTTCATCCAGAGAGGCAGTGTGGTGCAATGGTTAGAGAGTCGGGCTAGGAACTGGGAGAGAGCAGGGTTCAAATCCACGACTCTGCACCCCCGTCACATATACATTATTTTCAAGACTCACAGCCAGTGAGGGATTTGGGTTGAGGATGTTCAAAGAGGACGAAGAGGAGAAGACCACTCTGTTTAGCGGGGACGAGAATGCATCCCCGAACCCAGGCCCACCCTGCTGCGGTGACACCCCCCCCCCCGATTCCAGCATCTCCACCCAGATCCCTGGCACCAGTCTTGGGATTTTTAGCAACTTCCTTCTGTCGCTTCTTGCGAGACCGAGGAGGGAGCCAAGGCGGGGTTCCCGGGATGAGAGGCTGGGTGGCCGCAAGGAACAGCTGAGTCAAGGGAAAGAATAACAAGTGGCAAAACAGTGACGGGCAAGTGGGCAGGCCCAGGGCGTGGGCACGGGCACCAAGCAGAGAAAAAAGCCACTGGGAGGAGAGCAAGCTGGGGCCGGGCAGTGCCATCGCCTGGGCAAAAGATCTGCCTGCCTCCTCACAGACAGAAGGAGCAGCCTCTTAGCAGGGCACAGCTCAGGGGGTCTAGCAAGGCCTCTGCCCAGCCAATGCCCTCCAGATGTTGGGAGCAACGGTTCCCGTCAGCCCCTGGCGGCACATCTGGAGGGCACCAGCTTTATTATTGTTATTCATTTAATTTATATACCACTTTGTATTTTAAAAGAATCTCAAAGACGCTAACAGCACATTAAAACATCAAAACCAAAAATCCAGGAGAAAAAACAAAAACAAATTCAAGCTTCAAGGAAAATGTTTCAGATCCTTCTCTAAGTGACATGTTGCTTTCTCCCTATTTATTTAACTACTTAGCTTATAGAGCTGCCCCATAGCAGAAGGACTCTAGGAAGGCAGGACTGTAGGACGGCAGTGTGGGGTAGTGGTTAGAGCGTCAGACCGGGACCTGGGTGATCAGCGTTCAAATCCACACCGCGCTCACTGGGTGACCTTGGAGTCAGGCCCGGCCTCTTAATCTACCTCACAGGGTCGTTGTAAGGTTTAACTGAGGAGAGGGTGGAGGAACCATGTTGTGCTGGTCCCGAGGGATACTCAAGAGGCGAGTTCCAAGTCCGGTCCGTAGGCTAACCGTAGAGAAAGTCCAATGTAGCCAAAGCTGGAAGCAGGGCGGGGAGTCAGGCAGGAACAGGAACAGGTACGCAGGCAGGGAACCAGGGCAGGTCAGGAACTCAGGCAGGGAAGCAAGGCAGGAACACTAGCAGGATCGAGCAACCAACAATGTTGCTCCCACAACCTGGGGCAGGGTCTGGCCAGCTTTTATCTGTCCTGAGGCACAGGGCGACCCCGATCCTCCGGTGACTTGCCTCTCCTTCTGGCCTGGAGGCGAGCACTCCTCCTGCAGGAACTTAGTTCCCTTCGCCTCTCTGCCCTTCGCAGCTCAGGAGAGACTGGTGGGTTACCGGACCCAGGGGGAGCCTCAGCTTCCCCTGACGGGCACCTGCGGGCAATGGGTCCTCCATCCCATCAGGAGCCAGAGCAGACTCCGCTGATGCCTGCTGCACCTGAGGATCCAGCACAGGTGAGGACCCTAGCCCCAGCTCTGCTGGTTCTGGAGGTGGGGAATCTTGTGCAGGCTGGGATCCCTCATGTTCAGCATCCGAGTCCGAATCCCAGGCCATCACACATGTTGTATTGTTGTTGTTGTTCAGTCGTGTCCGACTCTTCATGACCCCATGGACCAGAGCACGCCAGGCACGCCTATCCTTCACTGCCTCTCGCAGTTTGGCCAAACTCATGTTAGTAGCTTCGAGAACACTGTCCAACCATCTCATCCTCTGTCGTCCCCTTCTCCTTGTGCCCTCCATCTTTCCCAACATCAGGGTCTTTTCTAGGGAGTCTTCTCTTCTCATGAGGTGGCCAAAGTACTGCAGCCACAAGACCCCGATGTCAACCTTTCTTCCCCCCTTGTCCCCGATGTAGATATTCCCTCACCTCCCTGTCGGGGAGAGAGGGCGCCATTTTGTGGTCCGCCTCAGGTGCCAAAATGTCTTGGTCGTCCCATTTGGTTATCTCCCGCTTGGACTACTGCAATGCGCTTTATGTGGGGCTACCTTTAAAGGTGACCCGGAAACTGCAATTAATCCAGAATGCGGCAGCTAGACTGGTGACTGGGAGTGGCCGCCGGGACCACATAACTCCGGTCCTGAGAGATCTACATTGGCTCCCAGTACGTTTCCGAGCACAATTCAAAATGTTGGTGCTGACCTTTCAAGCCCTAAACGGCCTTGGTCCTGTATACCTGAAAGAGCGTCTCCACCCCCATCATTCAGCCCGGGCACTAAGATCCAGCGCCGAGGGCCTTCTGGCGGTTCCCTCACTGCGAGAAGCAAAGCTAAAGGGAACAAGGGAGAGGGCCTTCTCGGTAGTGGCGCCCGCCCTGTGGAACGCCCTCCCATCAGAGGTCAAAGAGATAAGCAACTACTTGACATTCAGAAAATACCTGAAGGCAGCCCTGTTTAGGGAAGTTTTTAAATATTTGATATTTTAATGTATTTTAATATTTGTTGGAAGGCACCCAGAGTGGCTGGGGGGACCCGGCCAGATGGGCAGGGTATAAATATTATTATTATTATTATTATTATTATTATTATTATTATTATTAGTCCGGCCCTGAGACAGGCCTTTTCCAACATCTTGTGGCCCTCCAGATGTTTTCGGACTGCAGCTCCCATCAACCCCAGCCAACGCTGCCACCTTGAGGGACATTGGAGAGAACCACAACAGGAACCAGCTTGGGGGAGGCTGCCGTGCAGGATCTCAGCCAGAGGCCAGTTCTGACGCCTGAGACTGTTTCACCAACAGTCTGAAATGGGACCTTTCTATACACAAAGCCTTCACTCATCCGCTGAGCTACGGCTGGTGGTGTATGTACCCTTCTCTAAAAAAAAGAGGGGGGGAAATAAAAGTATTATTTGCCAAGGTAATCGGAACGCTGCGCCAAAGAAAATCACGGCGTTTGTGTCAATTATGCAGATTGAGCCCACTTCCCCTCCTTATTCCATCTCCACCACACTGTAATTTATTTGACTTCTTCTGGCCCGGAAGAGATTTCAGGTGAGCAGAGGGAGAAAACGTCTGCAGAATCTCAAGAGCTGGGTTTGGAAACAAGGCACACGATCTCCTGGAGAGCCGGAGGCAAAAGGCCTGCTTTTGAGTAAAAAAACACAAAACGTCCGGATTTGCGCAATTTAATCTGAGTGCAGAATCTGAGCTCCTCACCCCACCCCAATGCAAAGTTTGGGTTTGGGGGCACAGTGTATGCACCCCTGGCTTTATATACAGATACACCTGATCTGAAATTCATGTATGGGCCTATGACAGAAGGAGGTGGCAGAAGAAGGCCTCACCATGCCAGGTTGCAGAATTTGGGTGTGTTGGCAGGGAATCACTCCTTTTAAATGCTGCCCTAGGTTTAAATATCCCTTCAGGTAGAAATCTAGCACAGCAGGATTAGAGCTTGTTGCCCTGGCTTTCCTATTGCAGGGAGTTGTTCTTGCTTTTTTCTTATTTTTTAAAAAGTGGCTGTCTCCATCAGACAACATCCTAACTGATGGGGCTGAGCCGGTTGGTGCAGCCTTCCCACAAATACAGATCTCGGTTTGCTAGAGGGGTGGTTGTCAATGGGGAAGAGATATGAGGGAGGAGGTGTTGGGCAACCGGAAAGACTCCTTAGCATTTATATAGCACTTCACTGTGTTCAGAGCAATTGATGTGCATTCAGTCACACAAAATGATAGAACTGTAGAGCTGGAAGGGACCACAAGGGTCATCTAGTCCAACCCCCTGCAGTACAGGAATCTTTTGCCCAACATGGGATTCGAACCCACAACCCTGAGATTAAGAGTCTCCTGCTCTACCAACTGAGTTATTACCTCAGCTATTTCTACAACCACCATGGAAGGTAGGCCTGTATTATTTATCATTATTATTATTATTATTATTATTATTATTACTACTACTACTACTACTACTACTATTGTTTGTTTGTTTGTTTGTTTAAATACTACACAGAGGCTGAGAAAATACTGACTTGCCAAAGGTAGTCATCGGCAAATCTGTCCATTTTGGTTTCTCTCAATTTCTTGTTTTTTTCAGTCAAATTTCTCCAAGTACACACATGTTGCGTGCAATTTATGTCTATTATACAAATTTCTGCAAAGCAATGCCCCATAAAAACAGGCCCTTTTGCATGTTGTCTTCACTAATACATGCATAATTAATTAATTAATTAATTTTTTAGTTTTTTTTAAAAAGGGACACGTTACCCCAGGATATGAATTTTTCTACACACATCTTGGCTGGAGAACCTGCATCGCAAAATTCGGAGAAGCGCAAATTCCGAAGGTTGTCTGTCTTCCGGATCTTGCGTTGTTTCAGAAAGCGTGGTTTAAGTAGGTCCACCTTTAAATACGAATTTACTCAAATCCTATCCCTAACTAAAGGATCCTGTGTGCTCCGTACAATTTGTGTGTGTGTGTGTGTGTGTGTGTGTGTGTGTGTACATTTTGTATAATTTACTACGGTGGCATCAAGCTTTGCTAGCCACGGGGTGGGGGAAAGTTCCCCACCTGCTGGAAATCTTATTCAACCATACCTACGTCTTCCGAGGCTGCTCTGGGCATTGCCCCCACGCAACCATAAGGTCTAGAAACTTGATTTTTTAAAAACAACCACAACAACAACATAAAAACTGAGGTTCTTGAGGAAATGAATTCGGCATCGAGCGAGTGCTACATTCTAGTACAGCTACAGCAGGTAGCCTGAGGCTATGTCTAGCAAGTGTATTACATCACAGCAGTGCGGTGACCTGAGCAGGGACTTCCCAGGTGCGGGCAGAAAAACAAAAGCAGCAACAGCAACAGCCTGAGTAGCTAGCTCTCCTGCCTTTAATAAAGCTGGGTTCTGCAGGACTGAGCCACAGGAAGCAAATGAACAACACCAGCTGCTAGCTCACTGCAGCAGAAAATCAAGCTGCTCTTAAAGGAGGCAGTTCAGAAATTGGCAGCCCTGTAATCCCCTCTGGTGCACAGCTTTTCTGCTTAAGCTGCCACCCTTTAATTGCACCCTGACCAGGCTGGGAACGAGCCCCACTGAACTCAATATGAGTAGACCTACCCAGGGACCTGCTCTGTTAACCCTTCCCCACCCGTTCTCGGCCACTCTGCTTTCCAGACCTTACATCTGCTTGTCAAACATCTCCTTCTCCCTCCCTCCCTCGCCTCTCCCCACTTTTCTGATCTACCACATCTGACCCCATATTTTTAGGCACATCTGCCTGTTTCCTCTCCGTTATCTCCCACATGCCTTGCTCTTCGTTTTATCGGCTTTCTCTCTTTATTCTCTTTGAAGAAAGCTGGTCTTACTTAATAAGACAGAGCGGTTTTTTGAGACCCACCCACCCCTCCTTCATCGCTCATTGCGATCACCTTCTGAAAACTGCCCTGAGCAAGAGACCAGGATCCCTCCCCTAAGTCTGTGCACTGAGCTCATTTCAGGGCCCCTTCAGACATCATCACCATCGTTCTGTATATGTAATGATTTGTGCTCCCGATGCTATTGGGGCAGCTATATGTGAAATTCTCTCCCCCTTTCAATACTGTTTCGTGTCCAATCAGTGCCTATCCCGTTACCTCTCGCTGAAATAACTTTTTAGCACATGCAAATGTTCTGCCGCATTTGCATCCTGCTTTTGTGGCGCTGTGCCGGAGGGGTCAGCAATGACGAGGTGGCACTGGAGAAGCATTGTAGAACAAACAGAAGCAGGGCTTTGTGAGCTGGGAGAGACCACGGCAGAGAGAGAAATCCAGAATCGGAGGCAGAAGCTGAAACAGGAGAGGAGGTAGGTCAAGAGGCAGAGGTGAGTCAGGCTGCTGAAGAGGCAGGGTTGTCTCCCCTTCCCCTTTCCCCTTGTCTCCCAGAACCAGAAGAGGCATGAAAAAGGCGGAGGAGAGGTTGGCTTCATGCAGGCACAGTCTCTGATTGCTTTGGGGGGGGACTCCGCAGAGGAGGGGGCGGCTGTGGGGAGGAGGGGACTTTCAGTCTCTGCAACTGATCCATGGGGCCAGACCTATTGGGGATGGTGTGATTTAATGCCGGCTCGCTCCTGACGACTGGGACACTGCTTTAAGCATCCATGTCTTTCCCCCAAAGAATTCTGGGGGTTGTGGTTTGTTAAGGAAGCTGAGATTTGTTAGGAGAACCCCCCCCCTCCTATTCCCCTCACAGAGCTACAATTCTCAGAGTGGTTTAACCAATCCCTCCTCACAGGGAAGACGTTGCTCTGTGAGGGGAATAGGGCCCTTGTAACAACTCCACAAACTGCAGCTCCCAGAATTATTCAGGAGGAGCCATGGCAGTTTAAAGTGGGGTCAAATGTATGGTCTGAATGCAGTTCATGTTGCAGGATATGATGCCAGTCCGGAGGAACTGTCAGAATCTGGCCTTGAGGAAATGACACGATCCTCCTGGCTCTGTTTTGAGGCCTGTGGGTATCACCAGCCAGATGGGCGGGGTATAAATAATAAATTATTATTATTATTATTATTATTATTATTATTATTATTATTATTATTATTATTAAAGGGGGTCCTCCTGTCCATTTTGCCCTGGACTTCTGCCCCAAATCAGCACCACTGTGGTTGCGAACAACCAATTCCCAAGCGAGCATATCTGCAGGGTCCGCCTCCGCCCGGTCTTCAACTCATGCGCTCTGAGGTACGTTTCCCTCCCACAAGCGATCCCGTCCACACGGAGGCCTTCTCCCCTTTCTTCCGAACTGTGTGTCACTGTCTTTCGCAACAGCCCCCATAAACCATGGGTCAGCGAGGCCCATCGCCACCCCGCTCGATCGCCTTCGACCACATCTCCCACAGGACGGCCGCTCTCTTCCTGCTGCCTCGGGGCATCGCAGAGGCAGCGTGTGGCTCACACCGATGGGCTACTCATCCCATAAAGCGGGTTTTTATCCGTCCAAGATTCAGAGGCAGCCAAAATGATCAAGAATGATTAAGAATAAACTCCCCTACGAGGAAAGGTTTAAACATTTGGGACTATTTGGTTTAGAGGGGGAAAAAAGATGAGGTGGGAATTAAGTGATTCAGGAGAGAGAGGTTTATCTCCCGCTCTCGTAATGCATATTGCACTGATCCTGGCCCGACTGCACTGGCTGCCCATTAGTTTCCGGGCCCCGTTCAAAGGGCTGGTTTGGACCTATAAAGCCTTCAACAGCTCAGGAGGGTGGCAGCACGATCATGGCCTTCTCTGCAGTGGCTCCCCGTTTGTGGCATGCTCTCCCCAGGGAGGCTTGCTGGGCGCCTTCATTACATATCTTTAGGAGCCAGGCAGAAACGTTCCTCTTCAACTGGGCGTTGAGCTGATTAAGGTGGAATCTAGACACATATAAGTTTTTAATATATATATTGAATTTGCCGTTAGCTCACCATCGCCATCTAGTGCTGCATTTGTAGAATGCACTTGAAACGTTAAATTTGCAGCTGAGTCCGAACATTCTGCGGCCTTTTAAAGGTGTCCGTAGGAAGAGGGTGGTGGTATTGCTGTTTAGTTTTACCTATTTACTTGTTTTCATCCTGTGTTTTATTCTGTGAACCGCCCTGAGATCCTATGAGGAAGGGAAGTATACAAATCTAATAAATAAAATAAAATAAAATAAAAATAACCTCCAACTACAGTCGTCCAATGAAATAAATGGTCTTGTGGGGCTCTTTTATGTTCTGAGGTTGTCCAAAGGAAACACTTTTCCCCCACAGCGCATAGCTAAATGATGGAAATGGATGCATTTTCTCCAACATTTCTCCGATGAAAATAGGGACATCCTATTCAATAATAATAATAATAATAATAATAATAATAATAATAATAATAATATTTATACCCTGCCCATCTGTCTGGGTTGCCCCAGCCACTCTGGGCAGCTTCTGACATACATAAAAACATTTTTTTAAAACTTCCCTATGCAGGCCTGCCTTCAGATGTCTTCTAAACGTTGTATGGTTACTTATCCCCTTGACTTGGGGGGTCGCATAACTCCATACCCTCCAACCATTTCTCCGATGAAAATAGGGACGTCGTAAGGAAAAGCGGGATATTCTGGGATCAATTTGGTATCCAGGACCGCATCTGTAAATCCGGGACTGCCCTTGGAAAATAGGGGCGCTTGGAGGGTCTGCCATTGCACAAGGTGTCGTGTCGGCCACTAACTTCGAGGCTTTTTGTTGAGATTCCTGCTCAACAAAGATCAGGGGTAGTCAACATGGGTGTACCTGGGGGGACAGGGGGGGCAGTTGCCCCCCAGAAGCAAAAAAAAATATTAAATGGTTATCAGCAGCCTAAAAGGGGGAAAAAAGCTCTCTTCCTGAAAAAAAAGCTCTCAACGACTGGTCTTTCTCCCCCTCCCAAAATCTCAATACCAATTGAGCTCTTGCCCTCTTGCCGAGGCACAGTTGGCCACTGTGTGTGTGTGTGTGTTTTGCGCCGGCTGTTTCCCCCTCCCTCGTGCCGACAAAGAGCTTGGCGTGCCTATCAGAGACCGGATCCTAGCCTGCACCCTGCTTGGTCAAATGGGGATGCAGGCTGAGACTTGAGCAGTGTCAGGGGCCGAATCCGAGGGCTGACCATGGTCTTAGCCTGGGTTCTCATCCTTCCTCCTCAGCCTGCTTTTTGTATCCACGCTACATCGTGCTGGCAAGAGAGGAACAGTTTCCGAATTTGCCGGGATTCATCGTTGCAAGGGAGCTTGGGAAACTGAGTTCCCTTGCATGGTGAGTAGTTCCTTTGCGAGGAATGAGGATCCTGTTAAACTGAGTTTTTCAGCCATTTGGGGCTTTCTGTTTGGGGGAGGGAATTTTTTTCTGTTTTTTGAAGCTGTTTTTGTTTTTTGAAGCTGTTTTTGTTTTTGAACCTGAACGACCATGGCTTGCCCCCCCCCCTAATTTCGATCCTGGGTATGCCCCTTTTTATACCTACCGCACACTAATGCATCTTTCTTGATAGTAAAATTCCCCTACCACCCACCAGTGCTCAAAGGAAGGAGGATTCAGTTTGTGCCGTAGAACCCCCTACCGCCCCACCTAGAACCCTACTGCCCACTAGTGTGTAGTAGGGACCACGTTGACAACCCCTGGACTAGATGATCCTTGGGGGTCCCATTCCAACTCTACAATTCTAAGAATAGCCTCTCTGTTAGATGCTGAGGAAGCTGCCACAATGAGTCGGGCCGCTGGGTCCACCCAGCTCAATGTTTTCTGCACCGATCGGCAGCAGTTCTCCAGGGTATCCGAAAAGGGACATCTCCAAGCCTACCCAGAGAAGAAGAAGAAGAGTTTGGATTTGATATCCCGCTTTATCATTACCTGAAGGAGTCTCAAAGCAGCTAACATTCTCCTTTCCCTTCCTCCCCCACAACAAACACTCTGTGAGGTGAGTGGGGCTGAGAGACTTCAGAGAAGTGTGACTAGCCCAAGGTCACCCAGCAGCTGCATGTGGAGGAGCGGAGACACGAACCCGGTTCCCCAGATTACGAGTCTACCACTTTTAACCACTACACCACACTGGCTGAACCTGGGACTTTTCACCTAGGAAGCCGACACGTTCGCCGGAGAGGGAAGGTGCGAAACTGCGCTCTCCTGGCCAACAATTGCACCCGATTAAAACGTAGCTATGATTTGACCCAGACTTAACATTGCAATGTTCACAACCTAAAAAAGCAATTTGGCTGGGTAGCCTTGGCCATGGACCAGCTGGGGGAATAAAAATCTGAGTCACCTGCTGTGTAACAACTCTCCCTAAGTCCCCCCCCCCACAGAATCCTGGCCAAAACCATCTCCTTTGGGGGGCCTCCTTTTGATGTGCGCGAAGGGTGGAAAGTGACTAACACCCCCAGCAAACTAATTCAAAACTATGCCCCAGTTCAGTGCCAAGAAATAAGATCTCTCTCGCCTTCTGCCCAGAAGAGTCCTGGGACCTAATCATAGATGGGGGGGCACTGTCTGGGGTGACTGTTCCCCCGCGCGGCCAGTTTAACCGCCAAAGCCTGCGCTGCGATTGGATCCAGATGTGGAGCGATACGCGCAGGAGAAGACGGCCCTTCCGATTCGCTCGGCTTTCCCTCTTTCTCCCCTCTAAAGAATAAAAATAAATGTGCGTCGGATTATAAGTTTCAAAGTCTGGATGTGTCTGGATCCTAGGTACATGCTCGCGTGGGTCCTTGTAGCAGCGCCGGGATGACTCACTGCAGAAAACAAAAATAATAACCTGAAAGAGCCGCAAACATATTATTCCGTGCCGTGGGTGTAAACTTAGACAAGTGCAAATTCCTCGTCCTGGCGGGAGAAAAAACCCTCCGTTGCAAAAGAATGAAATAAAGTTTTCTTGCCCTCCGTGGAAACTTAGCAAGAAGGGGGAGCGGGAAGTTGAAGCAGGGCATCCCAGAGCATTTAGTAATAAGCAAAGGTAGGCTTGGGGGATCAACCTGCCTCTGTCTGGGGCAGCCCTATGGCCAGCCTTCCTTGTTAGGTAGCGCTGCCATATTTCTTAAGGTAGGACATTGTAGAAGTGCCTGTCTGGCTAACCCTCTGAATTTCCCCCAAGCCACAGTCATGGGTTGGTTGAACACGGAGGGATGGTGGGAGGAATTAGCTGAGGGACCCCCAAAGGAATAAGGCTCAGAGCCCGGAGATTGGTGGTGGGTTGACGATGAGTGGTCAGAGCAGACCTTTCCAAACTTTTTTTTAAAATATGCATCATTTCACGACACAGTAATTCAGTTTTACTAGCAAACCGGAGGTTAAACTAACCCCTTTCCAGCCCTGGGAGGACCGCGGGGAGCATTCGCACGACACACCTACACACTGCAGCCGACACACAGTTTGGTAAGCACTGGGTTAGAGGGAGAAGAGGGAGAAGACTGGGAAGAGGAGGTGTCGGAAGCTGAAGAGGTAACAGGGCTTAGTGAGCAGGGGGAATCTGTGGCAGAGGGAAGTCCAGAATCAGAGGCTGAAGCTGAATCAGGAGATGAGGGAGGCTAAGAGGCAGAGAAGAGTCAGGGTGTCTCCCTCTCTTGCCGCGACAAGATCCCTTCCCCTCTGGTCTCCCAGGACCAGAGGAGGCATGAAAAGGGCGGAGGGGAGATCAGCTGCATGCAGGCTACGTCTCTGATTGCTTGGGGGAGAACCCTGGAGAGAAGTGCACTTAGGCAGTTGTGGGGAGCAGGAACCTTCAGTGTCAGCAACTGCTTCATGGGGGGAAGTCCTGCTTCATGGGGGGAAGATGGGTTCCTCTGCTCATTAAGCCTGACACTCCCGTGCAGATCCATTTTTGGCTAAGAAAGAGTTAGCCCCCAATTGTTCATTGTGATTTACTGCTGGCTCGCTCCTGTCAGCCGCACGCCAGACCCCATCCCTCCTTTGCACTCTTGAGGGTTTTTGCCTGGCTGGGATGTGCCCTCAAACTCTGACTGTGGGAATATGTTTTAAAGGTGCTACTGCACCTGTTTGTTTGTGTTTACTTAAAGGTGTCCTTCCGCTTTAGGAAGGAAGGGCAAAGGATCCAGCAGGGAGTTTGTTGCATGGATCCCTCCGCGTTTGGAAAAAGCGCACCCATGTAACGGTCAATGGATGGTTTCCCGCCTTGAAACTAGCATAGAAACAAGGTTGTGATTGGTTTGTGTAAATGTTATGACGCTGTTTGATTCCTTAATAAATAGCCTCCGCTCTCTGTAGCGTGTGTGGAGAACGCGCGAGACAAGCTAGAGAGAACATCAGTGCGTGGCAAGCCAGAGAGAAACCAAAACCAGCCGCACAGAAGCAGTTGAAAGCTTCTTCACCATTGACTGCAGTCTCTTAGCATTTATTTCATTTTATTTAAAAACTTTTATTTGGCCGTCTGTTTTGGCCGCTACCTAGTTTAGCCTATCTTTCACTCCGGAGACATCTGGAATCTTCGGAACCTCCAGATTACTTGCAGAAAACCTTCAGAGGCATCCAGCAACTTTCAGAACTCACGACAACTACCTTCAGATCATAGCCAGCGGACCCTTTCACGACGCAGTGGGAGCAGGAACTCTGGGATTACTGTTCGTCCCATCTGCTGGCTATCCACACATCTGACCATGCCTCTGGGTGGAGGATAGAGAGGGGCGCAGGAGTGTGCAGAATTCACAGCGGCTGCTCCGCCCACTTTTTCCTCTGGCCCCTCCCACCAGTGGCATGCGGCCCTCAGAAAGTTGTTCAGGAGCGAATTCGGCCCTCGGTGGTGCTTTAACAACAGTGTGGTGTGCAGGAATCGCACACACCCCTCACCGCTCCACACTTTTGTTGGCACGAGTATCGGTCACCAACAGCCTGACCTTTAAAGACACGGGGCAAGAAGGTGGCAACAGGAACTGGCAAACTTTACATGGGGAGATAGGTAAATAAATACGCTTAATTCAAATACCGGAATGTGCTTTTCTTAGCACAGCTTTCCAGTTGCCCTAGGGAGGAATGTGGGTTTTTATTAATTTTAACAATTGAGCATTCACCATGCTAAGATTAATGGTCCAGGGATATGTCAGCAGAACACACAGGTAAATTCCCAGGAAAGCACATGTGGAAATTTGAGTCATCTGCTTGGATAGGTATCGAGAGTGAAATCCAACACTAAGAGTGCTGGTAAGTACCTGGGGAACTACATACCTCACAGCTGCACAGGTGAACACCAGGAGAAGAATCCTTTTACAAAAGCGTATGTGGAATTTCTGGGTAATTAGATCCCCGATTACACAGCCAGAACCTGGCGGAAAATGGTCTCGTAGCAAATCTTAGGTGTCAAATGATAGAGATATGTTTGTTCCCCTCTTGCAGGAGGAAAGCATGGGTTTTTTTTCCCCAGAGGTGATACAAGACTTTAAAGATAACAGGTTAAAAAAAGAGATTGGGGATAATTAAGCTAGTAGATTTTTCATCTGCAGGTGATCTGGAAATTTTTAATGTTTACCTATCGTCGTTTAAGGTGGTTATGATGACCCGGGTTATGATGAGTCCATACTTCCAAGCTTGTATTTGTTTTACTGCAGTATAACTATAATGGCTTCTCCCCCAAAATTCCAGGAAATATAATTTGGTGAGAGTGATTATGTGAGCCGAGCACCTTACGGAAGCAGTAGTCAAACCAGTTTAAGCCTGAGACTTAGATACGCCCTTTTTCTGCAAAAGAATATCTGCAGGCAATTCATAGAAGCGTAGAGCTGGAAGGGACCCTGAGGGTCATCCAGTCCACCCCCCTGCAATGCAGGAATCTCAGCTATGGCATCCGCGACAGAGGGCCATCCAACCTCTGCTTCAAAACCTCCAAGGAAGGAGAGCCCCCAACCTCCCGAGGGAGCCCACTCCACGGCTGAACGGTTCTTGCTGTCAGAAAATAGGCCAGCACTGAAGCGCTCTCTCCAAATCGCATCTTCTGGGAGTCTGTCTCCCTCCTCCACAACCCACCCCTTTCTCTCCTCAAAGTGCTTTAATGGGCTGTGGTTACTCAGCGGTGAGGGACATAAACATAATTAACTTGAGGAATTCGTAGCAGCAGGGGTATAGCGATGACCATTAACTCAGGCGATTTTTTAAAAAACGGGCTGGATAGATGAATGGAAGCTGGCTCGTTACCGAAGGAGAACCTCCGCATCCAAGGGCAGTCTATCTCTCATAGTAGTAGACGCCGGGGACAAGCGCCGGGGGGCCATTTTTAATGCCTGGCTTGCATGAGAGCCGTGCGGCTCGCCGTTAAAGGGAAGAGAAATGCTAGCCTGGATGGGCCTTGTACGAGGGGTTTCTGGGGCCCACGCTGGAGCCAGCTCTCCTCCTGGTCAGCCTGCCGTTGGCTCAGAAAGATGTTCTCTTTCTGTGGTGAGGACAGCTGTGGATTTTGGGCTCAGGGCTGCTCACTCTCTCCTCAGGAAATGACACATCTTTGTAAGCATTTCCCACACCGGGGCTGGGTGGATCTCTCTCTCTCCCATGCATGCCCACTGGCCTGAGGGATTCTCCCCTCCAACATCTGGCTGGCACCCTAAAGGCTGCCGGCAGCAGCAGCAGATTACACTACACAGCTCTTGGAGGGCTGTGGGGCCTAGTGGTTAGAGTGGAGACAAAGAAGAGGCTAAATCGGCCTTCTCCAAACATCTGGGGGGCACCGGGTTGGCAAAAACTTCTCTAGATGCTGGGACTCGGGAATCCCACCTGAGATTTTGGACATAAAGCCCCGTGGTAGCACTTTATTAATCTAACCGTGGCTTCCCCAAAAGAATTTTGGGAAATGCGTTTTGTTAAGGGTGCTGGAGTTTGTAGCTCTGCGTGAGGGCAAACTACAGTTCCCAGGATTATTTTTTTTGGGGGGGGAATGAGCTTCAAATGTATGGTTCGCACCCAGCCTGCCTGAGGGGGAGCAACAAATGACTTGCACACACGGCATTGCCAAAATAAAGTAGCGTAGCACCCAAGGCAGAAATCCCCAAAACACCTCTCCCGACCCCATTTCTCCAATGAAAATAGGGACTATCCAATTCCATAATCATAATTTTACTATTTATACCCCGCCCATCTGACTGGGTTGCCCCAGCCATTCTGGGTGGCTTCCAACATATGTAAAAACAGACTAAAACATTAAACATTAAAAAAAAAAAAACTTCTCTATACAGGGCTGCCTTCAGGTGGCTCGGGAGTCGAATAACTCCACTTCCTCCATTATTTCTTCGATGAAAATAGGGACGTCCTAAGGAAAAGTGGGACATTCCGGGATCAAATCAGAAACCGGGGATGGCTTTGTAAATCCAGGGCTGTCCCTAGAAAACTGGGACATTTGGAGGGTCTGAATGCAAACTCTCGAGAGCGTTCAGATCTTAAACTGCCGACTCGCAGCCCTTTGGTGATGCCCCAAATTATCTCCCTTCCCTTTGCCTGACGGGAGGGTCACTCCCGGCGCTGACAGGCCCTACGGGATGGTGTGTTGTGGCTTGTAACACATGACACCCTCTTTTTCTGCCACTGCCTCTCCTCCGGGTGTGTGTGTACATGTGTGAGTGTGTGAGAGAGTGAGTGTGCTTAGTGTCTGTTTTTGCTGACCCATCCAGAAGGCATTTCCTGCTCTCGCCAGCGACGAGGGGGTGAAAGTTGGAGAAGTTCATAGCCGCCTGGAAACCACAATTCAACTTTCCCAGGCTGAGGAGAGGCCTAGCTGAGGATGAGGCACACACACGGCAGAGGGCTTGCTGGTGGAAGGCTGTCGTGCACAACGGCTGGGATATCGGCAAAGCCCTCCCTCCATCTGGCCTCCGGAGGCATTGCAAGGGGCTAGACCTCAGTGAGGTCTGCGACAGGCTAGGCCTGGGTTCACATCCCTTGCTCGGCCACCAGACTCATCCGCTCACCGTTTCTTCACCTAGTCGACTGCACAGGGGGTTAAAGGAGGAGGCAGGAATCGTAGACTTGGAAGGGGTCTCTGAGGGTCATCTAGTCCAACCCCCTGCACTGCCTGATATGGGGCTCGAACCCACAACCCTGAGATTAAGAGTCTCGTGCTCTGCCCACTGGGCTACTCACTGGGATGCGGGCTGCTCTCCTCTCTTTCAAGGAAGGGCAGAATCGTGTGGTGTTTTTTTTAATGTAATAAAATAGCATGGGGGGGGGACGGACGGACGGACACACGCACCACGATTTTGTGTATGCCGCTCCCTGTCTAAGGAGATAGATATCACAGAACAAATACCCTAGCTCCTCCCTGTCTCCCAGAGATAAGAGCAGGGCTGACGCAGATTAGGTATTCTTCCTCCGGTTTTTCTCCTCACAACAACTTTGTGAGGTAGGCTGAGGTCGAAAGATAGTGACTGACTCCAAGGCCACCCAAAGAGCTTTCAGGGAGGTTCAGAAAAGGGCGAGTCAAATGGTCAAGGGGGTGGAGCAGCTATGAGGAAAGCCCGTAAGCATTTGGGGTTTTTTCCCCCATCGACAGCAAAAGTGAGCAAGAGCCGCCATGATAGAACTTTAAAAATTACGCACGCCGTGAAGAAAGCGGAGAGAGAAGCTTGTTTCTTCCTACTGAACTCGGGAACATCCAAGGGAGCTGAATGTGGGAAGGTCCGGGACAGATAAAAGAAAATATCTCTTCACAACAGCGGCCAGTTAACCTGTGGAACTCGCTGCCACAAGAGGAAGGGATGGGCACCGGCTGGGATGGCTTTAAAAGAGGACTGCACCATTCTTAATGTTTCTAGATTAAAATTAAAATAAATGTTTTTATTGTACTCGTGACAGTATTGTTTACCTGCTTTGTTAACTGCTCCCCTGGGCTCCTTCGGAAAGAAGGGCAGCATAGAAATCTAAGAATCAAAATGAAATGATACTGATCCTGCTGTGGGAGAAGAAACAGGATGTTTTGGAAATGGCCGTGGGGCCACTCCTGTGAAGGCCCTTCTCCCTTTCACGGCCTATGCCAGGTGTGGGGGAATTGTGGCCCTACAGATGTTCCTAGAATCGCAGAATTGTAGTTTTAGAAGAGGCCACAAGGGCCTTCTCATCCAACCCTCTCTGCAAGGCAGGAATCTTTCGCCCAACATGGGGCTTGAATCCAAGACTGAGATTAAGGGGTCTCATGCTGTACCAGCTGAGCTATCTGCATGTTGCTGACTAAATCACCCATCATTCCCAGCCATTGGCTATGCTTGCTGGAGCTGATGGGAGTTGTAGTTCAGCAACACCTGGAGGCCCCAAAGGTTCCTCTCTCCAGCTTTATGCCTGGCAGTGAATGGTGAACTGGGGGTGGCCAAAATTGCCACCCAAATAAATCCATGCACTTGTCCCCACACGACATGGCAACACCACTGGGAGACTTCCCTAGGGCTGAGTCCAGCAGCACATCCCTTTTCTTTGACTTCTGCCAAAACTGTTGATTTTGGGTGTCTCCAGAGACTGTCAGTATTTTGCAGGAGGGATTTCCGCACATGCTGGGGGATTTAGGGCTTGCACAATTAAAGTGGCTTTTGGCGCTCTCTTGCACAATTAAACTGGATTACAGCGCTCTGTTGCCCTAGCGCAACAAATCCACTTTTTAACAAAAGACAGACTTTCTTTCTGTGATTAGGAAAGTGGTGCGGGAAAGAGCGGAATGAACCAATTATTTATAAGGCAACATGCAACATAAGCAAACCGGGACAAACGCTCATTGTCCTATAAAGTCCTCTCAAATCAGAGCGAACACTCATTAAAGACCAAATATAATCTAACCTCCATGTAAGAGTTAGAGCAAACAGATCAGGAAGAATGCTAAACAAAGAGGTTGTAACTCTGGAGAGCCCCCAGAAACTCTTTTGGAGATGAGAGATTTGGGTCCAGAGACCCCCATCTGCAAAATGCATTTAAAACAGCACCGTACCACTTCAAACCATCATGGCTTCCCCCATGGAATCCTGGGAAGTGTAGTTTCTTACGTGCAATGAGGGTTATTAGGGGGCCCCTGAATCCCCTTACAGAGCTATGATTCGGAGGGCTCCCCGGGAAGTGGGGCTGATTGTTAAACTGCTCTGAGAGTTGTAGCTTTGGGCGGGGAGCAAAGGGCCTCTTGAAAACTCTCAGCACCTTTAACAAACTACCGTATTTTTCGCTCCTCCTAAAAATTAAGGGGAAATATCTCTGCGTCTTATGGAGCGGATGGTGGTCCCTGGAGCTGAATTGCCCAGGGGCCCAAAGCAGATAGTGCTTTTTATTTTACAAAGAGAAAAAGGGGTGTTGAAAGGACCCCGCTCAGCAGCTGATCAGCAAGTGATCGGGAGAGAGATAAGAGTCCCGGCTCCCTTTCAGCCCCACCCTCCTTTGTTGATGTGCTGCAGAGGGAGGTTGTTTGTTTCCCCAGCGACATGTGACTGGCTGATTAGATTATCTGTCTGGAAACTGTAGAAATGGCTCCCTTTCCTTCAGAAGCTGGAGAAATGTGAGTTGAACCCCATTAAAACGGGGCTTTTCCTCTTTGCTTTTCCCCCTTTGCAAAAGGAGCTTTGCTTTTCTCCCTTTGCAAAAAAACTGCAAAACTTTTACCTGATCCTCAAAAAAAAAAAACCCCAAAAAACCCAGGGCTTTTCCCTTTGCAAAAAAAGCTACAAAACTTTTAGCTGATCCTCAAAAAAAACCAGGGGCTTTTCCCTTTGCAAAAAAGCTGCAAAACTTTTAGCTGATCCTCAAAAAAACAGGGCTTTTAGAGGAGGAAAACCAGAAAAATATTTTTTTTTTCTTGTTTCCTCCTTTAAAAATGAGGTGGCCCTATGGAGCGAAAAATACGGTGCACCTCCCAGGATTCTCTGGGGGAAGCCACGGCTGTTCCCAACTGGTATTACACTGCTTTAAATATATAGTGCAGATGGGGCCTGAGCAGATCTCCCCCTTTAGCCCTGCGCTGGTGAGGAGCCTGAGTGAATGGCCTCCTGATTTTCACGAGGCCTGTGTCTCGAACATGCATGAGCTCAGGGGGAGCAGGACTCCTCGGGAGTCACGCTCCTGAGGCGTCACCACCCAAGAAGCCGGAGAGCCGGGTCAGGGAACGGGTTCCTGGCTGCTCTCCACAGAGCTGTCAAGGGCAAAACAGAACGGGGGTAAGCGAGAATCCAGACCCGGCCACAGACTCCTATGATGCAACCCCAGCTCAGCCCTGGGAGGGCCAGGCTCACTTGGTGGGGGCCCACCGGGAGAGATGGATGGAGGGAAGCTGTTAACTAATGCACCCGAAGGCAGTGAGGTCACTGGGAAGAAATGTGGTTTCACACACACAAACACACACACACACACAATAACGTTGCTGAGGGGGAGCAAGGCTGTATATGGAATCAGATGGAAGACTAACAGGGCAGCAGGTTCCAGGACTCCTGGGTTCCCGGGGAGGGCATCGTGGGACAGTGGTTGAGAGGAGGGAAGAAGATGGTTGGGTCTTTTGCCCCACTGCAAAAGGAACCCTTACCGCCCCACATTCTGGGCCCATCCACTGTTGACAGTTTGTACGGTGATTTCCAGCCATGGGTGCATAGCTGTCAAGTTTCGGATTTGAAAATAAGGGATCAACAGCCTCACCTATCCCGGGGACAGTCACATGGCAGTGGTGGGCGGAGTGGGCGGCACTAGTGTGAATGTGCACAGTAGGCTTACTGTATTTTGGAAACGCTGCCCGTGGGCTACGACGCCTGTAAGCACGGGAAATGGCTCCCGCTTGCTTTGAGGCTGCAAGGAGGCGAGGTCTTCCCAGTCCCTGGCCAGCAGGGGGAGGGAGAGGAGCTGCTTCCTTTGAAAAAACTGGAAATTAAAGGGATATAAAAAATAAGGGATAGCAGCGGGAAACTGCTTGAAATAAGGGAGATTCCCGGGGAAAACGGGATACTTGACAGCACTGCATGGGTGCGAGAGGCAACGTTTTATTTTTGTCTGGCCGCTTTCCCCGGGAAAACTTGCTGTTTGCTGGTGAATCGGGGCCAGCGTCAATCCGAATAAAGCGGTGGGACAAAACATCTCAGGCCCTTGACTAGAAATTAAGGGACAAAGGAGAGCGTGGATGTGGCCTCTGTTTCAGTCGCAGTGGCTAGATGTGTGGGATCTTCTGGGTTAGGTTGGAGCAGGGATGGGAAACAGATTTTAGCCTGAGGAAATGAAAGTAGGGTTCTGCATGTAGACTGGGTGATGATACATTGGGCAAAAGACTTGGGACATAATATAAAAATGGCAGCCTGGGAGAGGTTATGGAAAACTGAATAGAAATTTACGGCATGTTGTTCGCTGAAAGAAAGCTACATAAAAATGGTGCATTGGTTGTATTTGACACCTGTCAAGTTAGCAAAAATGTATAGAACAAGCTCAAATATCTGTTGGAAATGTAAAGAAAAAGAAGGTGCCTTTTATCATACGTGGTGGACATTTAAAGTCACAAAAAAGTTGGGAGATGACATATGATGAAATGGAAAAAAAATGTTTAAAATAACTTTTGCTAAGAAAACCAGAAGCTTTTTTATTAGGAATTATAGGTACCGAGATTCCAAAGGACCAGAAAATATTGTTTATGAATGCAGCAACAGCCGCACGGATGCTACTAGTCCAGAAATGGAAGGAAGAGATAACCCCAACCAGAGAAGAATGGCAAACCAAGTTGATGGACTATGCCAAAATGGCAAAATGAACAGGGAAGCTCAGAAAACAAGAAGACAAGAACTTTAAGAAAGAATGGGGAAAGTTTATAATTTATTTACAAGACTACTGCAAGCATGTCAAAACAATGGCAGGATTTTAATCACACTTGTAAAGTAACGGAAAGTATGGATAATTTAGAAGGATAAAAATTTGGATAAGTATTGATAGGTAAAGGTAAAGGGACCCCTGACCGTTAGGTCCAGTTGCGAATGACTCTGGGGTTGTGGCGCTCATCTCGCTTTACTGGCCGAGGGAGCCAGCGTACAGCTTCTGGGTCATATGGCCAGCATGACTAAGCCACTTCTGGCGAACCAGAGCAGCGCACGGAAACGCCGTTAACCTTCCCGCCGGAGCAGTACCTATTTATCTACTTGCACTTTGATGCACTTTTGAACTGCTAGGTGGGCAGGAGCTGGGACCGAGCAACGGGAGCTCACCCCGTTGCGGGGATTCAAACCGCCGACCTTCTGATGGGCAAGCCCTAGGCTCTGTAAATGTTGTCAATAGACCCATGGAAGGGATGGGGGGGGGAATCAGAAGATTCAGAGTAATCTCAGTATTTGGATTTGGAATTGTTTTTTGTTACATGTTTGTGTTTTTTTAAAAAAAATCAATAAAATAATTATACAAAAAAGAAGCAGCATGGCCTCCCCCAAAGAATCCTGGGAGCTGTAGTTTGTTACAGGTGCCAAGAGTCATTAGGAGACCCCCCCCCCATTCACCTGCCACAGCTATAAGTCCCAGGTATCCCTGGGAAGAGGGATTGATGGTTAAACCACTCTGGGAAATGTAGTTCTGTGAGGGGAATGGGATCGCCTAACAACTCTCGGCACCTTTAACCAACTACAGCTCCCAGAATTCCTAGGGGGACGCCATGACTGTTTAAAGTGGTACCACAGGGCTTTAAAAGTATGTGACTCAGGTGGGTCTGAGCCAGGAAGAGAGCTCTTCTCAACGCTGATTCAAGTTTGAGATCATCCCGGCTTGTCGGTATGGCAGCAGGCAATACTCCTGAGCTCCACTTTCACTCTCGAAAACGGATCTGCAGGAGCCAGGACTCCTGGGTTCATGCCCTCAACCTTGGGGCGCAGACACCGAGCCGTCTGGTGCTTTCTCCCTGCAGGATGCGAGTAACCCCAAAGAGGAATGACTCAAAAGAGGAGACACTCATGCCCGTGGCAAAGGGAGTAATTCTGTGCGCGCAGCATGAGTGTCCCCACAGGAGGCCTTATCGGTGTGGGTCATCCTCTCTGGCAGAATGAGGGCATGCCTGCTCTGCGAATGAATCCTCTCATTAAACGGTGGGGAACTCTGTTCCCACAGGAGGCAACTTGGAAGGCTTCAGAAGAGGGCTGGACAAATTCACAGAGGAGAAGGTTATCAACGGGGTCGGAGGAAGGAAAGCTTCAGAACACCAGTCGCTGGAAACCACAGGCGAGGATGTGCTCAAGATCACTGAACACAGACTGACGTAAGCACACAGAAGCATAGGACTGCGGAGTTGGAAGGGACCCTGCGCATCATCTAGTCCAGGCATGGCCAAACATGGCCCTCCAGATGTTTTTGGGACTACAATTCCCATCATCCCTGACCACTGGTCCTGTTAGCTAGGGATGATGGGAGTTGTAGTCCCAAAACATCTGGAGGGCCAAGTTTGGCCATGCCTGATTTCGCGTCCAATCCCCCTGCAATACAGGAATACTGTATGTGACCCATACAGGATTCGAACCCGCAACCTTGGCACGATCAGCACAACGCTCTAAGCAGCTGAGCTTTCCTTGGTTTTGAAAAGAGCCCTGCCGGATCAGGCCAGTGGCCCATCTAGCTCAGGATCCTGTTCTTACAGTGGCCGGCCAGGTGCCCCCAAAGTGGCCCGGTTGTAACAGCCCCTCTCCCCATAGAAGCTGGCATTCGGACACACACTGCTTCTATCAGAGGAGAAAGAATATAGCCATTGTGGCTAGTAGCCGTTGGCAGGCATATGGCTCCTTGAGTTTGGCTAATCCTCTTTCAAAGCTGTCCGGCGGGGGGGGGGGGGAGCGGCTGCAGATGAACCACTCCTATCAATTTATGAGTGGAAAGAGAAGCAGAAATTCAAACGACATGTGACTGGGGGTAGGCAGGCTCCCACTTCCCCTTCCTATGTGATGCTAGTGGCAATGGCTGAGCACACACCATACCTTTAAGGATCCTGGGAACTGTAGTTTGTTATAGGTACTGGGAACTATAGCACTCGGGGGGGTAAACTACAATTCCCATAATTCTTTGTGGGTCAAAGGGTTGAGAAGAATAGTACCTGTGCATTTTGCCTCATATAATAGATTCTACTAACGCTAGAAATTTTCTTCTTTTTTTTAATGGAAGTTCATGGTTCATCTGGGGGACGGGACGACAGCTGCCCCCTTTGCTTATGGGCACCCAAGATAGGCTGCATGCAGACCATACATTTAACCCCCCCCCCAAAGAATACTGGGAACTGTAGTTTACCCTTAACAGAGCTGTGAATCCCAGCACCCTTAAGAAACTACAGTTCCCAGAATTCTTGAGGGAAAGTCATGGTGTGTATGCCACCCAAGAACACATTGGATATCTTCGTACTGCCACACTTGGCCTCAGCCTGCCCCCCCCCCCCCCGCTTACAATATGGAGGTGATGGCAATGGCCTGCCTTACAAGGCTGTTGTTGTAAGGGCAACAGAAACAACATGCTATGCATAATTACTATTCTTGCCAAATAATTATGGGGTACGGGAGCAGCCCTCTCGTAAGGTTGCCAACTCTTTTTTAAAAAAATATAAAATCTTTTTTTTATTTCCAAATAGTTTATATATTTAAAAAATACATATTTAAAAATATATTTAAAAAAAAAGAGTTGGCAACCTTACGAGAGATAAAAAAAACTCTTTTTATCAGCGCCTGCTGCGATGCTTTTTTGTGGGGGATTCATCCTGAGACACGAGCAGGGGGAAAAAATGCTTCTCTCCATATTGTAGAAATTTCACTTTGTTTGGTTACCGAATATCAAAACCCCTGTTGAAGATTTGGGAGCAGGGTGCTGTTTTGCTACCTCAGCTGGTACCTCTCTTATATCAAGTTCGGGATAAAGTGTGCAATTTCGATGCCAAATAAGTTAACGTATTGGTACGTCTTTCCGCTGTGTCCAGCTAAGGCTTAATTTGGAACCCGGAGGTCAAGAAGCCCTGATTTAAAGCAAGACAAGACGGTCAGCTGTGTACACACCACACACCCTGCAAATAATCCTGGGAACTGTAGTTTATTAAGGTTCCTGGGAATTGTAGCTCAGAGAGGGGTACACTACATCTCTCAGGATTTTATGGAGCGCATGATTTAAATGAATGGTGTCTTTGGAGAACACTCGTTTAGCATGATCTGTGGGGGATATAGAATAAACCAATTAATTAGCTACATCAAGCGACAAAACTTGGACAATCTCCTCAAGAGGAGAAATTAATGCTCTCCCCCCACCCTTTGCTTCAGGACAGGTACACGGGAGTTTCATCAGAGAGAAGTACCCTTTTAAAGAAGAGAATCTGTAAGTGAAATGAAACCCACTGCCAGCAGAGAAAACGAACCAGGAAGTAAATAGCTCGGATTTCCAAAGCTGCTCCTAAAATGCTTGAGTTGTCTGTTTAGTCTAGAGTGCGGCGGAGGCAAGAATTTGGAGAAGTGACCTAAAGAAAGTTGTGGGCATTTCCACCACCTGCTGACTCTCCAAACCTCCTTTCGAAATTGTAAGTCTTGGAAAGGGACACTATGAGCCATTTCACCTGAACTTTTTGCACCTCGCTCCCCAGAGCACATGAGTGAATGGAGGGAGCCCAAAGCACTTATCCCAGAGGAGGTTGCCCCTTGCTTCTCTGTATGACCAGCGTAACTGGCTTTTGCCGGTGGTCGGTGTGTCCGAATCAGTAGCAGCTGCGGCTGCACCGCCCAGTCATCCCTGATGCCGATACAGGTGATTTAAACCCTCTCAGAAGAGGCTGCCTGTCGTGTCTCTGCGTGAGTCGTGGCTCTGGCTTGCCTCTTTGCCAGTCGCGACGAGTGAAATTGGAAAAGCGGTCTTGGGTGTGGGTTGCTGCTCTGCACAGCTATTGTAAATATCAGCTGTGTACAGGCCACATGTATTTAAAGCATACTCCATGGGAACTGTAGTTTGTTACTGGTGCTAAGGGAATTGCTAAGGGCAAACTACAGTTCCTGGAATTCTTCTGGAGTGTATGTATGTACTTTAAATGGATGGTGTGTGCATAGCCTGGACATACATATGAGGTCTCCAGGAGGGGGAAATTGTAGCCTCTAAATACACCTCCTTTCTCCCTCCCTCCCCCTTTTTAATGCTTTCTGGCTGTCTCTAACATTTGCTCAAAGTGTGTGTTTTCATACAGCCTAGTGTGGGTGGACAGGCCCCGCTGCTGGGATATTTTAAAACCCTGGCTGAGCAAAGCCAGCATGCCTGCTCAGATGTCTGGCCTTTTTCTAGCCAATCCCGCAGCCTGGCAGCAGAGGTGGGCACCTGCTTCCCCCCTGTCTGCCTTGGGTGGGGTTCCCCAATGCCTGGGTGTTTTCCCCCTCCACACACCCAGAAGCGGCAGAGACCAGACACCCAGTGCCCCACAGGCCTGGATGGATTCTACTGTGGGTCAGACAGTGACGGATTATATGACAGGGTGGAGCAGACGGGGAGGGCGAGAGAGATTCACTATCTGGGAGAGCTAAACTTTGCTCCATCCTACTGTCATGGCAAGGGACGCGGGTGGCGCTGTGGGTTAAACCACAGAGCCTAGGGCTTGCCGATCAGAAGGTCGGCGGTTCGAATCCCCGCGACGGGGTGAGCTCCCGTTGCTCGGTCCCTGCTCCTGCCAACCTAGCAGTTCGAAAGCACGTCAAAGTGCAAGTAGATAAATAGGTACCGCTCCGGCAGGAAGGTAAACGGCGTTTCCGTGCGCTGCTCTGGTTCGCCAGAAGCGGCTTTGTCATGCTGGCCACATGACCTGGAAGCTGTTCACCGGCTCCCTCGGCCAGTAAAGCGAGATGAGCGTCGCAACCCCAGAGTCGGACACAACTAGACCTAATGGTCAGGCGTCCCTTTACCTTTACCTTTACTGTCATGTCACCTTGAAAGGTCCTAGGCCCACAGAGTTGTGTTGTTTGGCATGCTGTTTGGGAGCTGAAGGTATGGTCTTATTGTTGTTGTTGTTCAGTCGTTCAGTTGTGTCCAACTCTTCGTGACCCCATGGACCAGAGCACGCCAGGCACGCCTATCCTTCACTGCCTCCCGCAGTTTGGCCAAACTCATGTTAGTCGCTTCAAGAACACTGTCCAACCATCTCGTCCTCTGTCGTCCCCTTCTCCTTGTGCCCTCCATCTTTCCCAACATCAGGGTCTTTTCCAGGGAGTCTTCTCTTCTCATGAGGTGGCCAAAGTACTGGAGCCTCAACTTCAGGATCTGTCCTTCCAGTGAGCACTCAGGGCCGATTTCCTTGAGAATGGATAAGTTTGATCTTCTTGCAGTCCATGGGACTCTCAAGAGTCTCCTCCAGCACCTGGTCTTCTTACCTGGACCAAAAAGGCAGAAATTTCCACCAGGATTCTCCCAGATAAAGTGCATTTCAGTAACCCAGTCTTGACGTTCCCAGTGCCAATATCGCAGTTGCTTCCCTACCTATCTCAGCGGCTGTTTTCCAACCATAACTGGTAAGGAGCTAAAGTCTATATACTCCCGAGCCCTGAAATAATCCTATCTCGTGCCATGCGTCTGGGTCCCTTCTGAGAGAAGTCTCTCTGATAAAAACTATTGAGCTAATCAGTGCATCGTTGACACACCTTACCCCGGCAAAAAATTACAAATATGGAACTGGAGGCGTGCCCCCCACAATAAGCTTTGGGCCACCCCTGACGACACCCCCAGAAAACCGTTTTCTACAAGACTGCATGGTGTCGCCGGCCCCCTTCGAAGTTTGCATTTGCTTCTTGGTTTTGATTTCTTGACGTTGCTTCGCTCCATTTCTCGTCTTCAGCCGCTCCAGGCAAACTTCAGAGCGAAGGACAGGATATCGAGTGCCGCAACCAATCGAGTTATCAGTTCGTTAATTCGTTCATGCCAGTTGTTAGGGATGTGATAAGAGAGGGCTGCTGCCCTCGTGGTACTTCCAAAAAGCATCTGGCTGGCAGCTGGTCGTAAATTTAAAAGGCCGGGGAGCAGCTTTCGCCAACCTGGGGCTCTTCGGATGTTTTGGGTTACAACTTCCACCTGGGGCTGATCAGGGAAAACTACAGTTCCCAGGATTCTTTGCGGGGAAGGCCAGTTGCTTTAAATGTGCTTAACATGTGCCATGTGTCTGCAGCCAGCGATGTCGGTCATACCCGAGGCCTCCAAATACCGGAAGCTGCCCCAGGGGATGTGCTCTCTTCTTTGTGTTCTGCTTGCGAGCTTTGCAGAGGCGTCTGGGGTTAAGCCAATGTGGGAGAAAGGAGGCTGGATGATGAGACGGGCCTTTGGGCCTGATCCGGCAGGGATCTTACGTCTTTCCCCAAGGTGTAGCGGCGAGGGTGAAGCTGCACAATGGCCCTGCTAAGAGTTAAAAAGAGGCGAGGAGGGGTTCTGGCTCCCAGTCGTTGCAAGCAAGAATTTCCCCTTCTCCTGAGCTGGGATGTTAACCTTCCAACCTTCCTCACTGCGCTGGCTGAGAGATGGAGAGAAAACAGTTCGGCTGCAGGAGCTGCTGAGCCCAGCAGCTGAGAATGTGAGCTGCAGGAGAGCAGGGAACAACTCTCATCTTGGCCTTGATTATTAATTTTCAGCCTACCTTACGGGACTGTTGTGAGAATTATTGAGGAAAAAGCATCCGAGGAGATCCGAAGCCTGGGAACGAGCTATATTTTAGATGCAGGGTTGTTTTAAGAAGAGCCCTCTCTGCTGCGGTTCTGCTCCAGTTGAATCCAGATATGGGAACGGGGGATGTCCCCCCCAAAAAATAATTTATCTTCTCGTTTTTAACCTCTTTCCAGGCCTGTCCTGTCCTAGAGAGGAGTTTGGTCAGCAAAAAAAAAACCCTCCCCTCCCCTCCCCTCACTCCATCTCCCAGCCTAATGCAGAGGCACGCTCCCTCCCCTGAATTCCTGCCCCCTATTGACCCCCTTGTTTGTCCGGAGAAGTTTATACTTGTACAAGGAACGGTTGCTCCAGCTGGGAGGGATGCCAGCGATGGAATTCCTGGAAAAAGCTGCAGGAGCAAGACTGGGGGTATCCCAGTGCAGCTGCTTAGAGAGACCACATCAGAGACCCCCCCCCCTTGGAGTGTGTGCGCCGGGTGGGGGCGGGGGCGACATGGGCCAGTGGGGAGTCAGCAAAGCCAGGATCCTTCGCAGGCCAAGCCACATCAAAAGCGAGGCCCTTTGGGATTCGGAAGGGGGTGCAGGTGGCTTGTAAATGCTGGCTGGGAAGAAGCTGGCCGCCCGAGGGGTTGAGGTGATGCATTCGCCCAAATAGTCATGGCAGCTTCCTGCCCAGCTCATCACTGCTCACCGAACCCACCGTGGCAAGGCCCCCCCATGTTGAAGCCCCCCCCCAGCTAAAACCACCCCCTGCATTTGGCTTCTGGGCCCTATCTCTTTTCCTTCCTTCCTTCTTTCCTTCTTTCCTTCTTTCCTTCTTTCCTTCCTTCCTTCCTTCCTTCCTTCCTTCCTTCCTTCCAGAAAATTTATACACCGCTCGGTCGTAAAAATAACCCTCAGTTTACAGAACGATAATAAAACCAGGAAAAGTTCTCACTGCAGTACTTTAAAAACATACGAAAAGCTCAAATACCCAAACGGACTGAAATCGCCTTGACTTTCCAAGCGTACGGTGTGGGCTTGCCTGAACAAGAATGTTTTTAGCAGGCGCCGAGAAGAGTACAGGGAAGGCGTCTGGTTGGTATCATGAGGCAGGGAGTTCCAAAGTTTAACCCTGCGGCACTAAAGGATTGAGTTATTGCAGATGTGAAACGGGTATTATGGGGCAGGTGTCGTAGTGCCAGTCCCGCCAATCAAAGCGGAGGAGCGGGCACATGCGGGGGTAAGGCAATTTTATAAGTAAACTGGTCCCAAGATTATACAGTAATGGTAACAGCTTGAACTTGGCAGGTCTTTTCCTTGATTCAGTTGGTGTATACAGAGGTGGACCGCTGGTCAGTTACGTCCACCCTGAGTTCTCAGAGGCTCTCCGAAGCAAGATTCGCCAACCTGGTGCCCTCCATGCTGGCAGGGGCCTGGTGGGAGTTGTACTTCAACACGCCTGGAGGGCACCGGGTTGGTTAAGGCATCGCCAAGACTTCCGGCAAAGGTCTTACCAGCAGTACCAGAGGTCTAACTCTGTGTGCAAATCTTCTCCTCTGCTAAGGAGCAACAGGCCACCTTCCAAACATATGGATGCTTCCCCTTGTTAAGTAATTCCGTCCACAAATTATAAAGAAAAATCAAAGGCCATTTCTAAAGGTTTGTAACTAACTTGAGGATCACTTAATAAGAATCTGTTTTGCACATGTTATGAGCTGTGACATGTATGTACGGGAATACAGCTTTTGCATAATGTGTTTTGGGGGTCTCTGGGACAATTTGAAGACTTAAGAAAACCTTTTTTTAAGAAAGCGATTATGGTTAGGCACCGCACAGCAACCCTTGGCCTCAAGCAACAACTCTTTAGTAACGGCACCTGCCCTCACTGGCCTCTGAGGAGGACCACGTGCCATCCCAGTGAGCCTCAGAAACTAGCAGCTCAAGGTGCAGCGAGCATCACCCTGCCATGCGCTTACCCTCATGGATGGGCACACATCCCTTCCGAGGTTCCTTGCTTGCTTTGTTTAGAATAGCTGAGATTCCTGGCATGCAGAACACACCGTTCCTCGGAGGGTGTGAGTCTGAACAGCCATCTCTTAAGGCATGAAAAGTTCAGTTTGCCTGACTTGGGGGCTGAGGAGTGTGTTTTCTTGTCAGATAGTCAACCGTGGTTGCCCATTGATAGGAAAACAGTCTGTACATGCTCCAAGGGACTCAGTTATTTCTGTACATGATCCAGCACTGAGACCTCCAGGCACCAAACTGATGGTCCGGTGCTGTAGAATCATATAATAAGCTTCCAGCAAATTTAAACAGCAAACACAGTAAAACATCAAACACTAAAGAATTGTAGAGTTGGAAGGAATGCAGGAATCTTTAGCCCAATGTGGGTCTCGAACTCACAACCCTAAGATTAAGAGTCTCATGCTCTACCAACTGAGCTACCCCAAGGCTCAAATCAGGCCTTGGAAAGGGTCTGATATAAGCCCCAAGAAGTAAGTTTGCCCAGGTTGCTTCCTTGCTAGCATGATTATGAGCAGAGTTTTTTGTGAGATTAAAAAACAGGCAAACATTAATCTGTGTCCTGTACATAGCACAGGGATGGGGAACCTTTGGTCCTCCAGATGTTGATGGACTCCAACTCCCATCAGCCCCAGGCAGCATGGCCAATGGTAGGGGATGATGGGGGGCCCGGGGCTCAACATCTGGATGGCCACAGGATACCCATCCCTGACCTAAAAGATGTCAATTCTGCAGCTTGTAAAAAGCACGCAAACTGAGTGCATCTAACTATGGTATTTCCTTATTTTCCATAATTAATTCTGTTTCAGCTAATGACACAGACGCTTCAAAGGGCTACTTCAGGCCAGCTCATCTCTATAGCCCTCAGGTCTATAAACTCGTGTGTGTGCCAAACATCTGTCATTCCGCATATGGTTTTCATATTAAAATTCTGCACATGCTCAGAGTGATCCCAGATATATGGCACATGGGCCGCCATAATGATGGGAGGAGGGTTTTGTTTTGTTTTGTTTTGTTATTAAGTAACGTAAAAATACAAAACGAGAACACGAATGCATAATAAAACAAAAACAAACCAATAACCCACCCACCCTTCCCACAAACCCATTGAAAAGTCCACGGAAATGTTAATCAGCCAAAGGCCTGGTTATAGAGAATATTTTTTGCCTGGTGCCTAAGGATAGGCAATGAAGGCACTAGGTGAGCTTCCTTGGGGAAGAGTATCCCACAAGCCACAGAAAAGGCCCGCTCTCGGGTTGCCAACCTCCAGACCTCTCGCGAAGGAGGGACACAAGGAAGGGGCTCTGGTGATAATCTCAGGGTCCGGTCCTTGAGGTATTGTGGCCCTGAGCCATTTCAGGCTTTAGAGTTCAAAACCAACACTTTGAATTGGACCCAAAAATGAACCGGCAGCCAGTGCAGTCGAGCCAGGATCGGTGTGATATGCTCAAACCCATCTTTCCCCGGTGAGCAACCTGGCCGCCGAATTCTGCACCAGATGAAGTTTCCGGACAGCCTTCAGAGGCAGCCCCACGTATAACATGTTGCAGGAACCTAACTTAGGGGTTACCAGAGTGTAGAGGACAGAAGCCAGGCTATCCCTGCCCAGATAGGGGCGCAGATTTGCCACCAGCTGAAGCTGATGGAAGTCGCTCTGCGCCCCTGAGGCCACCTGAGACTCAAGCGACGGCAAAGGATGCAGAGCTATCCCCAAGGAACCTGTTCCCTCAGAGGGACCGTAATCCCTTCAAGAGCTTTAACGTTTAATGTCTTCCTCTCTGAAGAACACGGGATTCTGCAACACTTTATGTACTTGACCCCCAGCTTGGATTGCCGTTGAAACGGGAGATAAGTTCCTGCACCTCTGAGTCAGCCGCAGAAAGGGCCCAGCCTTCTTGGAGAAAGGCAGCCTTGCTTGGGAGAGATCCTTCCGTCTGTTCCCCCAAAGAAACGGTCCTGGCACCAATGTTTACACAGCTGCCCAGGGCAGGTTGCTCCAAGTGTGGCATGGCACCCACTCACTGAGGCGTGATTCACAGCTCGGGTGGGGGCTCAGACTGGCCGAGAGAGGGGCTGGGAAGACAGCGATGGGACAGGTGACTCAGGGCCTGCCGTGTAATTTCAGGCCGCAGAGAGGTATCATTAAAACGGCCCACGGAAGATCGAAATAGCCCCAGGGCCTTCCTGATCACGTGCCAGCCACACGGCAGGGCCTAAACAAAAGCAGTAGGATCATGATAGAGAAGCCGGGGAAACACTGGCCTCAGATAACCCAGCACCTAAAATTCTGACTATATGGGGAATGCCCTAATGCTCTCACTTATTGGCCGCACTTCTCCTTTCCCTTTCTGTTCTATCCTGCTACAGGTAAGAGTTGGATTGTAAGCCCTTTGGGGCGGGGACTTCGCATTTCGGATGATGAAACTCTGAAGGTAGTGCGTGCTCTAGTATATACGTGCGTACACGCATGCAAACGCAGAAAAGGTGGATTCCGCGACTAGCGGATTATGGCAAATGAAACAATTCTGCGTAAAAAAAATATTTGCGGTTGTGGGTGTTTTGTGAATTTTGGTCTTGCTAGCTGTGGGTTGGCTGGTCAAGAGCATCCCAGATGGGATTTCAGGGCCCAAACCTGAGACCTAAGGGTGGTCCCAAATGATATCACAGTGGGCAGTTCCTGGTGATGTGACGGGACAAGCCCAGGAGACAGAAGTTAATTGGGAGAAGGGAGAGAAGGAGCACAGATCTCCCGCCAAGTGACCGTGCTAGAATCTGCAGCCAGCTCCTGCCAAACTGAAGCTTGCAAGTTGCATGTACAGCTTTATTAGCAACATTTGTTTTATTTTATTAAATACACTCTGGCCCAGCTGGGGAATCAAAACCTCCACCTGTTGCCTGGAAGGGGCCAGACCAACCTGGAGACTTCAGGTCAGCCCTGGAGGTCTGGCAAGGTGCTACCCAGGGCATCTAAGGACCTCCCCCAGCTGCTAGAAATCTTATTCCAGCAACCATTGTGGCTTTTGAGAATTTAGCAGACATTGCCCATGCACTGTTAAATTGCAGTCATAAGGAATAGAGACATGCTTTACTGTTGTTAATGACAGCAGACTCTTAGCAAGCCTTAAAGGCTCGCCAAAAAAAAAAAAAAAAACAGAGAGGAAGAGGAGAGGGAATTTTAAGATTATGCATTGTGATAAATTTAGAGCAACTATCACCCTCTCTACTTTTAATCTCTACTGCCCACTTAAGAACTACTTACTGACCCAGAACCTTTCAGTAGAGAGGATCCTTCAATCTGGCGGCTAACAGATTGAGGTTGGATCCTGACAAGACAGAAGTACTGTTTTTGGGGGGCAGGTGTAGAGGACTCCCTGGTCCTGAATGGGGTAACTGTGCCCCTGAAGGACCAGGTGCGCAGCCTGGGAGTCATTTTGGACTCACAGCTGTCCATGGAGGCACAGGTTAATTCTGTGTCCAGGGCGGCTGTCTACCAGCTCCATCTGGTACGCAGGCTGAGCCCTACCTGCCCACAGACTGTCTCGCCAGAGTGGTGCATGCTCTGGTTATCTCTCGTTTGGATTACTGCAATGCGCTACCTTTGAAGGTGACCTGGAAACTACAACTAATCCAGAATGTGGCAGCTAGACTGGTGACTGGGAGCAGCCGCAGAGACCACATAACACCGGTCTTGAAAGACCTACATTGGCTCCCAGTACGTTTCCGAGCACAATTCAAAGTGTTGGTGCTGACCTTTAAAGCCCTAAACGGCCTCAGTCCAGTATACGTGAAGGAGCGTCCCTACCCGCATTGATCTACCCGGACACTGAGGTCCAGCGCCGAGGGCCTTCTGGTGGTTCCCTCACTATGAGAAGCCAAGTTACAGGGAACCAGGCAGAGGGCCTTCTCGGTAGTGGTGCCCGCCCTGTGGAACGCCCTCCCACCAGACGCCAAAGAGAAAAACAACTACCAGACTTTTAGAGGACATCTGAAAGCAGCCCTGTTTAGGGGAGCTTTTAATGTTTAATATATTATTGTATTTTAACATTCTGTTGGAAGCCGCCCAGTGTGGCTGGGGAAACCCAGCCAGATGGGATGGGCGGGGTATAAATAACAACAACAACAACAACAACAACAACTATTATTATTATTATTATTATTATTATTATTATTATTATTATTCAAAACTCAGGAGCCAGCCGTTAAGAGCAGGATTTGTGAGCTGGAAAGTCACGAGTTCAAGTTTCACCTTGGCCATCCAAGCAGCTTTACCCAAGCTACTCTCTCTGCTCTCCCATCTGCAAAATGGGTATAATAGTGCCGACTTCCCTTTAGGGTTGTCATAAAGCAGGAATAGGGGGTCCTGTGGCCCTCAAAATGCTGTTAATTTCCAACACACATCAGCCGCAGCCAACATGGAAGATGATCAGTACCACAAGTTCTCCACTCGCCATAAAGATTACAAGATAAATGACCCGTTAAGAGGCTCAGGACAAAGCTATTATTAATAATATAAAAGCCCCGGATCCTGGCTCCAGAAAAGATGACAGAGAGAAGAATCTCTCAAATTACGTAGGTGGATTGCTCAGTCTCATTTTTCGATCCTCACGCACAGAGAGAGACCATCCGTTGGGAAAGTTTATTGGGCCTTGGAAATTGTACGGGAGCCAAACCAACCTCCCACAAGCTCCCGGGAAACAGGGCCGAGGGCGACAAGCGGAGAAACACAAACAGTTGTGTCAAACCGCAAGCGTCTTCCAGGCCAATTGCACCCTGCAATCTTCCTAGCTGTGACCTCAGCGAGCTAGAAACGTCTTCCCGCTCCCAGGATCCCCGGCATGCAAAGCCCTGTAGAAGCAGACACAGCAACCTCCATGCTTTGCTACGATTCTGCACACCTCCTTTGGCCTCCCTGCGGTGTATCGCCACCAGGACTTCTGCCACATTCTCTGATCCTAAAGTTGCAGCATGTGTTCAGGGGTGCAGAACTTGGCACCCCGAGAATCGTGTCCTATATTTCACGTTGGACACAACAAGTTTCTAGTCCTCATGGCCGCAGATAGAAACTTCAAAGTGTGCCTGGTTCTGCCAAAACTCTTGTGAGTCAAGAAAGAGGCTCAAAGCCTTAGGGGGATGCCCTCTGTTTGGGCCCGGGCTGCATCCTGTTAAACAAATGAATGAATAAACAAACGACGGCGTCTTCTCTGAAGGAAAATGCCTACGATTGCAGGTTCAGTCCGGGCCTAGCAGCAGGCCGAGGCCTGACGGTTGCCTAGCAGCAGATTAATCACCAGGGGGTTTCCCCAGGTCTCTCCGTCTAGAGAGGGAAAGTGGCGAGGGATCGAAAAGCGAGCTGGCAGCACCCTCCGCTCTGCCCCCCGAGGCGGCAGGATGGGGCTGGGCTATCGCACCCACGGTGCGCGGCTCCAGCTTGCCAGCAGAGTCGGCCCGGTGCCCTGCGTCTGTGGGATTTGCAGAAGAACAACAACTGGAAGCTGGCATGGAGGAAGCGATGCAGGAATGCATGACTGAATGCCAGAACTCCTGGGTCCCGATGCCCCTGGCATCCAGGCGGGCATTCCTGGGCAGATTCCTGGGTCCTAGGGCTTTTGGGGAAGCTCTGATATCCAAAGCAGCATTGCGAAAGACACATCTGGCTGGTATTTATCCATCATGGATAAGTGAGGAGTGATGTCTCATATATATTGAACCTTGAGACCTCCTTCCCTCCCTCCATGGGTTTCAATTCTAAATTTTATTGCCGCATCTTTCACTCTAATCTATCTGTTATATAATCATAGCCTCCAAAATCCATGTTACTTTACAAGTGTCATTGTATTCCTGCCAATGATTTCAACTGTTTACAGTGGTCTCTCAAATATGTTAGAAAACTATTCCAGTCTTTTAAGGACACTTGGTCTTCCTGATTTCTGACCTTTCCCGTCAGCCTTGCCATTTCTGCATATTCCATCAGCTTGGTCTGCCACTCTTCTCTGGTCAGGACTTCGTCTTCTTTCCATCTCTGGGCAAGAAGCATCCTTACTGCTTTTGTTGCATGCTGTACATAAGCAGTTTTTTGTTTTCTTTTGGTAGTTCCGCACCTATAATGCCTAACAAAAAAAGCCTCTCTTTTTTTAAAACAAAAGTTATCTTAAACATTTTTTTCAACTCATTATATATCATTTCCCAGAAGAGCTTTTATCACCCCACATGACCATCACATATGAGAAAACGTACCCTCTTTCCTTTTACATTTCCAGCACACATTTCAACTGCTTCTATACATTTTCGCAATTTTACTAGGTGCAATTTTACCAGTGGTGCATCATTTTCATATAATTTTCTTTCAATGAACAGCAGGCTGTAAACTTAAAATCCATAACTTTTCCCATGAAGAAAACTGTATATTACAGTATAACCAAAATCTCTTGCCCAGTGAAAGCAAGGAGTGATGTTTCTAGGTTACTGTTTGGTCTGAGTTTACTGCTAGGCCTGCGCTGACTCTGCCCCCTTTTTTAAAGAGCTGGGGCGGTGTCCTGTAGCTGTTGTTGGGGCTAAAACTCCCAACCCCCCTGAAAACTGGGGTCAGCCCTGCTGGGGGCGACGGGAACTGGGGTCCCGGATCACAGATTTGTCCACACTCCATCCCCTTTTTAGGGGGAACAGGAAACCAGGCAGCCTAAAATATGTAAATAAATAAAATTGCAGGAGCTCCGAACATCTCACGTTGGGTGCTGGGGTCACCCTGGAAGGGTGCCTTCTTAAACACATCCTTGAGTCCATCTCTAGGAAGAAGATCTTGGTAAGCGAAGTGATGTGAGCCCTCTGGTCCACTCTTCTCTTTCTAGCGGGTGGAGAACACATCTGCACTGCACATTTAAAGCTGTTTCATACCACTTTAAGCAGCCATTTCTCCCCCGCATCCCCGCAAAGAATTCTAGGAAGTGTAGTTTGTTAATGACGCCAAGAGTTGCTGGGAGACCCGACAAAGAGCTACAAGCCTGTGTGGCTCAGTCGGCGAGAGTGTGGGGCTGATAATGCCAAGGTTGTGGGTTCAAATCCCGAATGGAACAGCTGCATTATCCTGCATGGCAGGGGTTGGACCAGATGGTCGCTAGGATCCCCTTTCAACTCTACGATTCTATGAATTCCCAGAGTCCCCAGGGAAGTAGGGTTTATTGTTAAACCGCTCTACGAATTGTAGCTTTCGGAGGGGAATGGTGGAGTCTCCTTACCACCCGGCACCCTTGACAAACTACCTTTCCCAGATTCTTTGAGACTGGGGGGGGGGGACTGTGTCCACTTGAAAATGTTGGCAGCATTAAGATAAATTTAACAAGTTCTGATGGATGTATTAATGGAATACTGAATGGATTAGGTAAAGGTAAAGGGACCCCTGACCATTAGGTCCAGTCGTGGACAACTCTGGGGTTGCGGCGCTCATCTCGCTTTATTGGCCGAGGGAGCCGGGGTACAGCTTCCGGGTCATGTGGCCAGCATGACAAAGCCGCTTCTGGCGAACCAGAGCAGTGCACGGAAACGCCGTTTACCTTTCCGCTGGAGCGGTACCTATTTATCTACTTGCACTTTGACATGCTTTCGAACTGCTAGGTTGACAGGAGCTGGGACCGAACAATGGGAGCTCACCCTGTCACGGGGGTTCGAACCGCCGACCTTCTGATCGGCAGGCCCTAGGCTCTGTGGTTTAACCCACATCGCCACCCGCGTCCAGTTTATGTCAAATATACAGGGATTTACAATATGCAAATTGAACCATGGACAGGGAAGAAGGGAAGTCGCTGACATTTTAAGGTTGTCGAGATGAATATTTTAAATTGCGATACAGAAAATTTAATAGAAATTATATACAAAAACAAAATAAAATAAAGTGTCGTGGTTCTGTTGCGCAGTGCAGATGAGGCCATACGAGTCATGCTGAGAAAGGGGGGATAGGAAATTAGGTTCTTTGAAGAACCTCCCATTTCACTCAAACTCCAGGCTGATTCACACGTACACCAAAGGACGCTGATTCACACGGTACGGGACAATCAGTCAACACCCAGTCACTTTGACTTCCTGCTTGGGGCATGAGCTGCCCCCACTGACGGAGTCCCTGTGATAGGAACCTTCTGCCACTGGTGTAGCAGCTGCCTGGGCTCATTCGCACATGGGAATCATCACTCCCGACAGTGTTCTGCAAGCCAAGCATGTGGAAGATCATCCCGGGGGGCAGGGGGGGGGAGCATATTCACACCCAGGTTGCTGCCACAGACGCAAACCACTTGGAAAACTGCACATGGCGTTAAAAGAGAGACACTTCGCTTTCTAAAAAATTGCCGCCTGCCTGAATTTAACTCTCTAGTTCATAGGAAAGCGTGTTAAAATATTTCAAGTGTCCCTATTTTCCAGGGACAGTCCCGGATTTACATAAGCCGTCCCAGTTTCTGATCTGATCCTGGAACGTCCCACTTTTCCTGTTTTCTTCGGAGAAATGTTGGAGGGTATGGTAAAAAGGTAAAGGTAAAGGGACCCCTGACCATTAGGTCCAGTCGCGGACGACTCTGGGGTTGTGGCGCTCATCTCGCTTTATTGGCCGAGGGAGCCGGCGTACAGCTTCCGGGTCATGTGGCCAGCAAGACTAAGCCGCTTCTGGCGAACCAGAGCAGCGCACGGAAACGCCGTTTACCTTCCTGCCAGAGCGGTACCTATTTATCTACTTGCACTTTGTGCTTTTGAACTGCTAGGTTGGCAGGAGCAGGGACCAAGGAACGGGAGCTCACCCCGTTGCGGGGATTCGAACCGCCGACCTTCTGATCAGCAAGCACTAGACTCTGTGGTTTAGACCACAGGATGTCGGTATTTTCACCAGGGAAATGTTGGAGGGTATGGAGTTATTCGACCCCCGCCCCCCGAGCCAAGGAGATAAGTCACTATGCAACCTTTATAAGACACCTGATGGCGGCCTTGTATAGGGAAGTTTTTTTTTTAAATCTGTTTGATGTTTTATTATGTTTTATATGTGTTGGAAGCCACCCAGAGTGGCTGGGGTAACCCAGTCAGATGGGCAAGGTAAAAATAATAAAAATATTATTATTATGGGTGTCCCTATTTTCATCAGAGAAATGTTGGAGGGTATGAAATCACATACATGCTCACATACATGGACCCGTGGACTGGGGTACTAAAATGTGCGGGATGTACACAATGCTGGTCTTACTCAGAGCAGACCTACTGAAATTAGTAACAGCAAACGATTACCTTCAGCTAACAGTTTTTGTCAGAGTAGACTGGGCTGAAATTAATGGGCCTAGGTTAGGCACGACCATTAATTTCAAGAGATCATCTCTGAATTCTCTCCCCACTGCAAGCATTTGAGTTCAAGATACACAAATCAAGCACCTTGCTTTGCTAAATTTGCTGGATTTTTTAATACATGTTGCAGAATTCCGGCATTTGGCGACGCACAGCTTACACTAACCGAAAAATGCCCCACCCCATGGGCTGCTGAGTTTAACAATATCATTAAACGCCCAAGCATTTCCTTCCGCACAAAGTTTCGTGGCCCAGGGGCACGTTGGCAAAGCTCTCCCACCATTGCTGCTTTTCAACAGTACCACGCCAAATAAGCTACGGGCATTCTTGTTTTGAATATGTAAAAGACAACCAATAATAATAATAATAATAGGGCGGTGCATATATATTACACGCAAGAGAGACATATTCTGAGGAAAAAGTTAAAGCTGGTACAAACTGACATCTATTTCAAAGAAGCCTCATTTATACCAAGAAAGAACTGCCGGTAATCTCCCTTACTAATCGCACTGTGGGCGGCAGAATCATCGTGGAAGAGAGTCTTTCACAAAAATGTGAGAGAGTGCTTAGGGGGAAAAACCACACGCACACCGAGAGCTGTCTATATTCCCGAGAAGTTGCATTTAAGTCCAGCCACATGGTACCTATGGAAGAGCTTGAATTTTTGTGCCTAGGAAAGGGAGCCTAATGTAGGAATCTTTTGCCCAGCGTGGGACTCGAACCCACAACCCGGAGGTTAAGAGTCTCATGCTCTGCCAACTGAGCTATGGTAATCTATTAGGCATCAAGGTAGGGAAGGGGCTGGATTCCTCCGAGAGTGGGAGTCAGTTTGATCTTCAGATATCCAAAGTGCTGTCACGTGCAAGATGGAGCAAGCTTGTCTTCTCCTGCTTCAGAGGGTAGGACTCGAACCCATGGCTTCAAGTTACAAGAAAGGAAATTCTGACTAAACACCAGGAAGAACTTTCTGGCAGTAAAAGCTGTCTGACGGTGGAACGGCTCTCCCTCAGGAGGCTGGGGACCCTCCTTCCTTGGAGGTTTTTAAGCAGAAGTTGGATGGCCATCTGTCATTGATGGTTTAGTTGAGATTTCTACATTGCAGGGGGTTGGACTAGATGACCCATGAGGTCCCGTCCAACTCTACAATTCTGTGATTTTATATAGGTTCCTGGAATGGCCTGTTGAAAAGATTTGAAGTGTGCAGGTAAGGTAAAGGGACAAAGCCGCTTCTGGCGAACCAGAGCAGCGCACGGAAACGCCGTTTACCATCCCGCCGGAGAGGTACCTATTTATCTACTTGCACTTTTGACGTGCTTTTGAACTGCTAGGTGGGCAGGAGCAGGGACCGAGCAACGGGAGCTCACCCCGTCGCGGGGATTCGAACCGCCAACCTTCTGATCGGCACGCCCTAGGCTCTGTGGTTTAACCCACAGCGCCACCCGCGTCCTCATTAAATCTAACTGCTGAAACTCCACTAACACTGCCTTTCACACCAGCTTACCTTAACTCTCATAAACAGGAATCGGCTCATAATACATAGCACTTTGGGGGGGGGGTTGTACATGTATTATGTTAGAAACCCCCCCCCCCCCACCCTATAAAGCAGAGCAACTCTTTTGGCCCGAAGGAGTGCTAAGGCAGAGAGCATATTCCAACATCCCTTATTTATTTTACAAAGAAAATTCATCTGCTTAATATGTTGTAAAATGGTCCCAGGGAGAAGGGGGTTGTGATGTCACAGCCGCCAGGCAATCAGAGCTGTGCAAAGCTGCCTACTGTGCAAAACATACAGACGTGATTTCCCCTAAATGGTTCCTGAATAGCGATAAATATGTCTTGTCAACAACGTAGCAAGAGTGTTTGCAGAAAGCAGCCTCCGCTGTTTTTTATGTACATCTGTTATGCCCCCTGAGTGAGTTGAAATTTGAATGTGGGGCTTACTGAGTCTCAATCCTTCCACTATCAGAGTAGAGTAGATTGCAAAATCAGATTATAAAGGCCCTTGGGGGGGGCAATACCACTTTAGGGTGCAAAAGGGGCACTGCCCATGTGAAAACGCACAAGTTTAAACAAAGCCTCCTGCATGTGGAAAGCTAGTACGCCAAGCGGATGAGCTTCAGCCTGCAACACTAGCTTTCCACATGCAGGGGGGCTGAAGCTGCACAGGATTTCCCCCCACCCCTTTAATGAAAGTGATTGGATAGTAGAAGGGAGCCACCTAGTGGCAACTGTGTAAACGGCAGCCCACCTGCGCACAATACAGTATAAAACCCCAGTTTGGGGGATCCTTCCTCCTGCTGGGTCCAGCTGCTTCCCAGCCAACCTATTAATTTGGAGCGGGCAGGATCAAGAGAGGCAGGAGTCCGGGGAAGGAAAGAAGAGCCCCATGGCTCCTGCCAACGAGGAAAACGCAGCCAGGATTTCGATGGAAATCCCCATGCTGTAGGTGGAGCTGAGTCAGACGTTTGTGAGTCGTTTGGAAAATGGAAAAAGCAGAGCTGAGCCAAGTGAGAAAGGGTGGAAAGACGAAACAGAGTGGGAGCTCCTGACTGCTATGACGGATGTCATTCAGTCAGTCACTGACATCTGGACACGCTTGCCTCTCACCACCCAAAATCCCTTGCAGATGCCCTTTTCCTGCCACTGGAAAACTCTACAGGGCCTGGTATCAACAGCAGCAGCAGCAGGATTTTACAGAGATATTATGGGGTGGGTGGGAAGGGGGGACAGTTTACGCCGAGCCTAGAGACCTACAGTCGTGTCCGAGTGCCAAGTGCAGCAACACTCTGCCTCCTCGGCACTATTTCTCAATATTTGGCATGGGACCTCTTTAGTTGCAGCGGCAAAAGGTAAAGGTAAAGGGACCCCTGACCATCAGGTCCAGTCGTGTCCGACTCTGGGGTTGCGGCGCTCATCTCGCTCTATAGGCCGAGGGAGCCGGCGTTTGTCTGCAGACAGCATCCGGGTCATGTGGCCAGCATGACAAAGCCGCTTCTGGCAAACCAGAGCAGCGCACGGAAACGCCGTTTACCTTCCCGCCGGAGCGGTCCCTAATTATCTACTTGCACTTTGACGTGCTTTCGAACTGCTAGGTGGGCAGGAGCAGGGACCGAGCAACGGGAGCTCACCCCGTGGCAGGGATTCGAACCGCTGACCTTCTGATCAGCAAGCCCTAGACTCTGTGGTTTAACCCACAGCGCCACCTGGGTCCACCTGCAGCGGCAAACCCATCCATAAATGTGGCATGACATCGCAGCCGCCCAGCCAAAGTCAGTGGGCTCCACACTAGGGCTGGGCGATATCCGGTTTTCAACATCGCGATATATCACCAGCTGAACATTGCGATGTACTGATATATCACAGTGTCTGAAATAAGGGCGTAGAGGCAGGCACCGGATGGCTTTGCCGTTTTCCCCACATAGTGATTTTTTTTTTTTTTTGCATCGCGCGCACGCACACACATCCTGATTTGTGATCTATTGCCCGGTCAAAAATTACGAAACTGATAGCATGATATGGACTTCAAACCGGTTTTGGATAGTAATAGAACACAGTGAATTCTAGGCCTTTTGAGAAATGTGCCCCCCGCACCCTAACAATAATTAACATCAGCCAGGGCGGCGATCTTTTCAAATGCAAGAGTCCTTGCACTGGGCAATGGTGGAGTCTTGCACTCTTGCTGAAAACCCCGCAGGTTAGAAGGAAGAATAAACAAACACCCAACTGTCAGGACATGCTGTCCAGGCTTCCTCAGCTAGGGCATGTGACTTTGGTGATTTAGGAGCCTGGAGCAATTGCAAATGACGTAGAAGAGTTCCTGCAAGCTGCAGGAGGAAAAACCTGCAATCTCTTCCCAGAATCATAGAATCATAGAGTTGGAAGAGACCACAAGGGCCATCCAGTCCAACCCCCTGCCAAGCAGGAAACACCATCAAAGCATTCCTGACAGATGGCTGTCAAGCCTCTGCTTAAAGACCTCCAAAGAAGGAGACTCCACCACACTCCTTGGCTGCAAATTCCACTGTCCAACAGCTCTCACTGTCAGGAAGTTCTTCCTAATGTTTAGGTGGAATCTTCTTTCTTGTAGTTTGAATCCATTGCTCCGTGTCCGCTTCTCTGGTGCAGCAGAAAACAACCTTTCACCCTCCTCTATATGACATCCTTTTATATATTTGAACATGGCTATCATATCACTCCTTAACCTTCTCTTCTCCAGGCTAAACATACCCAGCTCCCTAAGCCGTTCCTCATAAGGCATCGTTTCCAGGCCTTTGACCATTTTGGTTGCCCTCTTCTGCACACGTTCCAGCTTGTCAGTATCCTTCTTGAACTGTGGTGCCCAGAACTGGACACAGTATTCCAGGTGAGGTCTGAAAGTGAGCTTCCTTTAGGCAAGCAGCTCCGGGTTCAAGCCAATGTTACCAGTTACCTTTATCTTTGCAAAGAGCACCTCAGATTAGCTCCCAGAATCCTCACAAACGCGCAGAGTTTCCTTGTCTTGCGGGCCTGTGCCTGGCCACCCTCTGAATACACGGTGCTGTCGGAAGATACAGGAAAGCACTTCTTTACACAGCACGCAACTTATGGAACTCACTGCCGCAGGAGGAAGTGATGGCCTTGGGCCTAGACGGGTTAGACAAATTTGTGGAGGGAAAGGTATGGATAGCTACTTGTGCAGCTGGAGGCAGAAATGCGTCTGAATACCAGCTACAGGAAACCGCAAGATAATAATAATAATTTATTATTTATACCCCGCCCATCTGGCTGGGTTTCCCCAGTCACTCTGGGCGGCTTCCAAGAAAATATTAAAAATACAATAAAACACCAGACATTAAAAACTTCCCTAAACAGGGCTGCCTTCAGATGTCTTCTAAAAGTCAGATAGTTGTTTATTTCATTGACATCTGATGGGAGGGCGTTCCACAGGGTGGGCGCCACTACCGAGAAGGCCCTCTGCCTGGTTCCCTGTAACCTCAATTCTCGCAGGGAGGGAACTGCCAGGAGGCCCTTGGAGCTGGACCTCAGTGTCCGGGCTGAACGATGGGGATGGAGATGCTCTTGTAAGCAGCTCTGATTGCACGCTTTCTGTAGGCATCTACTTGGCCACTCTGAGAACAGGATGCTGGACTAGTTGGGCCCCTGGCCTCATCCAGTAGCCTCATATAATGATCTTATGGACTCCTATCTCCCTTTGGGACTTCCCACAGGCTTCTGGTTGCGTCCTGCAAGAACAGGATAAGAACAAACACAGGGAATTGTCCCACAGGCCAAATTTGGCCTCCCAGCCTTCCACATTTGACCCACAAGGCCGTTTCCCCCAAACCACCTCCCCCTGCCCCACACCTGACACATCATATGTGATGTCAGGTGTGGGGCATGTAGGGATGTGGCCAAAAGCCTGCGGAAAGCAGGATCGAACTCCTTGCGCATCAGCTGATGGGAGTTCGTTCCTGCTTGGCTCAGGTGCATGAACAAGGTCCCCAAATGTGAGCTCCCTGGGACACGTGAAGCCTGGAGAAAGCAGAACTGAAGTCCCCGGCGCTTAAGTTGGACTGTGGTGGGTAGGAGATAAAGATCCTGCCCACAGGGTCAGACAGGTTCCCCCACCCCTGTCCTAAAGTTATTATATCGGGTCATAAAAGTTGGGATTTCCTGGCAGTGAGGAGGACGGCGGGAGGCTCTCATTATCAACCTTCCTGTGCTCTGAGATTGCCACTAAAAGCTCTGCTGCAGATGCAGCCCGGCTTGAGGCGAGGCAAGTAGCAACTGGGGAGATGGAATTCTCTCCACGCCAACCCTGGGAGGTAGGCCTGGAGCCACCACAATTTTATTTCCCGCATAATGTGAGGATCTCCTTAGGGTTTCCCAGGCTTTTCGAGTTATATCCTTTAAAATGCTTTAAACTCCAGCTCTTCGCCGTTCCCTATTGCCGTGCATACGTCATTTTAGTTCACCGTTGTGATTTGGCTATTCTGTTTTTGCAAACTGCTCTGGAAACACAGCACTGATTTTTTGATTTTTTTTTTTTTACGATAGCTAAAGGAGAAACGCTGACTATTACGGAACTGAGATGCGGCCTGGGGTGTTGTAGGGCTGATCTCCCAAACCATCTCTCGGCACTTACGCCACTCCTCTCCAGTAGCAGGGGGGGGGGGGAGAGAGAACCCAGGAATCCTGGTCCTGGATTACTTAGTAGTTGCTGCCCCCTGCTGGCCGCAGCTGGTCAAGGTTGAGTTCCTGGCGTCAGCTCCCAGTTCAACAGACATCACTAGCACCCCTCATCCTCACAGTAAGAAACTCCACCCAGGGTTTCTATATTCCAGCTTTCGGTCTGCCCTCTTCCAACCAGGTCTCAAGTCCACTGCTGCAGCTGAAAACAGCACCTTAGAGACGAACATCTCCAGGCCTTCTGATCAAACCGGGACCGCCAACTTTTCAAACAGCCTGGCTCCTGAGCTTTTGATGGAAGGAGCCTGCCAGGCAGTAAAAAAGGAGCCGTCAAAGATTTCCCTGCCAGGGAGATGGAGGACTCTTCAGCTGCTGCAGCATAAAAAAGAATGACACCGATGCAGTGGCTGGGTTGGGCGGAAAACACAACAAAGAGTCAAGCGCCGCTTGTCTATCAATGAGGGGAATGTTGCAAGGAGGAGACTATGAGAATGCTGGGTTCCACGGCTAGAAGTAAAACCGGTTACAAAGATCATGGTTGGCAGCCATCTGTCTCAGGAAGAAGAGTTTGGATTTGATATCCCGCTTTATCACTACCCGAAGGAGTCTCAAAGCGGCTAACAATCTCCTTCCCCCCCCCCACAAAAAACACTCTGTGAGGTGAGTGGGGCTGAGAGACTTCAGAGAAGTGTGACTAGCCCAAGGTCACCCAGCAGCTGCATGTGGAGGAGCGGGGACGCGAAGCCGGTTCACCAGATTACGAGTCCACCGCTCTTAACCACTACACCACACTGGCTGAGGAGACAATGGAGAAGTGTGCCTTTGGAGGAGTATATCTTGGGTGTTAGGAGAGGGGTGGTACCTCTGGTGGGGGACACGTCATGCTCCTTCTGTGGTTGTTTGTCCCCCTTTGGTCCCCACCCTGCACTCAGCTCTCACCTGTCAGCTGTCAGCATGCGACAGCAGCCACACCCCAGGAATGGCTTTGACTGGCCAGCTAAACCAGGTGAGGGTACCTGATGGGTCTCAAATCCTCGGTGAGTTAGGGACTCATAGGCTCCGGCAGAATGAGCGGACAAGACCAATATGTGGGAATGTTTAGGAGTGTGGATGATGATATACTACTTCATATATCCTATCCCAGCTTGTGTTAGCAAGCTCCAAACTTAGCAGAGTTTCATTCCCTTTTAAAACACACACAGCAGACGCGCTTGCAGAGGCTTGGTTAAAGCCTCTATAAGAAATATATATTCCTAGTATATATTTCCCCTTTATCCCTCTTAAAAGGCTACACATGACACAATGTATCTTAAATGAATAAAAGGAGTTTGCTTACATTACTTCCTGAGTTACACAGCGTTTCTCAGAATGGCAGGCTTGCTTAGAAAAAGATATTTACATGTGGTTGCTACTTACATAGGGAAAAGTAGCTTCCTTTGTTCTCTTGGCTGGGAGCCAAGGAGAACATCTTTGTTGCATCTTGAACAGACGGAGGCAAAATGGGGACTGTTCCCTGGGATCTTGTTCCCAGGTAAGACCACACCTACTTCTGGTCAGAGAGGAAGTTAATTCAATCCAGGGAGTAGGAAGTTATGCCTGGAGGACTGAGTTACCTTCATGTCCACTCTAGCAATGCTGGGTTTGACTGCTCTCTGTTTACATCCCACACAATAGTGTGGCCCATGGTCAAGAAGGTGGCTTGTGCGTGTGCTGCAGAGAGAAGTGAGGGGCAGAAGGGACTCATCCACCTGGGAAGGGAGCCCATCTAGGAGAAGGAAAACCCTGATTCCAAAGATCACTTGCTCCCTATTCCCATCTCCCCTTTCCTAAGTGGTAACCCTTTAGGGCAGAGATGGGAAACTGGTGCTGAGCTCCAAAACTCCCATCAGCTGCAGCTGACAAAGGGATAGCGACGATGGGAGTTGTAGTCCCGCAACAGGCTGGAGGGCCACAGGTTCCTCACCCTTGGATGAGGGGCATCTTGTCTTAAATATGCTGTAAGCCGCCCAGAGTGGCTGGGGAAACCAGATGATGATGATGATGATGATAAACTTTTGATATGGTGCAGTAATGTAAATAAACGTGGCCTTGATCCACTGGGAATGGTGAGCAAGTCGGTTAAGGAAACACAAAACAAAATCAAGATGGGGCAAAGGTCCTTCTCACTTTGAAGAGACCACCCAACAAATTACTTAAAAGGTTGTTTATTTTCAGCTGTTGAACGCTGCGAAAAACAACGAACGATCGGACATAGTCAGATACTGCAAAAAGCCAACTTGCCAGCCAGCAATGTCCCTCGCACAGGAGGGTCTGGGCTTCAGGCTAGCCCCATCTCCAACACGGAAGACTCATTTCTTACAGGCCACGGGAAAGAGACAGAGAAACATCTCTACAACAGGGATGTCCAGAAGTGAAGGCGAAACCACGGAAGGGAAGCCAAGATCTGCCCTGGTGCTTCAAATCCAGACAGACGATAACCAGTCCCAGAGAGCGACATTCCCTTCTTCCCCCTCTTTAGCAACTGGAAAGTGGGGAGCCCAGGAGTCGTGGGGTGCAGAAGATGCTGCAAGCATCACAGACCATCCATTGCCATAGACCTCAAAGACAACTCACCCTACGCTCCAGTCCCATTCTGATCCCTATCAGGCGGAGCCACCCTGGCAGGAGAGAGGTTGCACAAGATAGGAAGGAAATAGCCAACACATGGCTCCTTGCTGCTGCATCCTGGCACCCTCTGCCTTGGGGGGGTGAAGATCTCAGTCCCATCTACTCCGCTTCCATAGCGTCTGCGTCTTCTGGCTCCTCCCCGTCGAAGTAGCGCTCCTCCTCATCCCGCGACACGATGTCCAGGTTGTCGAAGTCGGGGTTCTCGTCAACCTCGCTGGAGGGAGGGAAGACAGGTGTTTACACTGACAGACCCAGAAGCGGGCTTCAGGTCTGCGGAGTTGGCACTGAGGAACCAGCTTGCTCTGTGTGAGGGAGAAGGGTCTGCAAACTCTGGCTGACCCACAGAGCCAACCACGATCTGCGGTTGCTGCCGAGCATGCCCCCTGCCCCCACAAGCCCCCTGGCATGTCCATAGAACACAAGGCAGCGGGGAAGCAATGCAAGATCTTCACTGCTCCTCAGAGTCTCCAAAGCCCAGTGCAGTGGGAGCCTCCAAAGCAGGGGTGGCCAATCAGTGCTCTCCACCCATTGTTGGACTACGACTCCTATCATCCCTCACCACTGGGGTCTGATGGGATTTGGAGTCTCACAACTGCCCCTGCTCCAAAGCCTAGCAAGAAGAGAATGCCCCTCTCCCTTGCCCCACACTCTGCATGTTCTAGATCGCCCTTCCGTGTTCTGGAGCCCATCAGATGTTTTGGAAAACGACTGCCACCGCACCTGACCACTGGCCACCTTAGCTGTGCCTAATGGGGGCTTGAGTCCAGCAACATCTGGAGGGCACAGGAGTGGGGCGGGCGGGGACGTTGTTCAGGGTAACGGAAGAGGGAGCTGGGTCTGTCTGTCTCACCCAGCGTGGAAGTGTGGGGAACTCTCCACCTCTGAGTTCTGTGCAATGTGAGATGTGAGATGCTGGCTGGGCCAGGAATGGGCTCGTTTCTTTATTTGTCCATTTATAAACTGCTTTGCAGGCAGAAATCACCGAACCAGTGTACAGCAACATACAAAAGATCACCCATTCAAATAAACTAAGGGCATGAGAACCATTTCTACAGCTGTAGTCACTGTTCCATCGAGCGACGGAAGCTGTCCCCCAAACACCTGGAAGGGACCAGATTAGTTGTGGGAGGCTGCCGGAGATAGAAGCTTGGATCCATGTGTTTTTCAGTGGCGACGGCTCGTCCCCAAAGTGATACAGAGAAACGTCCACAGCAAAGAGTGAAAGGACCTACCCGCTGATGTCCTGCCCTGATTCCTCACCTGTAGTTGAAGTCTCTATCCTTGCCGTCGAGGAAGCGCTGGTACATGCGGCTGGTGAACTCTTCCCGCAGGTAGGCCTTCTCCTCCTGTTCGGGGACCCACTCCTCCATGTCCAGGTCAGAGGCATTGTCTAGAGAGGGAAGAACGGGCTCAGCGAGCCATCGGGAGCTGGAGATAAGTTACCCTTTCTCCCCACACCCTTAAAAAAAAAACAACAACACAATCCCAGCGCTCCAGGCCTCTCCCGCTCTAGGGCCCCTGAGATGCCTCCTAAGGCCACAATCACTATCTATGCTCCTCAATGGCCTTCCTCAGATGCATTTCTAGGATGGCTAGTGTCCCTGGACAGTGCTGATGCCTCTTCCTTGCGCGAAGGGAGGATGGAGAGATGTTCACAAGGGGCAGGGCGAGTGCATACAGAAACCTCTGACTTTCCTGGGAGAAAGGTGAGTGTCGCGCATGATGCCCCATGCACTTTTAGCCTCGGGCACCCGCCCCTGGCATGCTGCCCCCATACGAGTATAAGAATAGCTTTGCTGGATCAGGCCAGTGGCCCATCTAGTCCAGATCTCTCCCCTCCTGTGATTTCCAGCAACTAGTGTTCAGAAGCGTTGCTGCCTCTGACTGTGAGGCCAGGGCATAGCCATCAGGGCCAATTGCCATCGACAGCCTCCATCCTCCATGAATTTGTCCAGCCGAAATGCCAAGGGAGCAGAAAAGACAATTTATGTATGTGACTACGGCTGCCAGGATGCTACTAGCCCCAGAGGTGGAAAGAAGATAAAGTCCCTGCCAGAGAAGAATGGCAGATCAAGTTGATGGACTACGCTGAAATGGCAAAAATGACCGGAAGAATCAGAAATCAGGAGGACCAAAACTTTAATAAGGAACGGGGGAAATCTACAATTTATCTTAAAAACCATTGTAAACAGTTAAAATCGTTAATGGGATTGCAATAACACTTGTAGTGACCTTTAAAGCCCTAAACGGCCTCAGGCCAGTATACCTGAAGGAGCGTCTCCACCCCCATCATTCTGCCCGGACACTGAGGTCCAGCTCCGAGGGCCTTCTGGTGGTTCCCTCCCTCCGAGAAGTGAAGTTACAGGGAACCAGGCAGAGGGCCTACTCGGTAGTGGCGCCCGCCCTGTGGAACGCCCCCTCCCGTCAGATGTCAAGGAAATAAACTACTACCGGACTTTTAGAAGACATCTGAAGGCAGCCCTGTTTAGGGAAGCTTTTAATGTTTAATATATTATTGCATTTTAATATTCTCTTGGAAGCCGCCCAGAGTGGCTGGGGAAACCCAGCCAGATGGGTGGGGTATAAATTTATTATTATTATTATTATTATTATTATTATTATTATTATTAGATAACTATAGACATAATGGAGATACAAAAGTTGGATCATTATAAAAGATGCAGAAGGAAAGGACTAACAAAAAGACCCACAAATGGGAGGAGGGAAGTCCAGGAGACCCTCAGGAATCTTGTTTCTATGTGAATGTAAATTTTAATTTGGAAAATCTAATAAATAAATTTGTAAAAAAGGAAAAAATAAGAATGTGTCCAGTCATCTTTTAAAGCCATCGCTACCTCCTGGAGCAGCGAGTTTCATAGTCTTAACTGTTCCCCAAGGCTGGAAAGGTCTCCCCGCCCTCCGCTAGATCCTACTCCAATTCTTGACCAACCTTCATCATTGCTGTCTTCCTCTTCCTCCTCTTCGCAGGCCTCCTCCTGCTCCTGCTGGACCTGCAGCCGCCGCTGGATGACCTGCTCCTGGTAGGAGTCCAGGAGGACGCCCGAGAGAGAGCAGGAGGCCTCCAGCTTGCCGCTGCCCAGGGCCTGCATCTCCTCGTCACTCAGGTACTGCCCGATGTACTGCTCGTAAAGAAGTGGGTCCCGGCAGCGCATCTGCTCGTCGCTGAAGTACTCCCCGCCTGCAGGCAGCAAGAGAGAAAAGCAGACGTGGGGCTTGTTTCGAGAAGCTTTCCACGTTTGGTGTTGTGGAATTTCCTGTGTTTTTTGTTGGAAGCCGCCCAGAGTCGCTGGGGCAACCCAGTCAGATTGGCAGGGTATAGGAGAATAATTATAATAATAATTAAACCTTTATTGTCACTATACCACCTGTGTGCAGTGAAATTAAAGAAGCCCCCCCCCCCCCATACACTGAGTCTTGTTCACACTCTGTATGCTTGTCGGAAGTCAATTGCACCACTGTTTTTTTTTCCATTCAGCAGCCCAACAGGCCACAGATAAAAACTGTTCTTTAACCTGTTGGTGCGGCTGACTATAGGAGAAGGAGGAGGAGAGAAGAAGAAGAAGAAGAAGAAGAAGAAGAAGAAGAGAAGAAGAAGAAGTGCAACAACTGCAGTCCAGAGCTCAGGGGATCAGCTTCCTGTGGGGAGAATGACAACTGGGCAGAGAGAAGAAGAAGAAGAAGAAGAAGAAGAAGAAGAAGAAGAAGAAAGAAGAAGAAGAAGAAGAAAGAAGAAGAAGAAGAAGAAAGAAGAAGAAGAGAAGAAGTGCAACAACTGCAGTCCAGAGCTCAGGGGATCAGCTTCCTGTGGGGAGAATGACAACTGCGGCAGAGAGCACCAGTGCCTCCCCACACTCCAGCCCATCATGTACAGTAAGGGCATGGGAGAGGTCAAGGATCAATTGCTTAACAGGTTTGTGTGACGTACACCCCATCCCACCTGCAAAATAATGGCCGCCAAAGCATCCATCTCCCACCTTCCACTTTTTTACTCCTGCAAAACCTTAGAGCGGGGGTGGAGAGGCTGTGGCCCTCCACGTGCTGTTGGAATCCAACTACCATCGGCCCCAGCCAGCATGGCTAGTGGTCAGGGATGAGGGGACTTGTAGTCCAACAACGTCTGCCATGGATGCTTTAGCTGAGATTTTCCTTATTGCAGGGGGTTAGACTAGAGGACCCTTGGGGTCCCTTCCAACTCTACAGTTCTATGAATATCCGGAGGGCCAATTCCTTTTTAATTGTGCTTGTGGGAGAGGGGGTTAAGGGTTCCGTTGGTTCTTGTTTCTACTGTGTTGTTGTTGTTTTTTTTAATTCTGTGTGAGATCTTCAGATGAAGGGAGCTATACTAATTTAATAAATAAGAAGAGTTTGGATTTGATATCCCGCTTTATCACTACCCGAAGGAGTCTCAAAGCGGCCAACATTCTCCTTTCCCTTCCTCCCCCACAACAAACACTCTGTGAGATGAGTGGGGCTGAGAGACTTCAGAGAAGTGTGACTAGCCCAAGGTCACCCAGCAGGTGCATGTGGAGGAGCGGGGATGTGAACCCGGTTCACCAGATTACGAGTCCACCGCTCTTAACCACTACACCACTAATGATCATAATTCCCCATCTTCCCTGATGCTGGCTAAGGATGATGGAAGTTGGGTTTCCCACTCCTGCCTAAGAAGGTCTTCCATGGCTCAGAGCAAAGTGTTCCAAGCTCCATGAAAGGCCTCTCCTGGATTTTGGGGTGCTGGGTGTGGGACAGGAGTCAAAAATTAAAGAATGCAAGAACTCTGGCCAGGTGGGAGATCAGTTTTAAAGTCTTCAAACAGGTTTATTATTATAGTATTGAAGCAAATTCCAGTTGAAATAAATTCCAGGACAAGGCCCTGTTTCGCTAATTCTTCCTCAGCTAGATTTTCTTGTCCTGGAATTTATTTCAACTGGAATTTGCTTCAATACTATAATAATAAAACTGTTTGAAGACTTTAAAACTGATCTCCCACCTGGCCAGAGTTGTTGCATTCTTTAATTTTTGACTTCTGGGTGTGGGACAGGAGCAAAGGCTGAACTCTGGGCCTCTGAGGCTCTCTCTTCTCCCTCTCACAGCTCCCGCCTCAACTTCCCTTGTTTCTCCGCTGGGCTAACACAGATGCTGCCCACCCTCTTCCTCTGCTCTTTGGCAGCCAGGCAACCAAAGCGGGGAGAGAAAGAAGAGGATGAAAGGGCTCCAAAGATCAGTGGCCAAACCATGGATCCTGGCTCCATCTTGCCCACCACCAATGTCATGCTACTCAAGAGACTCTCTAAGCATGAGCCTCTTAATCTCAGAGTTGTGGGTTTGAGCAAAAAGATTCCTGCACTGCAGTGGGCTGGAGTAGAGGAGCTCTGTGTTCCCCTCCAACTCTACAATTCTATGATTCTAATCCCTTCCCAGAACGGAACCAGGATCTGAAGGCCCGGCACCTTGGATGAGCTGCTGCAGGGCTGCGTAGCGCTTGTTCCGCACCCGGGTGTGGCGCGTCTTGCCCAGGCCGGCCCTGCGCACTTCTGCGCAGTAGAAGTCTGCCTCGTAGCTGCCGGAGAGGTGGCGGAAGCAAGGCAGGTCTTCCTCCCGCAGGACCGTCCGGAATCGCTCCAGGAACACCAGCGGCTTGCTGTGGTACAAATCCCGCAAGATAGCCAGCTTCTGCGCGGGCGTGAAATCCGGCTCGTCCTTCTGCTGGCTCCGCACAGGCAAGCGGCTGTTGGCCACGGCGTGGAACATGGCTAGGACAGCAGGGTCGTCCTCCTCTGTGAGTCCAGCAGGCGGCGAACTGGAGCCAACAGACTCCGGCTTTCCGCCGCCCCAGTAGGGCTGCTTGGTGTCAGAGGCCTCCCCGCCATTGGGGGGCATGTCTTCAGTAGCCATAGCCTCTGATTCTCCGCTGCCCTGCTGCGATGGCTTGCTCAAGTTATTTGCAGACGGGGGCTCAGTCTTCAACTCACTCCAGCAGGAGGAAATAAATGCACTGATGGCCTCGTGCGTCCCAGCAGGAAGGCTGGAGCCAGGGTTCCATGAGTGCTCTTCCCGACGACTTCCTGCTGCTTTAGATGCCCCATTCCGGTTCAAGGGGGAGCTCTGTGGGTTTGGGACCCCTGACATCTCTTCTCCCCAGAGAGGCCGGCACAGCGGAGAGCTCTTAGTTGCCCTACAGCCACTGCCACTTGAGGCATCCGGCTTCTGTTCCCCCCTGTGGACCATTTGTAAAGTCTCACTGGGAGCCCCGCTGTCCTTTGGAAGGCAGTCTGTGGCCACTAGCTTTCCCACCATCTCTTCTGCAGAGTCCAGAGGCTTTGCAGCCTCAATGTTGTCCGGAAGACCGCTTTCTAGCATCCCTCCGTCTGGATTGCCTTCCTCTACATCTGCTCGGGAGCCGATGGCTGGAAAGACAGAGAAATTCCAATTAGTGCCAGTGAAACTGCTACCACACATCATTCAGACCGTACAAGTTTCCCTATTTTCCAGGGACAGTCCCCGATTTACCAAAGCTGTCCTGGTTTCTGATTTGACCCCAAAATGTCCCGCTTTTCCTTAGAATGTCCCTAATTTCAGCGGGTGTGGAGTTTGCGACCCCCGAGCCAAGGAGATAGGAGACAGCCCTATCTGGGGAAGTTTTTTAATGTTTACTGTTTTGGTTTTTTAATATATATATATGTTGGAAGCTGCCCAGAGTGGCTGGGGCAACCAAGTCAGATGGGGGGAGGTACAAATAATAAAATTACTACCATCATCATTATCGTTATGATGGAATAGGATGTCCCTGTTTGCATCCGAGAAATGTTGGAGGGCATGCGTGATCATTGAAGGGGGTGAACGGTGTCTTACAGCCCAAGCATTTCACTTCATTGCTATGGCTAGTGGACGATGGAAATAAAGACCCGTCTCTCTCTCATAAGGACTGCACAATAAAAAGGATGGCAGCCCAAGGGCATAACGTCGTTTCATGTGGAGAGTAAGCTTCCTGCACCTCTGCTCATTCTCCTTTGCCCAGATGAAGTTCTCCTCCAAATCACCGCCTTCCCACACTTTCTCCTCCCTCTCTCCAGAGACTAGGACTCTCCCCACCCACTCAGGGAAGACAGAAAAGTGGGGAGAAAGAAGAACTGAGGAGGGATCAGGGAGCCAGAGGAGGGAGGCAAGAGGCGTGGGGGCCCATTTGAGTGCAACACCGCCTTCGCCCCGTCCTAAGCCCGCCGGAACGGGGGCGCTCACCTGGGGAAGGCGGCTCTCGGGGCTCGGCCCCTCCTGCCTCCATGCCGCGACACCCGTCTCCGCTCGCGGGGGAAGGCGAACTGATGCCTAAACACCAGCTAACGGGAACTTCCGGTTCCGGTGGTGCGTTGGTGAACGGGATCCTCCACCGCGGCGCCGAGAGGCTTTAGTTCCGGGGAGAATTCCACCCCACAGGGCGAGGGTTGGAAGGGCAGAGACTTTGCGCGCAGGACGCTGCATTGCGAGAAGGCGCCTTTCTTTTAAGGGGAGAAGAACCCACGCAAATGGGGCTTGTGTTGTGTTATGTTGTTGTGTTGTGTTAGTTTTACCCTGCCCATCTGACTGGGTTGTCCCAGCCACTTTGGGCAGCTCCCAACAAATGATAATTTTAAAAAAGCGATAAAACACCAGACATTAAAAACTTCCCTAAACAGGGCTGCCTTCAGATGTTTTCTAAAGTCAGGTGGTTGTTTATTTCCTTGACATCTGATGGGAGGGTGTTCCACAGGGCGGGTGCCACCACTGAGAAGGCCCTCTGCCTGGTTCCCTGCAACCTCAATTTTCGCAGTGAGGGAACCACCAGATGCTTTTGAGTTGCAAGATAAAGGAACTAACACATTTAATAAATTAAATAAGGGAAGGGAAGTAGCCCAGGACTGGGGGAGATGCAACTAAAAAAAAAAAAAGAAATAGAGGAAATATTGGGCTTCAATACCCAATGCCCCCCATCAGCAAGACAATTTTTATGGCAGGAAGCTGTGAGCGATCTTAGCTTAGAAGTAAAGCATGTGATTGCATGCAGCAAGTCCCAGGTTTGCCTGATGGCTGGGAAAGAGTCCTGCCCGAGATCCTTAACGTTGTACACTGCCCTGGGGTCTTTCGATAAAGGGTGGTATATAAACTGAATAACGAATAATAATCATGGAGAGCTGCTGCCAGTCAGTGTAGACAATGCTTAGCTAGGTAAGACCCAACGGTCTGGCACACATTCACTGCATCGGGAAAGTTGCTGTCTGAAAGAGGGCAAAAACTAGGATGAGAGAACCGGGCAGAGATGGCAAAATAACTCACTACTTTCTATGGCAGCCTTGCATGCCTTTCTAAAGATCTCCACCAACTCACCATTTTGAGCCTAGGAGCCCAGGGTGTGTGGCACTGACTCTGCTTCCTGTTCGTTACAAGTCAAGTGCAGAAGGAAGTGTTATTGACAACGGGGGTGCATACGTGTGACTGACATTGCCACTGCAGGAGAGTACCACCTGCATTTCCTGTGTGCCTACTTAACATGCCTGCCCATCCCTCTCCATTGCCACTTAGTCCGACTGCCAAAGTCTGCAATGCAGCCTGGGCTGAGGAAGAAAGAACACTATGGCCTCTGAACCTCAGTGGACCTTCCCACACCCTGGGCCACGGCTCCATGGCTTTGTTTCGGCACTGTGCAAGTGCTGAACAGGAAATATCCTCCCCTCCCTCCTGTTCCTAAAAGGCATTTTCTCTCTGCCTTGAACAAACTCAGCTGAGCAAGCAGGATGGAGCCTTGCAGCTTTTCCTGGTAAGCACAAGAGGAACTGGTCTTCTAGAGATTTGCTGTCTTTTCTATCTGCCTAGTCATTATGCTTGGAAGCCGGGATGTTCATTCCCATAAAAGGATGAACAACTCCCATAAGCCTTAACCGCTGACCAGGCTGGAGTTGGCGAGAACTGGATTTCAAAACATCTGGATGGCACCAAGCTCTGCGAGGCTGGTCTAGAGGAAAATATGTCATGCACACACTCAGCTGTTCTAGAGTGACCTTGGTGACTTTTTACTTTAGATCCTCCGAGATCCGAGCTCGCTCCCCTGGGCCCTAGGGAAGCCAGCCAAATCCAAGATTCACCCTGCTTTCACATTTACATCTTATCTTCTAATAAAGAGTTAACGTCACTTAGACCGTGTGATTTATTGCTGACCTGCTCCTGGCAGGGACAATATTAAAGCAGGAAAACTGTAGTATTTGGGGGATCACTAAGAGCAATTTAGGACTGGGGCCCTAATATTGTCCTCTGACCAAAATATCCAAGGTGATATTGAGATGGAGAATGACATCAATGAGGGACCCCAAAGGAGGAAGTGCTGTATCAATGGGTGGCTTCAGTTTAAAAAAAATTTAAATTTAAAGAGAGGAATCCCGTCTGCAGGTTATGGCTTTTAAATGTTTCAGTGAGAAGGTGTAGGTAACACAAGACACCAAACAAAAGATTTAAAGTTCAATATTCACTCTTTTTTTCTTCCAAATACAAAAAGCTGTTACAATTCAACTCAACACAAAGCATGTGCAAAGTTACAGAAACTCAGACATCGTATAAAAAGTTACACATTTAAGATGATTCTCTCCCCTCTTTTTGTTTTCTTCTCTCCTGTATTGAGCAAAAAGGAATTGTTGCCTTGATGAAAATATTAACAGCTGCTGACCCACGGTAAAAAGTTACATAAAAGTCTTTAAAAAAAGAAAAGGTTCATAATTACCATAAGACAGCCATCTCTTCTCCCTCCAGTTTTAATAGTTATTTGCAGAAAAAGACAAGATAAAAACACCTCAAAGACGGGTGACACTGAACTGCAGGAAGAGTTTCCAAAATGCTTGGAATTGATGATCACTAGCAGACTTGTGCGAGGTGGGGGTGAAGAGAGAGGGGGCGGTGGTGAATCCTAAGAGGGGGCCCCTTGCACAACTCCACCCACCCACCCAACTACTGTAGAAAGGCTAGTGCTAAGGTGGATCTGGGCCTACAAAAATACAAGGATGTAAGGCTGAACATTCTAGCTTTTTCTTTGTCCAGAATCTTTTTTTTAAAAAGGAGAAAAAAGAATTGTCTTCAACAAGGAGAGAAAGGGATAAATGCAACTTCCTCGTGAGGGATGGTACAAAGGAAAGGAAGCATGCCTCTAGCTGTACAGGTAAAAACGAAGCCACCCTCCAAAACTACAGCAGTCTTCCCCAACTGGGGGAAACCCTCCAGGGGTTTTGGACTACAAGTCCCATCAGCCCCGGCTGATGGGCCGGGGCTGATGGGGGTTGTAGTCTCAAACCCCTGGAGCCCCCCTCCGCCCCCAACAAGTTGAGGAAGGCTAAACTACAGAGAGGAAACATGGGAAGAGGCTCCTTCCCTCCTGGGCCTCCCGAGACAGAAACGCCCACTGCCAAGTTTAAAAACTTGCCAAAAGCGGCGCAGCCAAGCTGCTCCCCCTTCCCACCCCCTCCGAGGATGGCGCACTGCCATCACTGAGTGCTGGAGCCTCCCTGCGAGGTGCCCGTGTAGCTCCCGTAGTCGTAGCTGCCGTAGTACGGGGGCCACTGGCTCTGGTTCTGGTTCTGATAGTACTGGTTCCACTGCTGGGCGTACTGCAGGGAGAAGGGAAGAGGCTTGTCAATACGGATATCGAGACACAGGAGAACTGAGAGCTTCCTCCCAATACAATGCGCCAACCGGTATTTCTTACGCATGACTTAAAATAGAGGCAGAGAAACTTCGGGGTGAATGCGGCCTTCCAAGCCTCTATAGCCAGCCCTTGGCACTCTCTCCCCAGACTGCCCCCCACCCCCTGGTGTGAATCCTCCAAGGGTGCTGCGCTCTGCTGGAAGAGGTCCTGGAACTGCAAAAATGCACTGATGGGTGCGCAGAAACCTCTGGCTTCTGCATGGCTGGAATACAGCCTTCTGTACAAGGTTAGCAGCCCCATGTACTGCTCTGTGCCCACTTGTGTTCCTGTCTCTGCCCACCACTGGGATATGCGGGAAAAGGCCTCCTGGCCCCGATTTAAAATAAGGGGGTGGTGGTTGGGAGAATTCCTGTTGATGCATCTCAAATTACACAAGGTTGGTCTTTCTTCCACCTTTCCCTTGCAAGCTCTCTTTTTAGGAGGGCTGCTAAATGAACCCTTCTCTGCTTAAAGCAGAACCAAAACGGTATGCTTGCTCCTATGTGTACTCCATTGCTATGGGGTGAGGAGCGGGAGGGAATCCAAGGTTCTGAGCTGTGCAACCTGTCCAAAGTCAGGCAGATGAAGCCCAATTTAATCTGGTTCTGAGAGTTCTGGGGAGGTGTAGGGAGGTATACCAGATACAGCAGCCCACTAGGTTAAAAAAAAAAAAGGTAAAGGACCCCAGGATGGTTAAGTCCAGTCAAAGGCGACTATGGGGTTGCGGCACTCATCTTGTTTTCAAGCCAAGGGACCTATTTATCTACTTGCACTGGTGTGCTTTTGAACTGCTAGGCTAGCAGGAGCTGGGGCAGAGCAACGGGAGCTCACTCCGTCGGGGGGATTCGAACCGCCGACCTTGACTGGCAAGCCCAAGAGGCTCAGTGGTTTAGACCACAGCACAACTTGTGTCCCACTAACCCACCAGGGAGCTTATTCAGACCTGCATCACCAGAACTATACAAAAGCAGAATTGAGCAGCTTCATCTAAATTATACAGGCCGCAGAATTTCTCTTGGTTTAAGCGTGGAGGACTTTCACCACTGCACTAAACACCCCTTGCCCCTCTGTGTTTCATTTTCGACCTTTGGGTCCCGCTCTTCTTTCCCACCTCCCAGCCAGGGATATGGAGCTTTTGTGAAGCTTCAATAAATGAAAAACTTCCTAGCTGAGCAACAGCTTGGAGCCTCAGGTCTTCCCAGTCCAATACACCTGATGCTACAACGCCCTGAGCCGTTTCCCAGAAACATGAAAGCAACAAATTCATCCCTTCTCCACAATGGGGGTAGGAGCTATAAAATCTAAAACTCCAGTGCCTAACCTGCCTCATTGTTATTATGATCTAACAGCATTTTCACCCTGCTTTTTTATCCAAAAAGGCTCCCAGAGGAGCTTATGGAAGTGAGGCTGCGAGGCTGAGACACGTAACAGTGCAGTCCTATAGATAGCATCACGGAGGTATGCCCTGCTGAGCTGAATGGAACTTACTCCCAGATTTTCCTTCTCACTCACCTGTTGGTATTGGTTGTAGTTGGGCTGATTGTAGGCTGGTGGGGTGGGGGCTGGGGCTGGGGCTGGGGCCGGAGCTGGTGCGGGTGCGGGTGCGGGTGCGGGTGGGGGCTGGCTGTAGCTTTGGTTGTAACCACTGTAGCTCCCATAGTTGTAGCTCGGGGCATATCCCCCTTGGCTGTAGCTGGATGGGGGGTTGTAGGGCTGGCTGTAGCTCTGCTGCGGAGAGTACAAAGGAATAGTTTTATGCATTGTGCTCTACCCATGCAAACACACCAAAAAATCAGAGAGAGAAGCAAGCGAAGACCCAGTGAACACGGAACACCCTGGGATAAATGACATCCTCCTGTCCCAGAGTTTGCATTAAGGGGGAAAAGGTTGTTTTTGTTCCAAGGGCTTCGATATTCTTTTTTTGCACCTGCAAAATCCACCACCATGGCAGGGACCTCGCTTTTAAAAGTCCCACACAATACTCTTGACGTGAGGCCAGGGCACACCCTGTCTGTCCCTTTCCTCCACAGGTCACCACGACACACCGGCAAACTTCTCCCTTGACAATATCCAAACCCACTCGAGGAGGGACTTCCTCCTCGCCACGGAAAGCGATTCTAAAACTCTCTGTTGCTTTTCCAGTTTCACTACCAGGCCTTCCACCAAAATGCAGTTCTTGGGAAATGCAACCAATAAGTCCCTGCCAAAGGACCCAGAGTTCGCACACCCAGAACTATGATTCTCAGGGAGGGAACGCAAGCCTATTTAAGGCTACTGTCTTAGGCAGGGGTAGGCAAACTAAGGCCTGGGGGCTGGATCTGGCCCAATCACCTTCTAAATCTGGCCCATGGACGGTCCAGGAATCAGTGTGTTTTTACACGAGCAGAATGTGTCCTTTTATTTAAAATGCATCTCTGGGTTATTTGTGGGGCATAGGAATTCATTCATTTTTTGTTTTCAAAATATAGTCCGGACCCCCACAAAGCCTGAGGGACAGTGGACCGGCCCCCTGCTGAAAACGTTTGCTGACCCCTGGTCTTAGGTGTACTTACAGGGGAGCAAGCCCCATTGAAAACAATGGCACTTACTTCCAAGTAAACATGCAGGGGACTGTGCAGCTAAACTAGACTGGTAGATGGGTCCCACCCGCCCTGGTCTCAGCCACTGCTCCTATGCCTTCTCTTGTGCAGCCCACTCTGCCGCAGACCAAAGGAAATGCCTGTTGCCTGCTGTGCAGCTCCTTCCTGGACAGCAGAAGCTTTCATGGACTAAGGAGCCTTGAAGCTTGGCCATCCCTTGCATGTTGGTCATGCTGGCTGGGGGGGGGGGGGGAGCCCCAGCCAGCATGACCAACAGTTGCAGGCGATGGGAGTTTACGCCCTGTGGAGGGCACCACCTTGGCTGCCCCTGCCCCAGAGACATGGGCGGGAGGAAATGACTTGTTTGCAACAGCACAAGCAGAAGAAAAAAGAAGAGGAGTAGACAGTTTGGACTGAAGAACTTTTCCCTCCTCCTCTGGCTTCCCCAAGGAAGGTTTCTGCGTTTCCCAAAACAGAAGGCACCCCTCCCCCGCCTTACCTGTGGTCCTGGGTTGTAAGTACTGGGAGGTGCAGCTGGGGCAGGGGCAGGTGCCGGGGCGGGGGGCATGTTGCTGCTGCTCTTGTATGTATTCTGGTTTCGTGCCGGGCTGTAGCTACTCTGCTGCTGGCTGTTCCGGTTATAGTTGCCCCGGCTGTTGTTGTTGCTGTCTCGGTTTCCGCCCCCCCAGCGGTTCTGGTTATAGCCACCACCACCGCCACCGCCCCTGTTGAAGCCTGGATGAAGAAGCCAAAGGTGGAAAGTCAAGCTAAAGCCAGTATTTTACAGCCCTGCCTTGTGGTGACTAGAGATGTGAAGGCCCAGGGAAAAACTGGAAAAATGGGGGGGGGGGACTGTCCCCCCCCCCGCTTTTTTCCTGAAGCCTTTTTTGTATTTTTCCAAAAAATTGGAAAAATTGGAAAAATAAAAAAACAGATTATGGAATGTTTTATTTTAACATGATGAATAAAATATTTTAAGATAAGGGGTTCAAATATTTTATAAATCATTTCTAAAAAATATGTATGGTATCAGATTATACTAATTTCTGTGAGGACAAGCAAGTCCTAGGTTACAAACTGAACTCTCCAATGCAAGAACAAGATACATTTCTTCCTTTAGGAGGTACTTTTGTCACCAGAACAGAAAAAGGTTTCAGTTTTGTTTTTGCATGTGTGTGGTATGCATTGGTTCTGTTCCTCTTCACTAGGCCTCAAAGCACTGGAAGAAAATATAGAGCAGCAAAAAGGGCCTGAAAGTATATACTTAATTACAGCTCAGAAAATGATTCTGATTAAATTTCATGCCCATTCATTGAAACATAGTCCCACTTCCTTCTTCAGTTCTTTTTCTGAGAATGTTTTTTTTAAAATACTGTGGAGAGGAAATATGAATAATTGTTACTTCTGGATTTTAAAAAAATGTTTTGTGGAGTTTTTTTTTTGTTCCACATACTAGTAAACAGTTCAGGAGATTGTTGCTCCATATGTTACAAATACAAATAAATATTATTTTAAAAGTAAATTCTGTTTGTAATAATTGTTTGGATACACTATACTTTTAATATGCTAGTTGTGATAATTTTATGCCCATTAAAATTGTCCATAGTTATATTTTAGGTTTCTAAAGTAACAGAATGACTTTCAATCTGGAAAAGAAAAAAGAAGTGCTAATGTAGCATTTTTTTCAATTTTTCCTAAAATTTCCATTTCCCCCCCAAAAAACTTATAAAAAAAAACCGGGTCCCCCCCCCCCAAGCTTCAAAATTTCCGGAAATTTTACATCTCTAGTGGTGTCCAACTGGATTGGGAATATTCTCGAGCAGGCGCCAGAGCATCCTGCAACGACGTTGACTATCTTCATTTTTATTTATGCATCAACCTTCATCAAAAGATGCCTTTTTAATATTCAAAACAAAATAAAAAAACAAAAATGAAAAAATCCTTCCAGTAGCATCTTAGAGACCAACTAAGTTTGTCCTTGGTATGAGCTTTCGTGTTTATATTGTGATTTTACGTTGTGAACCGCCTTGAGATCTATGGGTATAGAGTGGTGTACAAATTTAGTTATTTAATGAATCAATCAATCAATCATGGCTCAGAGGTATGTCTGCACAGGGTCCAGGTTTATGATGAAGGCGAGACCCAAAACAGCATTCCCGACTCTCAGAATCCATTTCAGTGTATCTAAAACACACAATACAAATATTCCCACATGCAATGGATCCACTGGTGTCGGCTTACCTCCTCCTCCTCCTCCTCCTCCGCCGCCACCACCACTTCTGAACCCTCCTCCACCGCCGCCTCCTCCTCCTCGATGCTGGAAGCCACCCCGGTTGCCCATAGGTGGACCTCGGTTCTCGAAGCGCTGAAAGCCACCTCCTCCTCCTCCTCCTCCGCCACCACCACCTCCGCTGCCGCCACTGCCTCCACGGCCGCGAAAGCCGCCTCCGCGGTTGTCAAAGCGTTTTTCGGGTGGCGGGCCAGCCTTCTTGCCTTCCTCGTTGTACTGCCTCACCAGCTTCTCCGCTTCATCCCGCTGCAGCTCGATGTAGACCACCGCGTCCAGGAAGTCGCCGGCTTCCGGCAGTGTGAAGTTGGCTGGCGCAGAGGGAGAAGACAGACACGCGCACGTCAGTCCCCGGTGGAGAAAAGCCGAGTGGAAGAGGAGGGGGGGCAAAAGGAAGGGAGCGGGAGCTGCGTCCCGGGGCTCCAGGAGAGAAGAACAGGAGGAAAAAAGGAACAAGTGGGAAACGCTGAGGAGGCACAAGCAGTAAGCCAAAAGCATCGATGCATAGAATCATAGAGCCGGGAGAGACCCCAAGGGACATCTAGTCCAAACCCTGGCAATGCAAGAATCCCAACTGAATGGCAAGAGAGAGATTAGCTCCTCCCTTCCTGCCAGGCTACAGTCAGGGGGTGCCCCACTGGTCTCGTGCAGAGGATCGCATTGGTGCAGGACCTCATATCTGTCTGGTTGCATGAGAGAACGAGAAGTTACGCCCCCCCCCTCCATCCCACGCGCTACTTTACAAACATCCCCTCACATTAATCTAACCTGCTGGGAGTTGGGGAGAGCAGCTGCCAGTGCTGTGTGTCTCAGAGGAAGTCCAAGCCTTAGAGATTGGAGAGACAGGCTCAAACCTCCCGCTGGACTCAACAGCCCCTTTCTGCCTATCCTGCAACACACAATTGCTGCAAGGACCAGCTTTCCCGTTCCGGGGCAACCACTGAGCAGGAGCTTTTCCCATCTCTGTCACACAATATTCTCACTGGATACTGCTCCGTTGAGATCCTGACTGCCCTTATGTCAAGGCCTGTTGCACTCTGGCAAAGACTACCCAGCTACGGTGTTAGCAGGAAAAGGATTTCCACCGGAAAAGTGCCAAATCTTACTTTTCCTACTACATTTCTAATCACAGTTCCTTGGGGAGCTGAGTCCCACTGAACATTTGGGGACCTGCCTCCAAGAAAATGTGCAAAACCCCTGACCCTTGAGTTCCAGCAATTCAAAGGCAGCAGTTGTGGCGCAGGCTGTCTCGCTTGGGGCTCTAGTGTGTGCTGGTTTTGACCAATTTTGAAGGGGGTGAGCCCTGCCAAGATATAAACACTGCCTCGAGGCGTGATGTGCCTTCTGCATCTATCCTCTCCCACAGCAGCCATGTGTGTGGGCATCTGCAGCATCTCTGGGTGGGCAGAGAAGATGAAGTGATAACTATGGGGTAGAGCAGGTGGAAGGGAGCAAAGAGGGAAAGCTGGAAAGATCTAAGGGATCACTTTAAAGAAACCTTCAAACGACGCACACGGTCATGGCTGGGTATCTCCCCTTATCACCTGGGTCCTGCGGAGGAAAGCGATGGGTGTTCCCCCCTCTAGGATCCTACCTTTCATTTCTAGCACTGCGTGATCCGGCACATCCTTTCCCTCCTCATCCGTACGTTTTACTGTTCGGTCTTTTAAATCCTCGTCCGTGGGACAAATTACAATAGCCTTGCGCTGGAAACCTTCAAAAGGGCGCATTTTTCGTCTCTGGGCAGATCCATAAACGTTTGTCTAGCAATGGCAACAAAGAAGAGGCAATTAAAAAAAAATCTAGCCGTTAATAGTCAAGTCTGTTGCGATGTTGGTCAGTGTTTTTAAACGACCCCCCCCCCCGCCCACCCGTGGATACAGAAGGATGTTCGTGGATGACCGGCTGTGTGCGACACCCGCTTGGGGGTCATCCCCTGACTAATAACCTGCCTTTAAGGCTTTCCTCCCCAGTTTTAAAGGATAAAAACAGCAACACACACCAGTAATTTGCGGCCGTTTGCAAATCAAACGAGACCTCCTGGAGTGCCAGGCTAACAGAACAGAGCCTGTTTTGTTTGGAAAAAAGGGGGCAATTTACAAGCTAAAAACGCAGATTTGGACAGCTTAAACAAAAAAGGAGTGTTCAGACCCATCCATTTAGATGTGTTATTTAAACCTCTGAGGTACAGTCACCCAAGTGCTAGAGTTAATAAAGCCTAGCAGGCTGCTTTTTTTTAAAAAAAACCCCACATTTCAATTCTGACCTCCAGGCCCTTTTTGGGGTGGGGTGGGGTGGTCACGCATTAACTGTCCTGCTGAATCAAATCAAAAAGGCCCATCTATTTCTAGAGGGATAGGAGAGCTGAACAAAATTTCACATCTGGCAACCAATGTGCCCCTTTGGTTTCAGGTAGTACCTGGGTAGATGAGTCTAAAAAGCCCAGGACACAAATTCAAGCAATGTATTTAGCGTTAACTCTGGAAGTGTGTACTCAATTCCGACCCAACTAAGACCCCCTAAAACAAAACATACACCAGGAAGCTCGGTTTAGTCGGGTATCACTTCCAGAGATAATGCTAAATACATTATTTCTGGTTACAGGTGGGTAGCCGTGTTGGTCTGCCATAGTCAAAACAAAATAAAAAATTCTTTCCAGTAGCACCTTAGAGACCAACTAAGTTGAAGAACCCAGAAGCAGTGTGCATGCACACGAAAGCTCATACCAAGAACAAACTTAGTTGGAAACTTACTGGAAAGAATTTTTTACATTATTTCTGGTAAATGAGCCACCATAGTTGCCAGATGGCTGTGAAAAAATTGTGTCCTGGGCTTTTTAGATTTGCTTACCTATGTATTATCTTAAACCAAAGAGATGCGCTGGTTGCCAGATGTGAGATATGTTGACATTATTTTCAGCTCCCCTACCCCACTATCCAGCACTGTTTCCAATGATGGCCAACCCCCCCCCCCAATGTCTCCAAAAAGTTCACTAGTGGTGGGTGAAGGCGGCAGCCCTCTCCTGTTTGTACCAGAATCTGACACTTGGGGGGGGGATTGAATGCCAACACAAAGGTTAAGTTTAGCTATCGCGACTAATGGCTGCCAACAGACCTAGCCTCCATGAATATCTCCCATCTCTTTTTGAAGCCCCTTGTGAAATGAAATCAAATCCCTTTATCACAAAAGCATAAAAGGCCACTTGACTGAAGCAGGGCCCTACACAATGATATTTTTTAAACTGAGGATGAAGAGAGCTTGACCTCCCCACAGCCTTCTTCTGCCTCAGTGATTTTCATATGAAAGGATTAAACCAGCCTTCCCCAACCTGGTGCCCTATAGATGCTTTGGATTATAACTACCATCAACCTCAGCACAGGCTAATTTTAATTCCCTTTCTATATATATTTCAGTTACATGGTAGCTATATGGAGTATTACATATACGTGGCTTTGAAGAAGAAGAAGAGTTTGGATTTGATATCCCGCTTTATCACTACCTGAAGGAGTCTCAAAGCGGCTAACAATCTCCTTTTCCCTTCTTCCCCCACAACAAACACTCTGTGAGGTGAGTGGGGCTGAGGGACTTGAGAGAAGTGTGACTAGCCCAAGGTCACCCAGCAGCTGCATGTGGAGGAGCGGAGACGCAAACCCGGTTCCCCAGATTATGAGTCTACCGCTCTTAACCACACCACCACACTGGCTCTCTTTGGGCATCTTTGAACTGCTATCTGTTCAGGGAAGCTTTTAATGTTTATGTCATATTGTGTTTTCATTTGCTGGAAGCCGTCCAGAGTGGCTGGGGGAACCCAGTCAGATGGGCAGCATATAAATAATGTATTATCAAAATCTTCCCCATCCCCTTTTTAAACCCAAGCACCATGACAAAGTGCTAGAAGCTGCCACGTACTGATAAAGTGTAAACTCTAGTACTGCGCCACTAGTGAAAGTGTTTTTTTTTAAAAAGAATTTCTTGCTGTGCTACTTAGAACACGTTGCTGCTCAGAATTCGAAACAAAGACTAGGGTGGGGACGCAGAAGCACTTTAACCCAAAGTTTGCCTTCTTCCTTTTAAGCCTGATGTGACCCAACTGTTTGCATGTTGTGCAAAAGCAAGGTAGCCATTTGTTTCTCAGAACCAGGCTCTTTGGGGTCTTCCTGAATGTCACCCACCTGGTTCTCATGCACTTACCTTAGCTTATATTCAGAAGCCCCAAACCCCACAGCTGAACTCCCGTCTTACCTGCGACCATTTTAAAGCACGGTCTGCCGTCTTGCTTAATGCGGTTAACAGCTGCTGCTTACTATATAGGTTCGTTTTCATGTGACAGGTTTGGAGGGGAAGAGAGGCAGGGGTACGTGCCTTTAAAATTCCTTGTTAAAGCTTGTTAACGGCTCCAGCAGTGAAAAGAAGACGACCCATTTGCTGCCCTGCTTGGAGTAGTGGGGCGCCTTCAAAAGATGTAGACAGAGATACTGCTCAAGGGAAAAATCGCTCCGTACCTGATCCAGGATGTAATTTCGCTTCTTCCGTGCCGCAATTTGGATCAGGCGGTTCAGGCACTGTGTTGCTTGCTGGATGAGCACGTCCCAGCGGCCAGCGTAGTTGCGTTGGCGTCGGAGTCCCATTACCTGAGGGAAAGCAGGTTGGTTAATATCTCCGGGGCCAGTGTGGTGTAGTGGTTAAGAGCGGTAGACTTGTAATCTGGTGAACTGGGTTCGCGTCCCCGCTCCTCCACATGCAGCTGCTGGGTGACCTTGGGCTACTCACACTTCTCTGAAGGCTCTCAGCCTCACTCACCTCACAGAGTGTTTGTTGTGGGCGAGGAAGGGAAAGGAGATTGTTAGCTGCTTTGAGACTCTTTAGGGTAGTGATAAAGCAGGATATCAAATCCAAACTCCTCTTCTTCTTCTTCTGGGGCGGCATCAAATGATTGGGCTCAGCAATCTGGCTGTTTTGGACTACAACTCCCATAAGCCCTAGCCACTAAAGGACTGGCATGACGTATGCATCACACTCAAATGTTTTGTCCACAGAAGCTTAGAGTGATGAAAGCATAAAGGAGCCATTCATTCAATGGGCCTGGGAGGCTTCCGTTCAAAATCTCACATTGGAAATGGACGGAGTAGCTGTAGATAGCAATACTTGGCATGTATATAGCACATCAGAAATAATGAAAGTGCCCTGCCACTAACTGCAACTGGAATGTAGATGGGACATTTTTGTGATCGCATATTGCTAGCGTTCCACTGCTTTTTTTTCTTTTTTCTAAAGATATATACATATATATTAGCTACTATAAATCAGAAAGATCTGATCCGCCTAGCACGCCCAAGGTCTGACAGCAATACTGTTACTGCAGGGAAAGGAATTAATGTGATGGGTGTCATGAAATTCTACTCAATAATGATCCAGAGCAGAACTCCAACATATAGTTAGCAGAGTAAAAACGTAAAACATGTTACAGGATCCACCCCCCCTTAGACCAGAGGTAATTAATATTTCATCCAGCAGAGCTTTACTGCTATTGAAGGCAAATGAGCACAATGGTCACAAATCCAGTACATTCAGGATTGGCACTGTCTATAAGAAATCCAGTTGCAGCAGATTTAAATTAAAGTTACAATAACGTATAATAAGCCTAAACCTTAACACTAAGCATACAGAACACCACACCAGAAGAAAAAGAGACAGAAAGAGAAAGAGAAAGTGAAGCCCAGGCTTCTTCTGGCCCTACTTCTATAGTCAGCGTGACCTTCACAGAAAGAGATAAGAGAAGCAGTTTAAAACAGCTGTACTCAGCTTCTCTGAAGGTATAACTCAAACATCATGAACCTTCTTGCTTGTTTCTTTCACACAGAGCAGCTTTCAGAATCCTCTTGAATTAATTAAAATAGGAAAGATTCCTACACATCAGATCAATACTTTCTGCACTTAGAAATGCAAACTGATAAAGGGAACATGGAGATTAATTCTTGCACCAGGAGCCAGCAAATTAAGAAAGGAACGTAAGGCAAATCACACCGAATGCTGCCAGCGATGCTCCACCTTACCCTCATTTTGTCCATGATGGCGTTTGTTCCCAGAATATTGTACTTCTTGCACGGATTGGCTGCAGCATGCTTAATGGCCCACGTGGTCTTCCCAGCTGCAGGTAACCCGACCATCATTAAAATCTGAAACACATGCACACGTCAGCTTAGCACATTGCATATAAAAGTGCACAAGTCAGCTCCTAAGAGTGAGCCAACCCTCCCATTTTAAAAATAAAGAATTGTGTTGTGGAGCTGATGTCAAAACACTGTAGTTTTGTGGTCATGGCTTCACTCAGCACAATGTTCACAGGCTCCCAACCTTCCCTAACCCAGCTGGAGTTCATTCCAAAAGAAGAAAACGGGGGCTACAGAAGGATCTAGTATTCCAGGAAGATAGGCACCAAACAAAAAAAAGCACCCAAATGAGAAAAACACTATCAGGATGACAGCTGTGTAGCAAGAAAAAATCTCTATTCTCAGTGCCTTTTGAGAGGTCCCTCCAGTCTCTCTTTCTGTAGGATATGACTTTACAATCAGTATCACCCACTCAAGGATGATGGCTGTTTCCAACACAATAAGGTTTTTAAGATGTCAAACAGATAAACAACTACACAACTTTCCCAAGACATCCGAAGGCAGCCCTGTATCGGGAAGTTTTCGATGTTTGGCTGTGTTTTCATTATGTTGGAAGCTGCCCAGAGTGGCTGGGGCAACCCAGTCAGAGGGGCGGGTTATAAGTAATAAAACCTAAAGTAGCTAGGATTCTGCTCATCTCATCTCTGAATGTCCTTAAAAATAACAATAATAAAAGCTGAGAAATCTGAGACGGAAGAGACCAATCTCCCCCAAACGCTAGGCCAGGGGTTGTCATCCTGGTCTCTACTGCCCACTAGTAGGTGTTTCAGGATTCTAGGTGGGTGGTAGGGGGTTCTACGGCACAAGCTGAATCCTCCTTCCATTGAGCACTGGTGGGCAGTAAGGAAATTTTACCATCAAGGAAGATGCATTAGTGGGCGGTAGGTATAAAAAGGCTGACTACCCCTGATCTAGTCCAACCCCTTGCAAAGCAGGAATCTCAACTAAAAGCCTCTAAGTTAGTGGCCAACAGGACACCTTGTGCAATGACAGACTACCCCTGCGCTAGGCTGAACACCTGGCTCATTCAACACTGTTTGCAAGGAAAGGCTCTGTTCATGGGATCCGTCAACTTGCGTGAGCAGGGAAATGAGTTCAAAAGAACAGGCCACAATTTCCGTGCATGGGAGCCTGGCTTTCAGGTGCCACCTACCTCACATTCTGTTTTGTTCTTTGGTCCAATTGTCCCCCGAACCCGCTCTGACAAGGGAAGATGCTGGATGAAGGTGAACCCAGGCGGGACTTGGAAGAAAGAATCCTCCCTCTGGCCGAAGTTGAACTCGATGGCGCAGTTCTTCACCAGGACATGAGGAAAGAGTGCCTGGCCGCCCAATGCCTCCTTCCGCAGTCGGTAGGCCACCCCTAGCCATTTCCCGTTCTTCATGTAAGACATTTCGATATCGTCGCCACACTCAAAGTCCTAAGAACAAGGAAGGAATGCGTGACCTCCAAAGCAATAAACTGTAGCTGTTTCCCATTGCAACGCAGGTGGCTAGCTTGTGGCCCTCTGGGTGCTGCTGAACTACAACTCCCAACATCCCTTGCCAGTGGCCGTGCTGACTGGGGCTGATGGGAACGGTGCCAGTGCGCTGTGCCAGTCATCTGGGGTACCTTTTCCAGTCAGCAGAGTCATCCCAAAACTCTTCCAGTATCTTCTCTCTCAGTTCAGCTCATCTGTTGGTGAATTCCCATGTGGGAATAAAAAACCTCACCAATTCTAGTTCGACTTAAATAATTAACACTACAACTACTGGTCTAAGGATAATAAATAATGCTAAATAATAATAATAATAATAATAATAATAATAATAATAATAATAATAATTTATTTATTTATACCCCCCCAATCTGGCTGGGTTTCCCCATTCACTCTGGGCAGCTTCCAACAAAATATTAAAATACAATAGTCCGTCAAACATTAAAAGTTTCCCTAAATATGGATGCCTTTAGATGTCTTCTAAAAGTCTGGTAGTTGTTTTTCTCTTTGACATCTGCTTGGAGGGCATTCCACAGGGCAGGTGCCACTACTGAGAAGGCCCTCTGCCTGGTTCCCTGTAACTTGGCTTCTCACAGGGAGGTAACTTGGCTTCTCACAGGGAGGGACCTCAGTGTCCAGGCTGGACAATGGAGTAGAGACACTCCTTCAGGTATACTGGACCAAGTCTGTTTAGGGCTTTAAACCTCAGCACCAACACTCTGAATTCTGCTCGGAAAAGTAAAACTGTGTTCAGTGAAATATTCCTCCTCTATGCTCTTCAGTCATCTGGGCAGAGTAACAACCCCACCCTCCAATCTCTCCTTCAGAACATGTCTAGAAAAGAAGTCTGTTGCTAAGGAAACCCTGCTGCTGGGAGAAAACTTGTTGCTAGGGGCAAAACTATGCACAAACCACTTCAAGTCTATTTTAAGACAACACTAAAAACCTGTACCTCAGCAGCACTTGGAGGACCCTAAGTTAGCCACCCTTGACCTAAATATTTGGTGCTCTCCCTTTCCCCAGTGTTAGAATTGTGAACCCATGCAAACAATGGCCGCTTCAGCATTGCCCCCCATGACATGCACTCTGATCACATGCGCATTTAAGCAATTTGATTTTGTCTGGGATACTACGCATCTGTGCAAGAGGTGGAAACTTATCTTCCAAGGGACCACGAGCCACTCACCACGAGGCAAGTGATGATGTCATTCTCCGCAAAAGTTTCCCCGTAATTTTCAAACTTGCTGTTGGTGGATTTCTTCCCTGTGCCACCATAGCCATAGGAGTGAAGCTCTTCGCCTGGCAAGACAAAGAATCCAGCAGAAACGTAAATGCACTGTTGTCTGCAAAGAGACATGGAGATTCTTTATCACGGCAGCCTGCCGGCCAGACATAGTCCTGTTCACATAGTCCTTTTTGAGCTTCACACACCATTTCTTTGACTACATCAAGAGGGGCTGGAGAAGAGTAGTGCTCTTCTAAGATGGCACTTGCCTGTGGCTACTGTAGTAACTTTTAATTTAAGGATTTAAATAAAACAGATTTTTGTTTTGTTTTTTGCTGCCTGATTTAAAGAAGGTGCCCGTGGATAACAATTAATGTAGCCAACTGACTATAGTTAGGAAATGATGTTTAAGAGCTGGGTGCATGTCCTGAGCTCTGGCTCCATGTTCAGCAGCTGCAAGGTCTCTCTTACCTAACTGGGTGCTGCAAGAATCCAGCGACCACCCAACACGCACCACGTGAGGATCGGGCTCAGTGGGAGGAAGATGCTTGACAGAGATCTCTTCATTAATCTGAGGACAAAAGGACAGGGAACCAAGTCATGAGACATCTTGAAGTCACAACTTTCCACCTGAGAACAAGGATGGATTTCTAGAGACAAAGAGTTTGCTCTACACACTGTAATGTGTGTTTATGGAGAGCACCTTGAAGAACGGGCGAAGGCCAAAGCAAGGCTATTTTAATGAGAGGTTTGCGAATGAGGACAAGCTATGAACACAGAGTGAATTCTAGCTGGAACTGTTCAGGACACGGAGGAAACTTTTAGCTGTCAGAATTGCAAATACAGTGGAACCTCCGTTTTCGAACGTAATCCGTTCCGGAAGACTGTTCGACTTCCGAAACGTTCGAAAACCGAGGCGCAATGAGCAGTCGGTAAAATCCATTGAGAAAATTGAAAAACACGCAGCGGAAGCCGTTCGACTTCCGAGGCATGTTCAAAAATGGAAGCAATTACTTTCAAGTTTTCAGCATTCAACTTCCGAAACGTTCAGCTTCCAAGACACTCAAAAAACATAGTTCCACTGTACGTAAAAATGAACATTTTTGCAAAAATTGGGGTGGCAAGGGGGTGGGGAATAGACATGCAGCAGAATATTATTATTATTATTATTATTATTATTATTATTATTATTATTATTTATACCCTGCCCATCTGGCTGGGTTTCCCCAGCCACTCTGGGCGGCTTCCAACAGATTGTTAAAATACAATAATCTATTAAACATTAAAAGCTTCCCTAAACAGGGCTGCTTTCAGATGTCTCCTAAAAGTCTGGTAGTTGGTTTTCTCTTTGACATCTGGTAGGAGGGTGTTCCACAGGGCGGGTGCCACTACTGAGAAGGCCCTCTGCCTGGTTCCCTGTAACTTGGCTTCTCGCAAGGGAACCGCCAGAAGGCTCTCGGCACTGGACCTCAGTGTCCGGGCAGAACGATGGGGATAGAGACGCTCCTTCAGGTATACTGGACTGAGGCCGTTTAGGGTTTTAAAGCTCAGCACCAACACTTTGAATTGTGCTCGGAAACGTACTGGGAGCCAATGTAGGTCTTTCAAGACCGGTGTTATGTGGTCTTGGCGGCCGCTCCCAGTCACCAGTCTAGCTGCCGCAATACTCACAAGCCTGCCTGTCTTCATCCATGCAGCAAACACACACCCCAAGCAACTCTAGAACCAAGAACCAGGCTCCCTTACCTTCATTTCGTAACAGACCCTCCCTCGCCTTGCCCCGTAGGTGGCTCGGGCACCTGACCACAGGAACGCGAACCCTTCTATGGTCAGAGGGTAGCCGCTGTATCGGTCACGGGCAACTTTGAAATGCAGGTCGCAATTATCTGGAGGGCAAAGCCATAGGAGAGGTCAGAAGCACACACACACACCAGTGGCTGCTACCACCCTCCAACACCCCTTTTTTCCAGTGCAGGCTGAGAAGTTCAGACAAGAGGGAGGCTTTGAGCGAAGGCACGCTGCTACCACCCAGGAAACTCACACGTATCAATGGCCACCAGCGACTCATCAAAGTCCTCTTCATCGTCTTCAGCAGGCGGCTGAGGAGATCGGCCCCTGGAAAAGAGTGACAGCAAATGCAGGCCCCATAAACCCACTTCATGGGCTCAAGACACATTCTGCAAGGAAAGCTCACAAGGAGCATGCGTTGACAAATGCACTGAAGCTGGTTCCCACCCTGGGTCACTAAAAGCACTGCTAAAAACAAATTCTGGATCATCACATTGCTTTAACAATTACCACTGACCCACGATCAGTGTGTTTACATATAATCAGGATTTACATCCAACTCAGATACTTTATAGATTAATTTTAATTAAGCATTACAGTGGAACCCCGGGTTACGCACGCAATCTGTTCTGGGTTGCCATGCGTAACGCGAGCGTGCGTATCCCGAACGCATGAAAACCCCCCGAAAAAAGTGTGATTTGAGCACTTCTGTGCATGCACGAAGTGCGCAGAAGCGTTCTGCGCATCCGGGGGTTACGTGCGCTCCAGAAACACTTCCGGGTTGTGGCCGTTCTTAACTTGAACGTCCGCAACCCGGGGTGTGCATAACCCAGGGTTCCACTGTATTTCCACTTTAGCATTTAAGACTGAGGTATCAGTCACGAAGCAGCCACTCTTAAAATCCTATTTTTTTTCAAAATGCTTTAAATTTTGCCAGATATACAGCATCCATTGCGAGTTACTCAAATCCACAAAGTTTAAAGAATGCATTTCCCAGACTGAGAGATGCAATACGTATCTGCTTCAATCTCAATTGCACCCTGTTCAATTAATTTCCACCCTGTTGCTGCTGCCCGTAAAGACTTGCCTGAACGCACCTCTTATCATCTCGGTGTTCGTAATATCCCCGCCCCCGGGAATCCTCAGCTGGCCTCTTGCGGCCTTGCTGCTGCTGCTGCTGCCAGGACTGGGATGAGTCGGAAGAGCCGTAATTGGAAGGGGGTGCATTGTAGCCAGAGACGGAAGTGTTGTAGTTAGATGCAGGTCTGGAGGAAGGTGCACTGTATCCAGAAGCTGGCATGTTGTAGCCAGGGGATGGCTCCTCTTGCTTCACTTCTGTCTTCATTTCTACACTCAAACACAACGTAACACATTTAATGGGGAAAGGAAGCCTTTATTCTGAGGTCACACGTTATGGGCATGGAGGGAAGTGCTATTATATGGGACTTGCGAGTCAGAACCAAAGCCACAAAACAACCCACCCGCTTCCCATGTTATGCGCTGAAGTTCCGTTACACTCCAACATCACAGCAGAACACAGAACATGAACAAGTTAACTGAGCGGTGGATATGCAAACAAGAGGGCAGTTCAGTCCTGTGAATTCTCTGGGGACAAAAATCCACAGAATGGAGTCTGGGGCGTAGCTGAAAGGGGTGGGGAGACCTGCCCCTCACGAAAAGAGTGCATTGTGTGGCAGAAGGGGCAGGCGCAGCCCCACCAGAAGCAGTGGACTTCAAATGCAGCCATTTATTATACCTCATATAAACAAATTGCTACCTTTTACTTACCCGCGGGGCAGGCGGAGGGAGAAGACGGATTTTAAAAATCAGGCATTGACAGTTGGTGTCTCGGGCTACACTGACAGGGACTCTAATCACGAGAGACCAATGTGTGGCTGAATATATGGAGATGTTCTGTGATCCCTATAGTGTCTCAGGGCATTCATGGCCACCATAAGGCTGTGCAATTCACCAGCCAATATGAAATACCGCTCTGGGTGCCTTCCTCCACCACCAAAAGTAAATACTCAAGTATATAAAAAAAGGAACATCCCAGCTGCTATTGAAAACTTTTGCACCAGGCCAATGGGGTGCTACCTATACAGTTACGATGATCAGAATGTGACAAAGGTCTGGGGTTGTTGTTTTTTAGAACACCTGACCGTACCTGAATGTAAGCCAGAATGATCTTGATCTATAGGTCCCCTCTCGTACCCAGATTCGTTCTCCTGTTTAACGCTGAAGTGCTCGTATGGCTGGTGGTATCCTTGCATGTTGTCCTGATGAGTGTTGTCGTGGGTGCCATCTTGAAATGGGAAAGGCAAGAACATAGATCAGGATCGCTATTCCATTCCACGCCCAGCTTTGAAAAGACAACGGGGAGTTTGGAAACGTGTGCCAGCGTTTCTTGACTGCTAGATGAAGGCTGGAGTGGCGGTCTAGGCTCAGCAAGGCCAACCAACACTTACAAAATGGGTGAGGTTTCAGTGGATAGCAGGGTTTCCCATACGGATTGATATTGACTCCCCCCCCCCCCGGGATTGGTGGGACTAAGCATGGTGCAAATAAAGACCATGGGGTTGAAAGGGCCACGGGGTGGAAAAGTTTACAATCATGCAGTAGGTTTAATCAGGAGCTATGAGTCTCAGAAATACAGAGCATGAGCACATACATGCTCTTGGTTTAAGAACAGCTTAGTTTATGAACAAAATGGATTAAGAACGCTGCAAACTCGGAAGTAGGTGTTTTGGTTTGTGAACTGTGCCTTGAAAGCACAACACATTTCGCTTCCTGTTGAGTTTGTTCCATTTGTAAACCGAGTCCCCTGCTGCTATGGGAAAGCACGCCTTGGTTTAAGAACGGACTTCCGGAATGGATTAAGTTCATAAACCAAGGTACCACTGTACATATTTCACATCCCTCGTCAACAAGGAACCTCTGCATTTAATAAGACATATTAGTTTCACTTGTTTTGCTTCCTTGATTTTTTTTATTTTATATTTCACGATTGTTAAAGGAGGCTGAGGATTGATAAATGTTGATCATATTTACACATCTTCCTTGACTTTCATTTATATTCCTGTGAATTTGGGTTGGGGTCGATGACAACTTCATATGCTCATCAAGGAGTCAATGAATTCAGAAGTTTGAGAAATGCCAATTATAGATCATCAGCAGAATGTAGTGGCTGAAAATATCTGGACTGTACCATTTCAGGATACAGACAGCAAGTGAGTTTCATGTCTGAAAGCCCCTCCCAGGAAAGAAAACCACTTTACGTAATTCATTTGCTGCATGGCTAATTGTAAATGTCAGGGAACAAGCAGGTGTTGAGTCTCCCCTTCTCCCACGCATACAGCTCTTCTATAGGAGGCAAATTTTACTTCTTTCTTAAAAGGAGCTTTCAAGTCCCTAGCCTGGAAAAGCATTACTGCATGATTTTGCCACAAGCAAAGAGAAAGGAAGAAAAGTAGTGGGTGCCGTACACACCCTCCACTCCACACCATACAAAACAATTGCGCTTCATGCAGGAGAAGCTCCCATATTTCAGTCCGAAGTGCACAAACGCAGGGGCACCGAGTTGCATATCCCTACTGCATATTCAGCCACTTTTACACAGGATTGATAATTCCACATCACAGCACTTCCTCTGCCTGTCACAGCCCCCGGAACTCATATTTCACAATATGAACTGTACTCATTGGTCACATGCATACATACTCGTTAAACTCCAAGCGGAAGTCAGACCAGAGATTTTACAAGACGACAAGCCATGGTACAAATCATGCCTGAGTTGGGATGTTTGCAAACTTGACAGCAAGGCAAACTGCTTGCCGTCCTATTATCCTAGGCAAGAGCGTTATTTGTGAAGATGGAGGGGGTGGGGGAGGCCACTGCTGAATCCCCAGACACTCTCTTTTCAAAGCAGCATACTACCTGGTAACTCAACTCAACCAGAATTGCCCTACTAGCAGAATCATCAACAGTACATTGCATTTCTGTAGTACATTTTACAGTGGTACCTTGGTTCTCAAACAACTTGGAACCCAAACACTGCAAACCCAGAAGTAAGTATTCCGGTTTGTGAACTTTTTTTGGAAGCTGAACGTGCTCCGTTTTGAGTGTTGCGCTTCTGATTTGAGTGCCACACTTCCGTTTTCGAGTGCCACACTTCCGTTTTGAGTGTTACACTGAGGTCTGTTTGTTTTTGCTATTTATTTTGCGTTTTTGCAGCTTTTTTGTTTTGTTTTTCTGACTGCGTGGAACCCAGTTCAGCTACTGATTGATTGATTGATTGATTCTGTGACTGTAGTACAGTACATTGTTTATTGCTTTCATTTTATGGCTCAATAGTCTCCTTAGATAGTAAAATTCATGTTTTATTGCTGTTTTAGGGGTTGTTTTTAAAAGTCCGGAACTGATTAATCCATTTTGCATTACTTTCCATGGGAAAACACACCTTGGTTTTGGAATGGACTTCCGGAATGGATTAAGTTTGAGAACCAAGGTACCACTGTAATAACACAAAGCACACCTGATACATCAGGGCCCAAGGTCTACCTACTCTAGCATCAAAGTGGCCACCCAAATGCACTCAGGTCCTGCTTGTAGGCTCCCATAGGCAACAACGCTCTCCCTGCTTGCAATTGGCATTCAGGGGTATGCTGCCACTGACAGCGGAAGGAGTACACAGCCATCATCCCTACAAATTTCCTCCAGCCACGTGACACTTGTTTGTTCCCAGATTTAGACACAGCAGACATTAGACAACTACAACTTAGGTGAAACCTAGAACTGGCACAGGAGCCAGGTGTCAACAAACCAGCATCCTGGCTTTTCCACAATTCATTACAGGTAATACCACCTCTCTCCAGAGACAAGACTCATCTGCGATTCCCATGGGGAAATAACAACACAGGTTCACAGTACACAGTACAGAGCTGCACCAGGCAGCTCTCCCAGGAGTACTAAGCACGGGTGCAGCTCAGCTGTTACAGCATCTGCCCTGAATGCAGATGGTCCCAAGTTCAATCGCCAGCACCATCTTCAGACAGGAAGTTTGAGAGACATTGGTCTGGAACTATGGAGAGCCACTGCCAACAGCAGAGACAATACTAAGCTATGTGGACCATGGGCCTGGCTCAGGATGAAGCACCTCGCTATGTCCAAGTGGACAGCTCAGTTGGTAAGATTGTGGTGCTGATAATGCCAAGGTTGCAGATTCAATCCCCGTATGGGAAAACTGCATATTCCTGCATTGCAGGGGGTTGGGACTAGAATCAGGCATGTCCATCTCCCAAGAGACTGTTGATCTACTCCCAGTATAAAATAACTGGCAGTAATCTACACATTGTGCAGAGATCTAACATTCTACCCATTGTCATTGGAGGGAGCGTGCATGGGGTGGGTGAATTGCCCAGTTGTTGAGCATTTTTTTAGGAGGGAAGTGCCCAGAGTTGTTGGGCTTTTTGGGGGGAGGATTGCACAGGTTTTTTTAGCTTTCCCCCCATAACATTTTTTACACGATCAGCCGGGAACCTACGGGTAGATCACGATCTACTGGTTGGACACCCCTGGACTAGATGATCCTCAGGGTCACTTCCACCTCTACAATTCTATGATTCTATGTTCCCCAGCCTGGAGCTGCTGCAGGAGACCCTGAAGCTGCTTCAGGAAGACCCTGAAGGCCCTTCAAACATGGAGCAGCTGCACCAGGGAGGCTCACACCTGCCAGAAACTCTCTCAGATGAACTATGCCAAAAAGGCACCGAGCTGCAGCTGCGCCCGGGAAGGAGAATAGAGAGAACCACAAAGCAGAGTGGCACCGTCCGTGTCAAGAAAAGCCCCGTTGCAGAGCTCCACCAAGTCCCCAGTCCGTAGGCTGAACTCCGGGATCGAAGCAGGACCCCAATGTGCCCCAGCGCTTAGCTGCACCGGGAGGCCCACGTGCATGTCCTAGGCAGCGGATGCACCGAGCTGCACCAGGAAGACCACATGCCTCTCCCGTGGAAGGAGAGAAACGGGTGCACCGGATCCCCAGCGCGGATCTGCAAAAGGAGGCCTGCTGTGCTGTTCCCAGCGCGGAGCTGCACCACATGCCTCTCCCGGGGAAGGTGAGAAACAGATGCACCGGGTCCCCAGCGCGGAGCTGCACGGGGAGGCCCCCATGCCTCTCTCCGGGAGCGGAGGCGCCGATCCCCCAGATTGGCGCTCCCCGGCGGCGAGTCTCCCACTCCTTCCCCGCCGCTTACAATGTCCGTCCGGCAGCTCCTCTTGCTCGACGGCGCCCGCTCCCGGCGCTCCTCCGCGGGCCTCCTCCGCTTCCAGCGCCGCCTGCAGCCGCTCGGCCAGCTCCGCCTTCAGCCCGCGGGTGTCGAGGCCCCTCCGGCCCAGCTCCTCCTTCAGCTCGTTGACGCGCAGCTTCCGCACATCCATATCCCCCCTGCTCAAGCCCCGCCGCGGGGTCGCGGTTGCCCGGCCATCGGCGCTCCGTTCCGGGCTCGGCTCAAAATGGCCGCCGCCGCCCTCCTCTCCTCTCAGCGCCCCGCCAGCCATGCGCCGGCCTCTCCGGTTGGCCGGCCGCCGAAGGGAGGGATGAGAGGCGCCCGCTGATTGGGCCGCCCTTTCCCTACCTCTGCCTCCTCCTCCCTTTTCCCTCCGTCTCCCGCTCGTTCCGCCGTTTGTGGAAGAGGCCCGCCCATTGGACCCGGGAGCGAGCCCGTCTACAAAGAGCTTCTTTATTGGCTAACGGTGGCTCGTCCCCTCACATCCCCTGCTGGAGGTAAAACTAGTCGGAGGAGGGGAAAGGACTGATTGACGAATGAGGGAGGTTGGACCAACTTCTCGAAGACCAATCAAGAGTAGCCTGCCCTTCTGAGTTCTCATTGGTTGGAGAACGGATTTGTTTGTTTGTGGAGGGATTTTTCTTGCTTTTCCTATTGGCTGAGCCCTCGAGGGGTTTATGTTTGCCGACGAATGGCCGTCATCAAGATATTCCTTGAGAGTTGCATTTGTGTCTAGAGTTGCCATTGGCTGAGTTCTTGGCGGGAGGCATTTCTCTGGGTGTGTCTTTCTTATTGCCTGAGGCTTGGGAAGCGTCTTTTTGCAGATTCTGTTACAATATTTTACGTCTGAATTTAATTCGCGCTCCCACCGTGACCCGCTTTCCTCATTAGGCAGGGGATGGCGTGTTACGTAACATTTCAGTGAAAACAAATAAAGTTATATAAGCACCACAAACCACAACAACATCGGATGACGTAATCGTAATGTCATCCTATGATATCACCATAATAACGTGATATGGAATAATGAACACCAGATTGTAGAAGCACAAATGCTTCCCCTCCCAAAAAGCTCCAGGAAAATCACTATATATTTTCTGCTTCTGCGCCTTCAATTTTATGTCCCATAAAAATTCCATCCAATATTTCCCCCTCTCCCATTTAGTTCAGATTTACAGTAGCCTACTGTTTCTGCGTTGGTTCTTTTCTTATCCATTTTAAATGGGTAACATAACATGGGTTATGTTACCCATTTAAAATGGGATGCAATTTCAAAAATGATAGAATGATCTCAATACGAATCCAAGGCAGACCTTTTAACATCACAGTAATCCAAGTTTATGCACCAACTACGAGTGCTGAAGAAACTGAAATTGATCAATTCTATGAAGACTTACAACACCTTATAGAAATGACACCAAAGAAGGATGTTCTTCTCATTATAGGGGATTGGAATGCTAAAGTAGGGAGAGATAAAAGGAACAACTGGCAAGTTTGGCCTTGGAGTTCAAAATGAAGCAGGGCAAAGGCTAACAGAGTTCTGTCAAGAGAACAAGCTGGTCATCACAAACACTCTTTTCCAACAACACAAGAGACGACTGTACACATGGACATCACCAGATGGGCAACATCGGAATCAGATTGATTATATTCTCTGCAGCCAAAGATGGAGAAGCTCTATACACTCAGCAAAAACAAGACCTGGAGCTGACTGTGGCTCAGATCATCAGCTTCTTATAGCAAAATTCCAGCTTAAACTGAAGAAAGTAGGAAAAACCACTGGGCCAGTAAGGTACAATCTAAATCAAATTCCTTATGAATACACAGTTGAAGTGAAGAACAGGTTTAAGGATTTAGATTTGGTGGATAGAGTGCCTGAAGAACTGTGGATGGAGGCTCGTAACATTATACAGGAGACAGCAACGAAAACCATCCCAATGAAAAAGAAATGCAAGAAAGCAAAGTGGCTGTCCAATGAGGCCTTACAAATAGCGGGGGAGAGAAGGCAAGCAAAATGCGAGGGAGATCGTGAAAGATACAGGAAATTGAATGCAGATTTCCAAAGAATAGCAAGGAGAGACAAGAGGGCATTTCTAAACGAGCAATGCAAAGAAATAGAGGAAAATAACAGAATGGGAAAAACCAGAGATTTGTTCAAGAAAATTGGAGATATGAAAGGAACCTTTCGTACAAAGATTACCGCAATTAAGGACAAAAGTGGAAAGGACCTAACAGAAGCAGAAGACTTCAAGAAGAGGTGGCAAGAATACACAGAGGAATTATACCAGAAAGATATGGAGGTCTCATACACCCCAGGTAGTGTGGTTGCTGACCTTGAGCCAGACATCCTGGAGAGTGAAGTCAAATGGGCCTTAGAAAGCCTTGCTAACAACAAGGCCAGTGGAAGTGATGATATTCCAGCTGAACTATTTAAAATTTTAAAAGATGATGCTGTTAAGGTGCTACACTCAATATGCCAGCAAGTTTGGAAAACTCAGCAGTGGCCAGAGGATTGGAGAAGATCAGTCTACATCCCAATCCCAAAGAAGGGCAGTGCCAAGAATGCTCCAACTACCGCACAATTGCACTCATTTCACACGCTAGCGAGGTTATGCTTAAAATTCTACAAGGCAGGCTTAAGCAGTATGTGGACCAAGAACTCCCAGAAGTGCAAGCTGGATTTCGAAGGGGCAGAGGAACCAGAGACCAAATTGCAAACATGCGCTGGATTATGGAGAAAGCTAGAGAGTTCCAGAAAAACTTCTACTTCTGCTTCATTGACTACGCAAAAGCATTTGACTGTGTTGACCACAGCAAACTATGGCACGTTCTTAAAGAAATGGGAGTGCCGGATCACCTCATTTGTCTCCTGAGAAATCTCTATGTGGGACAAGAAGCTACAGTTAGAACTGGATATGGAACAACTGATTGGTTCAAAATTGGGAAAGGAGTACGACAAGGCTGTATATTGTCTCCCTGCTTATTTAACTTATATGCAGAATTCATCATGCGAAAGGCTGGACTGAATGAATCCCAAACCAGAATTAAGATTGCCGGAAAAAATATCAACAACCTCAGATATGCTGATGATACTACCTTGATGGCAGAAAGTGAGGAGGAATTAAAGAACCTTTTAATGAGGGTGAAAGAGGAGAGCGCAAAATATGGTCTGAAGCTCAACATCAAAAAAACTAAGATCATGGCCACTGGTCCCATCACCTCCTGGCAAATAGAAGGGGAAGAAATGGAGGCAGTGAGAGATTTCACTTTCTTGGGTTCCATGATCACTGCAGATGGTGACAGCAGTCACGAAATTAGAAGACGCCTGCTTCTTGGGAGGAAAGCAATGACAAACCTAGACAGCATCTTAAAAAGCAAAGACATCACCTTGCCGACAAAGGTCCGTATAGTTAAAGCTATGGTTTTCCCAGTAGTAATGTACAGAAGCGAGAGCTGGACCATCAAGAAGGCTGATCGCCAAAGAATTGATGCTTTTGAATTATGGTGCTGGAGGAGACTCTTGAGAGTCCCATGGACTGCAAGAAGATCAAACCTATCCATTCTCAAAGAAATCAGCCCTGAGTGCTCACTAGAAGGACAGATCCTGAAGCTGAGGCTCCAATACTTTGGCCACCTCATGAGAAGAGAAGACTCCCTAGAAAAGACCCTGATGTTGGGAAAGATGGAGGGCACAAGGAGAAGGGGACGACAGAGGATGAGATGGTTGGACAGTGTTCTCGAAGCTACTAACATGAGTTTGGCCAAACTGCGAGAGGCAGTGAAGGATAGGCATGCCTGGCGTGCTCTGGTCCATGGGGTCACGAAGAGTCGGACACGACTGAACGACTGAACAACAACAACATGGGTATTTTGATTAGAATGGCACATCGTACAGACGTTGAGCAAAACTGGCATGCGTGAGCAGGACCCATTTTCCAATAAAATAGCCACACAGAAGCTGCTCCATGGCAAAAAGTTTTGCCTGTTTTTCCAGCACTTTTGCTTGGAAGCAATACGGAATATCTCTTTATTGCTCTCAAACTCCAGTGGATGAGAGAGATGGGGAAAACTACATTTACGGCGGGCTTCTCTCCTGCGTATTTGGACGATTATGAGATACGGAAGACCCAACTCCTTCTTCAAACACTGGTACACATAGATCTGCAGTATGTAAGAACTGCAGTTAGCAGATCTCGTTCCTCATTAATCCTTAATAACTTCAGGTTATGTTACAGGTAGGTAGCCGTGTTGGTCTGCCATAGTCAAAACAAAATAAAATAAAAAAATCCTTCCAGTAGCACCTTAGAGACCAACTAAGTTTGTTCTTGGTATGAGCTTCCGTGTTCATGCACACTTCTTCAGATACACTGAAACGGAAGTCACCAGACTTAGTTGGTCTCTAAGGTGCTATTGGAAGGAATTTTTTTATTTTGTTTTGACTATGGCAGACCAACACGGCTACCTACCTATAGCTTGGGATCAGTTTACTTGAGGGATCGCCTTTCCAGTGCCACATAACACCCCCTCTACATCTGGAAGAAAGTGAGCTTTTCGTCAGGCAGCATCTACAGTTTGAAACCCCCTGCCTATACGCCTTCACTGTACTGTACAATTTTTGGTGACTCCTAACAGCACAAACTGTTGACCAGCAGAGGGCAGCTGTGTCATGCACAGATCAAAAATGAGATCAGCTGAGGTTCCAAATCAATTCCAGGCAGCATCAAGGCTATGTACAAATTTGCAGCTTTAGATGTTTGTTTCCCCTGCTGTGTTTCAAGTTGCATATTTACGGTGCTGCTGCTTGCACCAGAGATGGGATGGGATGGGCAAGGATATATTTCACCCAGCCTGTGTTACCTGTTTGGTTTCCCCACCCCTGAAACCCACCCTTCCTAAACCAATTCAATGAAGCTGTAATCCGTGTATGCAAAACAGATGATATGTGTACACCTCAAGCCCTTAAAGTAGCCATGATTTGGGGCAGATCTACACCATATGTTTAAAGCACATTGCTTAATACACACCCAACCGAAATCCTGGCTACTATAATTTCTTATAGGTGCTGGGAACTGTAGTTCTGTGAGGGGGGGAAACTACAGGATTATTGGGAGGGGTGTCGTGTGATTTGAATGCATGCTGTGGATCTGCCTAAAGCTTTGAACCAAATCAAGCCATCGAGTCTCCTGATTCTGATCCCTTGGCACTGTAGAATATGAAGGGTTGTGGGTTTGAATGCTGTGCTGCAGCGGGTTGGACTAGACGACCTCGTGGTCCCCTCCAACTCTACAATTCTATGATAATCCTAAGACCCAGGCTCACACATTGCATGGGAGTGTCTGCATTTTCACACTATTTTTTTCACTCGCCCGCCACCCGCCTCCCTTTCCTTTAATTTTGGACGCCCTCTTTCCCAGCCCATCTCTCGCTCCCCTTTTCAAGACTTCTGGGAGACAGAGAGGCATTTGTCTGCTTCCTATTGGGGAGGGGGTTTACACGCTGTCCACCAAGCTCTGGGGACAATTGCAAAACAGCTTAATCTTTTTACCCCAGATGCTTGTGGTGAGGATTCCCCTCTCAATGGCCTGCCTTGTTCTCCATTACTCACTCAAGTCGAAACGGTTGCAACAGGCAAACCCTGAATGTGCCCATTGATGGGGTTCGTTCCCCCTCTGCCTAATGAGGTGGGGGCAAAGCGCGAAGCTTTGTACCCCACCCCACCCCGCTGACGGCACTCCAGCATCGGCTTTCGGGAGGACTTTCTGAGCGCGACAATGCTGAACAGTTTACACAGCAACCTGTTCGGCCCCCAAATGGAGCCACACCTGCAGCATGCGTTTAAAGATGCATTAACGTACCACTTTGACAGCCATGCATTCTGTCAGAGGCTCCTGGGAACTGTAGTTTGTTAAGGGTGCTGAGAGTTGTTAAAAAGGTAAAGGACCCCTGACAGTTAAATCCAGTCGCAAACGACTCTGGGGTCGCGGCGCTCATCTCGCTTTACTGGCCAAGGGAGCCGGCGTTTGTCTGCAGACAGTTTTCCCGGGTCATGTGGCCAGCAATCCGGCACAACGGAACACCGAAACCAGAGCAGTGCACGGAAACGCCGTTTACCTTCCCACCGGAGCGGTACCTATTTATCTACTTGCACTTTTGGGCGTGCTTTTGAACTGCTAGGTTGTCAGGAGCTGGGACGGAGCAACAGGAGCTCACCCCGTCGTGGGGATTCGAACCGCCGACCTTCTGATCAGCAAGCCCAAGAGGCTCAGTGGTTTAGACCACAGCGCCACCCGCATCCTGAGAGTTGTTAGGAGACTCCTATTCCCCTCACAGAGCTCAGAGGGGCTTAACAATCAACCCCTCTTCACAGGGAACTCTGGGAATTGTAGCTCTGTCAGGGGAATATGGGGCCTCCTAGCAACTCTCAGCCGGGAGTTCGAAATTCGCCAGGTGCTAGGCGCATTTTGCACCCGGCAATCAGTCTCTTGCAACCAAGTGATGATGTCCCGGCGCCAGGATGGTGCCTGACGTCTCCACCATCTGGAAGTGCATGCCTGGGGATCCTTGGATCTTGACTGTTTTCAGCAGCACATCTTGTAGAATTCTATCTGTTACATTTTATCTGCACAATCGGAATGAGTTTCAGGAACCAAAAAGTCATATTGAAAAATACGACTTTTGAACCGCCTGGCCCCAAAATGGCAACTAGGCATTCCGTTTTGGTGACTGCAACCCTGGTTTAAGGAGCCATTTGGCACCTAGTCTATATATCTGAGTTCCTAACGCTGCTCTCAGCACCCTTAAAAAAACTACACTTCCCATGTTTCTCTGGGGGAAATCGTGACTATTTAAAGCGGTATCATAGTGCTTTAAATGTACTTTAAAAGTTTTGGCCAGGCCCAAGCAGAGAAATTTCTGCTGCCTCGAGCAAAGGACATGATCCAGAACACCTTCATTCCAGGTACAGAAGCTGACCTGACTGGGTTGGCTGCTGAGTCTTATTTCAGCATCTCCACATCTGGCGGGCAAGCACATCTGGAGGTCATTGTATTGAAAGTACCTGGGCAGTACATTCACTCCTTACAGCGCCTTAGCTGGAACCCAGGAAAGGAGCATTGCATCTCCCCCCAAAGATAAACTTTGCTGTGTTTCCTGAGAAAATAAGGATTGCTTAGCTTCTTCTCGGAAGGAAAGAGCTGTACTGATACCATGTAACAGCTGCAAAAAAAAAAAATTGCAGCTACTAATTCTTTTAACTAGAGACGTCAGGCATTGAGCTGGGCACCAAATCTCCGTCACCATTTGAGTTTTTTGACCCCCTCCTTCCCTGTATCTCCCCCAACCCACTCCTTGGAAACAAAGTCTACTTCCAAATTTATCCTTTTTTTTTACAGGAATGTTTTATTCATAAGCAAAATATATCACAGAGCATTCTCTCAATCTCTCTCTTTCGCTCTCTCTTTTACTAAAACAGACCTTGCCCTGAGAGGAAATGTGTTTGTAGAAAAGACAGGGTGTGGGGGAAAAATAACATTTCATATATAGCATTTTCTTTTTAAAAATTATATACATTAATATATATATATATATAAACATTTCATTAATAAGAATCTCTAGGGCAGGGGAAATAGCTGACTGTTCTGCATACACTTCAACACAGGAGGCGGGGAGTGAGAGAAAGCTTTGATCTGAACATAAGTCACACTTGGTGGCCAAGAAAAATTGTGGGGGTCGAGGGAACGAAAACCCTACAGCGCCTTTTGCAGAAAAGCCTTTCTTTTCCTGCAGAAAGCCCATCCTTTTCTGTCCCAATCCAAAGAGGAGACAGATGGCTATCGACGCATTTCAGCAAGCAGAACGGAAAACATGGTTTCACCACGCCTGAAAGGTGGCCACCGGATTGAGTCAGAAGATGATGAGTGGTTTCTTCAAAAAGAGGAGAAATGTTTCTATAGGGTGGCCGTGTGTCCCCCAAATGGAAAGGCAGGGAAGCCTGTTAGGAGTCTGCCATGCAGCTTTAAATGAGCAGGAGACAGGAGAGAGCAAAGCCTCCAACAGTTCTCCGGTGAAAATAGGGACGTCCTAAGGAAAAGCAGGACATTCCGGGATCAAATCAGAAACTGGGACGGCTTCTCTAAATCAGGGACGTCCCTGGGGAAATAGGGATACTTGGAGGGTCTGAGAAGAGTGTGGGACCCTTTCTCTGCCAGTTGCTTCGCCCTACCTCATCCCAAACCTCTCCCCCCCAGCCTCATTCCCTCCCCCCACCCTTGGCTTGTACCAGAAGCGAAATCAGCAACCACGGATGACATGACTGGGTGAGAGGGTCCGTCTCAAGGGCACTGGCATGAAAGGGAAGGGCTCGGCTCCCCTCTCCCACCTGCTTCACACTGACGTAACCCCAGGGGCAGCCAAAATGGCGGCCTCCAGAACTTGCTGGACTCCAACCCCCATCAGCCCCAGTCTACATGGCCAGTGCTGAGGGGCGATGGGAGTTGTAGTCCACAACATCTGGAGAGTTGTTCATGCCCTAAGCTAGCCCCCTTCATGGAAGGCTGGAGTAAGATACGGGTCCCACTGCTATGAGGCCTACAGACAAGATGGCGTCATTCCAGTGTAGACTCCACTTCCTGGTTAGTCCTCTTTATGCCTTGAGGCTACAGATAGAGGCAGGGATTAAGAGCTGCTTGCAAGCTTATTCAGTTTAGCGTAGGTTTGGCAACTTCAAAAAAAGAGAAAAAGAAATCCAACGTAAGAATTGAAGAATAAAAAAAACTGCTCCCCCCAAGGAGATGTTTTTGTGATAACACAAGCCTACCAAGCCAGTGCATTCCACACAAAATTGCACCTAAATCCTGGGGAGAATATTGTGAAGTGTGAATACACGGTGAACATGCGAACTAGGGCAGCTTCACTGTTTGACGTCTGCATGTTTGGTTTGCTCCAAGCACTAAGGGGCTTGTGGGTAAGCTGGCCTTTCTGCAAAGCGCTACTGCTGTTGCAAACTGCAGGGAACGACGCATGGACTGTGCAGAACAAAATCAGTAACGAAATGTGCATTTATTGTGCAAATAAAATAAAATAAAAATCACTGTGCGGAAAGGCCTTCAGTTTAAGGCAGGAGCCAGACAATAGGTTTCAAGAGAGCTGAAAGTGGTCCAAAGGACAGTTCTTTCATGGCACTGGTTCTTCTGACCGAACAGGTATACGGCAGGTTTTGAAACACGAAAGCCTGCAAAACCTGTTTAAGCATAAGTGCAAGTCGGGTGAGCGTGCATGGCATGAACATTTGTCTTTTTCTTTTCGTCACCCATCTTCAGCTCTCAGGAAAAGCTGGAAAATGTTTCCAGCCCAAGTGACCGTGAACATGCAATAAGAAATTGCCAAAACATGCATTCAGCTTACCACCTCCCTAGTCTGGCTTTCATTGCTGGGAGGTTGCCAGAAAAAAAAATGAACCATTATGGTGTGATTGCTGGTGTGAGCAGTTCCACCACATCCGAGTTAGAAAGAGAAAGCTACCATTATGTCCAAAACAGAATTTGTGAATTCCCTCCAAATTACATGTGACTGGTGGGAGCTTCAGGGACTGTGTTCCCAGATGAAAATATCATTAATCAAGGTATTCTGCAGCTGGCAGGTCTGATTTATGGAGTGTCATTGAACTGATGGAGAGCTGCGACTTGCCCTCTGAAATATGGAGTTGTTTTCTCCTTCAGTGGAGCTATGATGTTTTGGGGGGAATGTGATTACTGGCAATTGTGGGCATGTGCACTGGTGCAAAGAGTGAGTTTGTCACTAGCAGAGAGGAGCATACGAGTAGCTAATTCTGTTTGGACAACCTCCACTTATTTCCCTGGGTCCCCCCCCCCCCAGGATTATTTTACAAGCCCCAATGAAATGATAGAAGGTTGGAGAAAGGGAATCCTACTCTGATTGCACCCACTAATATTGTCTATTTCAGTGTTTTTCAACCTTTTTTGGGCAAAGGCACACTTGTTTCATGAAAAAAAATCACGAGGCACACCACCATTAGAAAATGTTAAAAAATTTAACTCTGTGCCTATATTGACTATATATAAAGTAATTTTTCAATTTTTCCCACGGCACACCAGGCAACATCTAGTGTGCCGCGGAACAGTGGTTGAAAAACACTGGTCTATTTCACATCCAGAGGTCACTGGGACTGGTGATCATAGCTGATGCTGCTTTTGATGTCTGAATAACTCGGGGAATTTTTGTCCAGATGTTTGCACCAAGTGGCAGATGGGTTGGTTGTGACCAGACACGGTTTGTAACATCTGAACAACGTGCAGGCATCCAGCAGGCAAGGCTTTCCCCAGCAGAGAGATGGGGGAATGGGGGAAAGGTATACCTGTCTGCATCGGTGAAAGGCAGAGAGTCTTTGACAGGGTGGGGTGAAGATGGCAACCTTCACATTTCTAGCAAAGTTAGCTAAACTCACTACTACCAGGGAAGCTCTGGCCTAGTTGGGTGTGAAGACTTGAAGGCCAACTTGTTCACTTCTCCCATCTCAAACGCGCTATAAAAATATACCTTCAGACCCCTCTGAGGTGCCCACCTGGGTATGGCTTCTGTGCCCTGTGGGATCTTTGCCCCTTGGGGGAAAGGATTCCCAGAGGATTGTGCTGTGCAACTCAGCTATGGCTGATCAGACGTCCCCTGATAACCTGTTGAAGAGAATTTGGTGCTGTGTGGACAGGGTAGGTTGGTGTGTTGGGCTGAAACCTGCATCAGAATTAATCTCCGGGGTCGGATTTAAAAACTAGGGCTGGCTCCTGAGAAGCAATAGCGACTTTTCTTTTCTTTTTTTAAGTGTGCATCTGTGCACAAACTGAGTACATTTCCCTTGTTGCAGCTCCTTCAGACGGGAGCCCTCCAGAACCTCTGTTTAATTCATCTCCACAGGCCTAAATGCAAACTGGGAGACATGGCAGTGAAACAGCTGGTAGTAAAATGGGGGGGGGACTAAGTATGTACTGCTTTCAGATGGCTGCAATTAGGACCGACACCTCCCCCCCCCCTTTTGGTTAATGTGCCCTGCTCCCCTTTAACAGCACACAAACTGAGCAGCCGGACTTTTCTCTCGTTCATAGCAAATCTGTGCTCTGCCTGCTCAGCAGCTGTGCGCCAGGCCCAACACTTAAAGAGGCAGGAGCTGGGCCACACACACACACACACACACACACAATAAGCTTAGTACCATTGGCGAGGGCTCATCCCCCCCTTGCCCAGCCGAATCAGAGCAAATGTCCACCAGGTTTTCTCCGGACTGACATTCGCTCCGATTTGGCACCAAAGAGCAGGTTTTCCGGGGGAAAGCAAGTTAAAACCGCTCAGATTCGTGTCTTCTGGGCATGGGGCAAGCAGGCGTGTGGACGAGACCTCAGTGTTAGCGAGCTAAATTTGGGCCACGGAGTTGCGGGCGGGGGACGGGAGGTCAAATTGCTAAGGTCCCTTTAACGTCTGGAGGAGAAAAGGGCGCAGCTGCCAGTCCTGTCAGGTTCCCCACTGTGTGTCCCCCCCCACACCTCCCCTGGCCCCCATAACCTGAGATGGACTCCCCCCTTCTGCCAACATCATAGTCTAGAGTATGTATCTGGCCTCAGGTCAGTGGTTGTGGAGCATGACTGTCAATGCATGTACCAGAGGCAACGGCAGCCGTGAGACATACTCAGAGATCGGTCAGTCCAAACTTCCCCTTGGGTGGCTTGATCGGGGAAGGAAGACCCTTGTGGCAAAAGCAGGGCAGTGGCTCATTTTGGGAGAGGAGGAGGGTGCGCCTCAGCTGGTGGAGTCCTCAATAAATCCTGTCTCCTCAGAGATGGGGCGTCTTCCAAAGCTTGCAGGGACTGCACCAGTTGGGCCGCTTGCGACCTCCCCCCCACCCCCACCCCACCACAACGAATAAGTTGCCTCGTCCCATTCAGGCCCCTTCCTCGGTGGCGGCGCAGCTGGGGGCGTCCGTCAGTAGCCGGCTGCTCTCGTGAGGGGTGGGGCACATGACGTAGCGGCCCATGGCCTGGGGCTGGTGGACTTCGGCCGCCGTCACCGTGGGCTTGAGCGACTGGTTCTCCTTGGCCGGAGCTTCCTCGGGGCCCAGACCGCCGACGGCACCCAGCTCCGCCTCTCCAGGGGCCACGCCGTCGTCCATGTTGACGTAGAGGATCTCTTCCGGGTCCTTGGCCGGAGGGAGGGACTTGAGGATCTTCTCCAGCTCTTGGTGCAGGATCTCAAAGCTGGGGCGGTCGCGGGGGTTGAGGGCCCAGCAGCTCATCATCAGCTCGTACCTGCGCGGGTCCAAAAGAGATGGAGAGTTTATTTCACAGGAACCTGGGATGCCGCATCCTTGGAAATTACCGCATTTTTCTGTGTATAACATGCCTCCCCTTTATAAGACTACTGCTATTTTGAGGGACTCAAATTTAAGAAAATGGCCCAGAGTTGTTAAACTTTTTTTTTTTTTTTTTTTGAGGAGGATTACCCAGAAATGTAAGCTTTTTGGGGGGAGGATTGCCAAAAATCACTCACACGAACGAAATGCGCTGAAAATTGTGCGTGTCACCAATGCCACCAGCCGTCTGTCCACTCGTGGCAAGCAGTCGGCAATCGTACGCCCAATTGCCACGGCGGTAGCCAATCCAAAGCAGTCCTTGCCACAGCCACCAATCACCCACCCACCCAGCTCGCGGCTGCAACCAATCACACGTCCCCCCTCTGCGCTATCCATGTATGAGATTAATATCAGAGCTGCTCAGGGACCTTGAAGTTTTGTAACGGAGGCCTTAATTTGAGCCGGGGGGTGAGAAGCGGTCAACCCTGGAACTCGTTTTCAGTTGCTAGGGTTGTAGGGTGAAAAAATTGAATTTGCTTGCCCGCTGAGTGAGCACAGTCATATTCCTAAGACTGAGAGAGCCAGTGGTGGGATGTCATGAAATTATTTTTTGCCTTGATATAGCACCCTCTACAGTCCGGGCTTACTGATCATAAGGGAGAGGGTTCCCACCATGCAGAAAACCTAACTGGCCATGCTGCCCAGCATCATGGGACGATGGAGGAAGGAGACGCCACCCACGATTTGAAGAAGCAGTGATGATGCTTACAGGCCATCCAGGCAGTCGATTGGCTGCTTGAGTCGGTTGCCCTGACGCAGGTAGTCATAGATCTCACTGTTTTCCACACCTGGGTACGGCGTCTGGCCTCGTGTCGCGATCTCCCACATAGTAACACCGAACGACCACTGCAGGAAAGGAGTCAGAAAGAGGGAATTAGATGCCATGTTGCTGGCCAAGCACAGAATTCAACTTCTCCCATTGGCAGGGTGGGCCTGTCCTGTTTCACCGCCTGAGGCAAAATGGCCGCCCTCCCGCCTTGCTTGCTAGGGTCATACAGCGGCGGCTTCTGGCAAGATTTTGTGAGATCTCGCCAGAGACCGCTGCTTCATCTCACTTCTCTGGCAGTAGGGGTGAGCATTAGGGGTGACTCAGTCTGCCTCACAGGCAGGCCAGCTCTGTCCATTGGTAAACAGGAACAGAAGCCAATTTAGTAGGACACAGAAGCTGGAGGAGGGTGGGATCCAAGGCGTCCCCAACTGGCTGCTCACCACGTCGCTCTTGATGGTGTAAACGCGGTCGGCCAGACTCTCAATGGCGATCCACTTGACAGGCATTTTGGAGATACGGCCTTGCCGGTAATAATCACCATTGTAGATTTTCTTAGAGAGGCCAAAGTCAGCCACACAAGCCGTCATGCTCTCGTTCAGCCTGTTGGGGTACAGAAACCACGTGTGAATGTGTGGGTTGCTCATGGGAGACATGGATGTGAGACTGTCAAAAGCCACTAATCAGCCAGAACCCTCTTCCATCATCTCTCGCATCACACAAACTCACATGCAATTGCGGGCGGCAAGATCACGGTGTATGAAGTTCTTGCTACTGAGATACTCCATCCCGCTAGCAATGTCCGTCATGAATTTGACCAGCGTCTGTGTGGGCAGGTACTGGAAGATGAGGAAAGCACAATGATCGGACACAAGTAGTGGGTGCGCTGCAGGCACCTCAAAGTTTAACTCTCTTGCTCCTGCAAGAGGAGAGACCCACTGGACTCCTGTGTGAAGGACCCAGGATCCAGCGGGCTCCCTCTGCATCTTCCCTTTGTCCCCCTCTAGTGGTCATTCTCTGTGTTACAGTTTGTTTGTTTGTTTGTTTGTTTGTTTGTTTGTTCATTAAACCACCATATTGCTCCATAGCAAAGGTCTTGGAGAGGCTCGTAATGAAACAGAAAACCAAAACAAGCCTAGCAATAAAATGTATAAGAAGCACTTTATATGCATACTGCAAAATAAAACACAGGCAAGGGTTAAAATTCCCCAGTTAAAAACCCTAGTTCAAATAAAAGGAAACTAGCCCTCCTGATTTCAGGCCGAGAGGCCTGACATTTGATTCCCATACTCTCCAACAACTCAATAGCAAAATCTGGGACACAATCTTCCAGGATGCTATCTTCCCCTTTTTCCTTGTGAGAGAACGGCAGCCATCTTGGATGCCATGATCTTGTGCAATTTCGCACCGCAATCACCTCCAGTGCTTTTTTCGGGAACAGCACCCCAAAACGCATGTCTTGGGGTGCTGCGTGACATTGTGGCCCTGAAATAGCACTTTTCGGGGGCGGTTGAGTTGCAAAATTGTGCAATATCATGGTATCCAAAATGCCCGCCATTCTCTCACGAGAAAAAAACGGGATGTCCCGCATTTTCCCCGGGACACCTGCGTGGTATGGATTCTACGCAACGGATATCTCACGGGGCGATGCTACATACCACTGGGCTCTCGCCAAGCCGGGAGTACAACAGGAAACTGTGCAAGTCTCCGTGTTTCATGAAAGGCAGAATGACAACCGGGGAGGGGTAACCTTCACTCTCTGTGTTCTGCAGGCAAACTCCTGAGGGAAGAGAAAGAGTGTGAGTTTCTCAGTGGGCAGCAGAGAAGACATTGGGATCAATGGCTAACGAAGACCACAGGAGGAGAGAGTGCTCTTGCGCTCGTGTCTTGCTTCTGGATTTCTCACAGGTGCTGGGTTGGCCGTTGTGAGAAGAGGATGCTGGACCAGGTGGGCTGTTGAGATCAAGTTTGGTGTAGGGGTTAAGAGCAATAGACTTGTAATCTGGTGAGCCGAGTTTGCATCTCCGCTCCTCCACATGCAGCTGCTGGGTGACCTTGGGCTAGTCACACTTCTCTGAAGTCTCTCAGCCCCACTCACCTCACAGAGTGTTTGTTGTGGGGGAGGAAGGGAAAGGAGAATGTTAGCCGCTTTGAGACTCCTTCGGGTAGTGATAAAGCGGGATATCAAATCCAAACTCTTCTTCTCCTTCTCCTTCTTCTCCTGATGTTCTTACATTCTTAACTCTTTCTACCTCAGCTTGTGGCAAGTTGTGCAGGCCAGGCCATGCCACATGTGTACAACTTGAGAGAATCACAGACTTGGAAGGGACACCAAAGGTCATTGAATTCCATCCCCCTGCAATGCAGGAATCTCAGCTAAAGCATCCGTTACAGATGGCCATCCAACCTCTGCTTAAAAACCTCCAAGGAAGGACAGTCCACCACCTCCCGAGAGAGACCATTCCACTGCTGAACGGCTCTTACTCTTCCTGCATTCTTACTGTTTCCTGCATTTCAGGGGCTTGGACCCGATTTACCCATGGGGTCCCTTCCAACTCTACGATTCTATAATTCTAAAGAGTGAGAGTGGTGAAAAAAGGAAGACACGGAGGGGGGGGAGGCTCCCCTCTGAAACCTGCACACCAGCTGGAAGCCCCCTCCCCTCACCATGTCCCACACCTGCCCCCCAACCCCCAAAGGTCTTTGCCTGTGAGAACATCCTCTTTGGGGGTCCTCTTACCCGACAGGACGCTCTCTTGGTGCGCCTTGTGCCTGAAAAGTTATTTTTACTGTGTTCCTCCTTAATGTGAACCAGAGAGGGAGAAGGGGCTGTAGGGCGAGGCGCAAACTAGCATCAGCTGAGCTTCCACCCACCCACTCTGCGGACTGTCAGAGCTCCCAGCATCCTTGCCAACATCTGTTTTCCCAAGAAGTCTTTTTTTTCTCTCCGCCCCCTCACTTGGAGTCCTGTTCCCTGGGGATGATGCGTCCATTCTGCGTGCCTGCCTCCCCCCCCCCCCTGCAACCACCATCCAAAGGCCGTTTCCTCTCTTCTGGTTTTTCCCAGGCTACAGCATGCGGAATCTGCCCTAAATGGAACGGCCGAGTGTGCTACTTCTCGGGATGGCAATAATAATAATAATAATAATAATAATAATAATAATAATAATAATAATAATATCCTGCCCATCTCACTGGTTTGCCCCAGCCACTCTGGGCAGCTTCCAACAAAGTATTAAAGGAAAACACAGCGAAACACCAGACATTACAAACTTCCCTAAACTGGCCTGCCTTCAGATGTCTTCTAAAAGTCAGATAGTTGTTTATTTCCTTGACATCCGACGGGAGGGCGTTCCACAGGGAGGGCGCCACTACCGAGAAGGCCCTCTGCTTGGTTCCCTACAACCTCACTTCTCACAAGGGAGGAAACCGGCAAAAGACCCTCGGAGCTGGCCCTCAGCGTATAAGCCCTGTCTAGCAATGGCTACCAGCCGCAATGGCTATGCTTTGCTTCCACAGTCTGAGGCTGCAATGCTTCCAAATATATGCTGCTGGACGTCACAGGAGGGGGAAAGGGCTCTTGTGTTTGAGTCCCACTTGTGGGTTTCCCAGAGGCCTCTGGGTGGCCGCTGTTGAGTGCAGGATGCTGGATTAGATGGGTCACTGGCCTGATCCAGAAGGACAATTCTCATGTTCTTACGTGGATCTGGTTCTTCAGACAGGCATCATATGTCAGGCAGAAGAATCTATGGCTTAATGTCCCAGAATGCTCTGGGGCAGTACCACACACAACCTGGAGGAACGTAGGGGTAAGGATAGTGGAGAGGGCGGGTGGGGGTAACTCATAAGCTCTTCCCCCCCCTGAAAGCATTAACTCTTCACGTGCCGTGGCTAAGAAGTGGCGCATGCGCACACATAGCTCACCAATCAGTTTCATGACGTTAGGGTGGTCGAAGTCCTTCATGCAGACGGCTTCGCTGAGGAAATCCTCCATCTCGCTACGGGTGCAGATGGCAACTGCGGGGAGGAAAAGTAAGGTCGGCGGCATGAGATGGGCTTTGAGAACATGCCAGGGGGTCAGGCAGTGAAAACTGTTTTCCACGCCCGGGCGTTGATCCGGAATGTTGGAAGCAATAACGAAGAATGAGAGCACCTCTGAGCGTATGAAAGGTGCTCAGCCATGTCTGGCGGTGGTCCTCGGGTCAAGGGGACATAGGAAATTGCCTTATACTGAGCATTTTCAAAGGCAAAAGAGAGGATGGACAGGTTTCTATCATGGGTGAGCAGGCCCAATTTACGTTGTTGTTTTTCCAATGCAGAAGGAAAGGAGAGAAGGCCTCTGGGCACATGCAGAGTGACGTTTCTTCATTGCTGGTATAATCCCAACCTGCCCCAGTGTGACCAGGATGCAACCACCCCCTCCGCCTCCACTGCTACTTACTTTTCATGGTCTTAACGGCAACCTTAAGGACCGCCCCGTCTTGGCTGAGTTGCCCCTCCATGACAGAGCCAAATTCCCCTGCAGAGACAAAGAAGAAGAGGAGGAAAAGGCCTATGAGCAAGTCTGAGAGAGCGGTCGGCAAACGCCAAATCATGCCAGGTAGAAAATGGGAGTAGGACAGGCCAAATGGCATTCATGTGAGAAAACACCTGTGATTTTAACCCAGGTTTGAAACAGCCTGGTCACCTGTGACGAGCAGAAAACTGCTTCTAGGTAACCAGGCAGAGAAAGGGGGGCGGGGTATGCCATTCAATTTTACTCAAAGTAGACCTATTGAAATGAATGGACCTAACTGAGTCATATTGTTTCATTTCAGCGGAACTTCTCCGAGCAAAACTTAGTTAAATACCAACCCACCCACACAAAAACATATTCTTTTAGGCTGCCTGTGATTAATCTAGTCATGCCAGCTAAGTATCCCATTTTTGTTGGGCTGGATTTTCCCCCCCCCCTGGAGGCTCCTTTTTAACCGCCGCGCAACTTTGCACTGTCCTGATTTCGTGTAGGAAATATAAACACAGAGAGACGATGCTGAGCAAGCGTTAGGTACCGAGTAGCTCTCGGGTCCAAGACAAGAAAATCCAGGGGGGTGGGTGGGAACGTTCCGAACGCCAAAACCATTTGTGCGCCGTTGGGAAGTCGGCCGCCAATACCCATAAGAGCAAAACCGCAAATATTTATAGATAAGTGAAAACACAGCGTTGGTAACCATGCCTCCCCTTTCAAACCGGGCAGCGTTTACACAGTTCGGTTTATAATTAGCGCTGCGCATCACTAACGTGTGGGATGCAATGCTGTCAGATGTGCTAGTGGTGGCAAATGGCCCCAGATGCTTTAAATTAGAAAGTGAGATAAGGTTCGCGGAGGAGAGAGGTCCAGCAGCAAAAAAATGAACCCTGCATGTTCAGGCGCAGTGTACCAGACTTCCAGTAGGAAGAGCAGGGAGAGCTCTTGATCCAGCAAGTTCTTTTGGATATAGGTGTAATGAATCAGATCTGAGACCCACGGGATTTTGAGAGTTAACGGGCTCCCCAGTTTGAGTGGCAGACACCCTTGGGAGGCGGGACATTCCGCTATTTAAAAGGAGGGAGCAGCCGTTAGAAGGGGGTTGAGTGTGTGTGAGAGGGTTGGAGAGTGGTGACTGAAGAAGGAGGGTGTGGGACGAGGTTAGGTTTAGGTTAGGTTAGGATTGTTGAAGATGTGTTTATGTTACTGAGAAGTAGAATCTACACTGTTAAGAAACTAAGCTTATGAACCTATACCGAAACCGTTATGCTCTGTACTAAATAAAGATCTCTTGTTTTTGAGCCAAGAAAATATCGTCGTTCTTTTGGTCCAGCGAGGTATATAAACTCGTGAGGAGGGAAACTCAGGGAAAGGGCAAAACTAACCTGAAAGGCGATAGTTTGTGTCTTGGAGTTCCCGCAGGAGGGGCTAGCGGGCGGAAAACCTGATATTGCCACAGAGTTGCTAAGAGGGCTTAGCCAACTGATATAGTGAGGGGATCTAATAAAGAGAGGCCCCGAACTATAGGCAAACGAGAGGTTAACCCCCGAAGCCCAGAGCAGTGGATATAACCGGCCACGGCCGCTGGACAGGAAAACTCCCGTTACTAAGAAATTCCCAGTTTATTAATCAAAGGGAAAGGCAATAACAGACGGACCTCAGAGGGACAGGTGGGGTGCATGGTAATTTGACCCAGAACACCTGATTAAAAATATTACTTAGTAACAAGGGGAGAGTCTGAAGTGGAGGTTCGTCGCAATAGGGTGCAAGCCAGAGGCTGGGCAATTGGGGGGGGGTGAAGTCTACCCTTCATCCCTCCCCCTCCCCAACAAAAAGCTGCAAAATGGCAAGAGGTCCTTGATCTAAAATAACCAGCTCCATAGAGGGGTCATGTGGGCTTTGCCCTGGCAGGAGCAGAGGCCTCTGTCTGGATAGGAAACGCAGGCAGGTGGGAAATTCATTTCCCCTGTTCCTCCTGGGGCAGAAGAACATGAGCTATGTAAGGGCTTCAGCAAGCCACGTGAACTCTTGGAAGAGCCGACGGCTGACATTTCGGGACCAGATCAGACTTTCCGTGTCTGACTCACTCAGGCTGCTGCCTTATGAAATATCTGGGGTGTTCTAGGAATAGGCGTAAGACATGAGATTCGTGGGTTTTTAATACTTTTTTAAGGGTTCGGAGCCTGCAAACATTCGCTCATTGATCCCTTCTCTCTCCCAAGTTCTCCAAATTTAGCAACAGAATTAGGAGGGAATGCAAGGAATGGGAAGGAAGCGGGGAGAACAGCCTTTGAACTAGGGTGCTAGTAATCCATTTCCAACACCGGGCTTCAGCCTAGGCAAAAGGGAAGCAAGAGCAAACAGCAGAACGCTTCTGAGCATGCGCAGAGTGCCTTTCCTGCTTCCATTGAGGAAAGACCACACCAGCCCACTCCCCAGGGTTTGAGATTAGGGCTTTGTGGGCAGATCAAGTCAAGCTGTGAGCCTCAGGAAGTCTTCGTGTAAGAATGGATCTCTGCAAATTTATGGGCTAGAAAAAAGTTATACTACCAGCTGCCAAGGGAAACACAGAATGCTAGAACTGGATGTACTGTTTTACTTAATTCCCCCCCCAAAACTGGCTGCCAACCTCTTTCTCTCCCCTGTCCCCCCCTCCCTGCCTTTTCTGTTATTAGTTCCGAATAATATTTGCTTCTTGTCATCTCTGTGCTTTGGATCCTGTCTTCTTGTTGCCCATAGTCCCCTGGTTGATTTTATTTTATGTACAAATAACATTCGACTTTGCTTTGGGAACTCCTGCTCTCTTTTGAAGGGGTGTCCTCTCCGTGTCTGGTTTCAAGGCAGAGAACCATGAACAGAGAGGGCAGAAACCTTGAAGTTGCCCATCGGCAGTTAGCACCTGGGCTGGGCAACAGGCAGAGATGCTCATTGGTCTCCTTCTTTGCTTGGGCGAGGCACACTGCATTTCCATTAGACAGTAATCATTTCTAAGCTTAATCTATACATGTAAATCTACATATGCAAATCGCCATCCTGTTATGTCCTCTCTTTTCTTTGCATAAGTGACAACCAAAGGAAATACAGGTTCCTGTGATGGTGAAAAATCGTTACAACCTCCCACCCTCAGATAGGATAACCTAGACGTCTAAAGTAAGGGTTAGCAACTGGCAGCCATCAGGCTGCATCCGACCCTCAGGGAAGGTTGACCCTCCACATGCCAATCTAGAAGCAAAAAAAAAAGAAGGAAGGAAGGGAAAAAGAAAGGAATTTTCTGGAGGTAGAGAAAGTAAGAATTTGCCAGTAAACTATTTTTAAGACTTAGCTAGAGGGCTAATTCAGACTTGCCCCTGCTCTGCCTCTTTCCCCTGCAGAAACCTGATCAGAGGAAACACCATTCGCCCCCCCCCCCCCGATTGTCGTTTGCTTCAATTTATTGCTAAAGAGTGAGTTTTCCCGGGGAAAGCAGCAGGGCAAAGGCAAAACTGCTCGGACCCGTGCCTAGAACGTGCTGGACAAGTGGGAAACATGTGTTTTGTAAATCTGGATGGAGCCCCGAGTCTCTCCAAGAAAAGTAGTTGCTGAGCTGGGATCTCAGGGGCTTCCTGGCACACTTGATGGCTTCAAAAGAGGTTTAGGCAGACTCATAAGAGGACAAGGCTATCGACGGCACCTAACCGCTATGGCTGCGATATGCTGCCCGTGTTGGGAGGCAGAATGCCTCTGGATGCCCGCTGCTGAGAATCGCATGTAGGGAGAATGCGATTGGCTTCCTGTTGGGCCACTGTGAGATGGGGTGGTGGGACCAGATGGGCCTTTGTCCTGTCCCAACAGGGCTCTTATGTTCGGACTCTCTGGGCAGATGCTGAGGGAAAGGGCCGCAGCCCAAGTGGTAGAGCACCTGCTTTTCAAGCAGAAGGTCCCAGGTTCAATCCTGCTTGAAACACCAATGAGCCGCTGCTGGTCTGCGCAGATAATGCTAAGTGTGATGGACCAGCGGCCTGGCTCTGTGTTAAGCCTGCTTCCTCTGTTTCCTATGAGGCTGTGCAAGTCAAGTCCCCACCCTCCCCGTTTCCAGAAAAAAGGGCAGCCACAAAAAAAAGAGAGGCACAGGGTGGAAATGTTCAAGGGGGAACATATGTGCCATAGCCAGGGGCCTTTCCATCTCTGCTTTCCATATGCTCCCAAACTAATCCCAGCTGCGCTTAGAGGAAACTTTTTTGCGGAGCTGAGGCGGAAACTTTGCCAGTCCTCCGACCCAAATGAGCAAAACAGCCCTTCGTCCTTCGGCGTTTCTGCAGCAAGAAAACTGGGCCGAAGCGCTTCTGGGCTGTTCATCCTGCACTTGATGTTATATGTTAGTGATTATCTTTGCTACGTTAGAAACAAGGCCTTGATGTTTAATCGGGAAAGGAAACAAGGGAGTTTGTCCTTGTCCCTCACGCAGCAGTTGATTTCCTTTGTCCTTCGACCAAGAAGAATTCCCCCATTGTCCTAGATGAGTGAGAATCTTCCGGGGTTATCCAGTGATAAAAACAACAACTCCTAACTATAGTCCTGGTAACTGTTTTCATATCATGTGATTTGGAATTGTGAAACAGGTTCTGGAGCTCAGATGGATTTCTGCTTCGCTTCCCCTACATCGCCCTGCCTTCCAATTCCTGTTTGTGACCCGAAGCTTTTATTTCCTGCTCTAAAGAAATGAGTTTAGGAAGCAACGAATTCAAAGCGTCCTTGTATTCTGTGAGAAATTCCAGTGGTTGGCACAGAATCATTGAACATTCCCAGTAAATGCATAGAATTTCAAATTATTACTAGATATGTAGTAATATGGGCTTTTCTTTTGCTTGGTAATGGCTTTTTCAAAATTTGTGTTATTTTTTTTGAAAGGTTGTGCCTTATGGGTTAACATAATCTTATATATATACAGAACATGTCTCCTGAGCTGGATTCTCAGACTTCTGAAGGAACATACATCCGAAATAGGAAGTCCATTTCTGAGGCGGTTTCACTTCTTTCCCTCTCTTAGGCTTGTGGGATGTGTCATCTCTCAATTCTTATTTTGTTCAGGCCTTACCTTTTCCATGAAGTCTGGACCTTGCCCAGCATTTCTCAAACTTCCCCAACTTTCCCCATCTTGTCTGAAGTTCCACCTTTCCAACCCACACACCAGCAATTTGTTCCTCAGGTGAACATGTGTGCAACTGCATATAGTGTCACGATCTGTGGAGATGCACCCCCCCCCCAAAAGAGCTGGTGGTCCAAGCGAGGACAGCTCAGTTGTTCCTGGTTCCCCAGGCAGGCAGACAAGACAGCATGGCAGGGGTAAGGCAAGGCAAAATCCAGCACTTCAAAAGGTTTCAGGACCACAGAGAGCACTCTTAAGCCACAAAGTCCTGGGGCAACCTTCTGGGTTTTGTTACATAGTTAAGTAGTCCCTGACCCCATGAATGCAGACACTTGACCAGCTAGTACCTTTGGCTGGCTCCTTCAAGGTAATGGGATTTCCACTTGAAAGGATCTCCCCTGAAAGCTCTCTTGACCCCCTGAGTAGCCTGTGATCGGCTACCAGAGTCTGGCACAGGGTTTCCCAAACTTGGGTCTATAGCTGTTTTGGGACTACAGTTCCCATCATCACCACTGGCCCTGCTAGCTAGGGGTGATTGGAGTCCAACAACAGCTGGAGACCCAAGTTTCAGAAACCCTAGTAGAGCAGCAGAAGTGTCTCCTTAGGGCTGAAGGGAGAGGAGGCAGGCTCTGATGCCTGAAGATCCACATGGGACAGCCTAGGACATGGATCCATCTCCTCTAAGCTCCAGTTGCCAGAGCCCTGTGCCACCACTTAAGGACTTATCCACATTTACTTTATGCCCCGCTCTTTCCAGGCAGAGGTCCATGCTTTAACATTCTGCGTCTGAGCATTGTTTGTTTTTTGGCCCAGAGATTTCCCTGAGAAAACCTGCTCTTTAAAGCTCAATTGGAGCAAACATCAATTTGGGTTTCCTGCAGATTGACGTTTGCTCCTATTGCGCTTTATAGAGCAGGTTTTTGCAGGGAAGTATCTGGAGCAAAAAGGAAGGTGCTCGGAAACTGAGTTTTAAAGCACAGACCATGCCTGAAAAGAGTAGAGGAAAGTTAAGTGTAAAGGTAAAGTACCCTTGAACAGTTAAGTAAAGTCAAAGGTGACTATGGGGTGTGGCGTTCATCTCGCTTTTCAGGCCGAGGGAGCCGGCGTTTGTCCACAGACAGCTTTCCAGGGTCATGTGGCCAGTAGGACTAAACCACTTCTGGCACAAAGGGACACTGTGACGAGTGCCAGGGCGCATGGAAACGCCGTTTACCTTCCTGCTGCAGCGGTACCTATTTATCTACTTGCACTGGTGTGTTTTCGAACTGCTAGGTTGGCAGAAGCTGGGACAGAGCAACAGGAGCTCACCCCATTGTGTGGATTTGAACCGCCAATCTTCCAATCAGCAAGTCCAAGAAGCTCAGTGGTTTATAAGCCCCTAAGTCCTAGTCTAGGACCATGACACACATCCTTTCCCTCTAAACTGGAGTGCTAACACCAACAGGATGGGAACAGGACACTTTTGACCCTCTCCTCCCCAGAAAGCGTCCTGCTATTTTGTATTCAGCTGGTTGATATAAAATTGTTTTTCATTTTAGAAGCTCTCTTGCACAGAATAGTGAAATGTTTGAGGGTCAAAAGTACAAGGCAATGTTTTAGTTTTGCACAGAAGGGTCAAAAGTTCAGCCTAGGAATCTGGCAATCAAAGGGAAATAGAAAATTAATCCGAATTCTCTTTTCCTTCTGATTGGCTTAAAGGTTGGAAAGGGAAATGAAAATACTGTACACAAGCTAGAAAACAGCATAGTTTATTGGAAAAGTAGAAGAGTTAGTTGTGGAGTTTGGAGCTGGAGCATGGAAAGAAAGAAAGAGATGAAACACTTTAGGAATGCAGGAAATGTTAGGAGAGCACAGTGGGCATTGCAGCTGAAAGGAAAAGACTCCAAAGGGACCTAGAAGCTGAAGTGAAGGGTGCAAATTGATAATTACTGGCCTGGTTAGGGAGACAGATTAGAATAAGCATAGCTGTTTGTATTTATCTCTGTTTTCTATTTGCTTTTATCGGTAACTACACAAACTGTAAAATTAGCTTGTTTTCTACAATTAATTTCCCAATAATTATTTAATATGCTGCATTACTAAAACTTGTAAGTGAAAGCATACTTCGTTTCAGGAAAAAAAAATGGTCTGCAGCTTTGTTATTCGCGCCATGTGTCAGTCTCGTACCTGTCTACCAATTAATGTCCAAAAGGTTCAAGAGCTGTTCAATGGAGGCAGCCAGAAAAAAAAATAAGCCCTGTTGCCTCTCCCTAGCCCTTTCTCTAAATCAGAAAGCCCCCAATGCTGTGGTCTCCAGACACATCTGTATGCATTTGTGAAGGAGAAAGTGGCCATCTCAGGCCTGCCTTGGCCTGGAAACTAAGCAGCTGAGAAAAGAAAGGCTTAAGGCAGGGGTCGGCAACCTGTGGCCCACAGGGGTCGTTTAAACGGCCCACAAGCCTCCCCTGAACTGAGCCACCCACTTGGCGAGTCCTCGTGCGCTGCACTGAAGTGGTGCAGCGCGGAGCAGGGACTCGCTTCTGCAGCACCAGAAATTGCGTCTGTGCACACATGATCCGGCCCACGATCTGCGTGGGAGTGAACCAGCCCAGGCAAGGTAAACCTTGCCGACCCCTGGCCTAAGGGCAAGTAGTGTTCAAAATGGCGGCCCACATAGTCATCACTCAGATGATTGTTGGCTCTGGTTGGCTGCCTATGGCCCTCGGCTTGTTGTTAACCATTCCAATAGGATTCCACTTCAGCTGATGTCTCTCCCCACCCATGCCTCACTCTGGAGAAGCCTCCATCTTGGGAAAAAGTGCAAGTTGCCCAGGTTAATGTACCTTCACCGAGGGTTTTCCCCAGGGCCACCTTGTGGCGATCTATCATGACGTCTCGCAGCTTCTCTTTCAGCTCCTCGCTAATGCCCAGGCTGTTCACTGTCAGAAGAAAGGGAAAGAGAGAGAGAGAGAGAGAGGGTCACGGCACATTATGCGCACGGCCATCACGGGGCCCACACCTCCAGGTCTCTGTCACAGACCGAGATGCGTTGTTTAAACAGGGGGAGGAAAGGGAAGGCAGCCTGATTTCTAAATGTAGTTGGAGAAGGGCTGGGTTGGTTAGTTGTTTGGCCCCTCGAAGAACAACAGCCAGGGTCCTTCAAGCTTTCAAAGAAACCTCAACCAATAGGCCGGCCAAGAAGCACCAGCCGTTTTCATCTCCTGCTGTTGCTGAGAGCATTTCGCCAGGTCCTGAGTAGCTTCCAGCCTAACTTTCTGATTGTCTGGGAGCCCTTTTTAAGCTCTTTCAGCCAGCAAAATAAGAGTTTTCCAAACCAGAAAGGCCATCCCTTCTTGCTCTCTCCTACCCTTGCCAGGTGTCTAGTTTTCTTTTCCAGTGGAGATGTTCCATTCTGTGGTTACTGAGTACACAAAGCATCTTCACTGGGCTGTTTTGGGCCCGTTAATTGTAAACCTTGGCATTCTCCTGGGTATGCAGATACCTTCCTCTTCTTTCTCAGCGGCCCTGTTTTCAATTCAAATCCATCGGCACTCCCTACCTGAGCTGGCTTTTAGAGCAGCCCTTCAGTGAGGCGAAGTGAAGCCATTTGCCTCAGGCAGCAGATCTGACCGCCTCACCGTCCTCTCCACCGCCAGCCTGCTGGATTTTCGCCCATGATGCTTTGGCAGCGCAGGGGTGACGGTAGGGGCAGGGGGGGCGGGATTTGTAATGGTCACAGCAGTGGCATGGGTGTCCTCAGGATGCAGCAAAACTACTTGGGCAGGCCCTGGAAGTGATAGTGGGACCAGGGAGGCAGGAATATTGGGCTCAACCCAGAAATAATAATGACCAGTAATCTCCAAATATTGTCGAAAGCAGGTTTGAATATCAAACCGTTGCAGGGCCAAAGCGCCCTGTGTCAAGGAGCCTGCAAGGAGCAGCGGCCATGACTGAGGCAAAAGACAGGAAGAAGGCAGGCGGAACCACCAAATCGGGTGATTAAGGAGACAATAGCTGATGTCTGCTGAAAAAAGAGCACCGGGCGGTGTCTGTATATTGGGAATAACCTACAACTGTGGTGGAGGTGGGAACATTCCTTGTTGGATCCTGGACCACAAGGCTCAGGCGGAATGCATGCTGGGTAGTTAGGAAAGGCGGACTCACTCCTTCCATGACACTCACAAGTGGCTTCGGTGGTTCGGCGGCTGTAGGATTTGCGGACTCGGTAGTGGACTACCAGCTCTCCCTGCTCCATGCTGGGTTCAAACGCTTCCCTGCAGAATGGGCAGGAGGAGAGAAACAGACAGTGAAAGAGGAGAAGCTACCAGAACCTGTGTCACAGAATCACAGAAAGGTAAGAGTTGGACGGGTCCCTCAGTGGTCATCTAGTCCAACCCACACCAATGCAGGAATCTCAACGGAAGCATCCATGGCAGGTGTCCGTTCTTCACTTACCCATAGCGGGTTTCCTTCCTCCTCATCCGTGCCAAGAAGATGATTATGAAGGCGGCAGCGGCAAAGGTCGTGGCTATGGCAATTACCACGTACCACCAGTGCCAAGAGAAGGCAGGGGCGGAGGTTTCTACTATGGAGAAGGGGAAAGGAGTATGGGTCAGTGGGAGGAGCCATTCCGGCTGCCCATCCAGTGCATCACCTTTCCCTGCCTCGGCTGTGCACACGATATACATTTAAAGCACATAAGTTTTCTCCAAAGAATCCTGGGAATTTACTTAGGTTGCTTGCAGTAAACTACAGTTCCCAGGATTCTTTGGAGTGGAAGGCAACGTGCTTAAGTGTACAGTGAGCATGCAGCCCCTGTTGCTGTTTAAACTGGAAGAACAGAGGAGAGAATCCATCGAATGAATCTGGGACCAAGTACAATGCTAAGAGGAAGATGAGGGGATATCCTAGTTTCCTGGCAGCCAGACGAGTTCTCCTTAGAAACCAACACTTCCTACACCGCTTCAGGCTGTGACATTTGAAAACAACTGCCCCACATCCCGACATCTTAATCCAGTTCACAGTCTTGGACTGGAGAGAAGTGTGCGATTCTGTCAGTCAAACTTGGTCTGGAGAATTTTCTGGCGAAAGTTCAATATAAAATAACAAATTGTAATCAAGTTCAATAAAAATCCCTGCTGGAACCGGACTAAAAGGATCCTCAGTGTGTTTAGGAATCCCCTACACTAGCTGACTGGCCCTTTCCAGTCCTTTTGTTCAGATGTTTCCTGCAGACAAAGCAGGTGTGTGTGTCACAAAAACTGAAAATATCCTAATCAAAATCAAAATGGGAATGCGGCTGGAAGGCAAATATGCAGTCTTCCCCACGTCCCCATCTTCCTCCCTGCCAATAGTCACAAAACACACAAACCCTTGCGGTTCCTTCTCCTCCTAGAGGAGCCATTTTGAAAAAGGAGAGCAATGTCCCCCTCTAGCCTGGTCACGATGTATTGCCTACACTGGGGAACTTTTAGAAAACAAGTTTTAATTTATTCTTATTATCACGAGAGAGAAGCTGAAACAAAACAAAACGAGATATAATCAAATTAGCCAACACCAAAAGAAAGAAAGAAGGGAAGCAGATTTCTAGAACAAAGTGCTCTCTGGAATGTTCTAGAAGGAAACGGCACCACCTCTCATTCCCCGATGTTGCCCATCCCAAAATCCCAAATCATTTCTGTAGGTTGGGGGTAGAGTGTTATGCACTGTTCTTACCAGGCTGCGGCTGCGGCAGTTCATCTGTAAAAGAGAAAAACCAATATATAAATTATTTGAATATGGTCTCCCTCCAAGACAAATGTCAGTGTCAAGTTTCCGCCAACAGGGCCTCAGGCCGTTTTTCTGGGGACATCAAAGAGAATCAAAACTCCTAAAGCAGAAAGCACGGGTCCTGTTTTATAACCAGCTTCAGTTTTTGTGACTCCGCAAGGCGCCAGAAGCCATCATAACAAGAAGTGGGATACAAATTAGAAGCAGGAGATCCTGCTAGATCAGAACCAGGACTGAGATCAGGAATTGCCCAACACAGAACCATTCTTAGAAAGCAGGAAGTCGAAGGCTGGGCCAGAATAACAAAACAAAACAAAAAGAGAGATCAAATGATTGTTTTGGAAGAACCACCAAAGAGTTGGGAAACAGTTGGTAACAGTTAAGGACTATTTTATATATATATATATATATATATATATATATATATATATATATATATATAAGCTTATTCTTTTGGTAGCCAAATGATTCCCTCATATCTCATATGATACACTTAAAAATATGTGCAGGAATAATTGGCTATGAAAACGGAACTTTATTTATTTCAATTACTCCTTAACTGGTTTCATCATTCTGGGTCTGAACACTTTGGACCGTATCCTACATTAGTCAGAGTAGACCCCTTGGGCAGCATCCAATGAAACAAATTATGCTGTTATGGTAACTCCCCCCCTCCTTTCCCTGCGCACCCCCCCCCCAAAAAAAAAATCTGCTGTGGGGTTTTCTCCAACCCTCCAGAGAAGATTGGTGGGGGCACAGGATGGTGGGGGGAGAGGAAAAGGCAGGAAAGCTCAATGCTCAGCCAAAACTTCTTGCACTAGCTTAACTGTTTCATTGGATGCTGCCCATTGAAATTTATGGACATGACTAACTTAGGTCTGTTAATATAAGTGGGTCTACTTTGAGCCGAAGTCAACTGGACTCTTTCCCCCAAAATGTGACTTCCGATTGCTGTGTTTCGGTTCTTATCCATATGATGTTCCAATGCATTGACATTTCTGAGCACTGTCAGGATATTCCAGACCCCCTCACAAACACAGCAGAGTCTACCTCTGCCTTGCGCCCAGTGCTAACCATGAAAACACAAAGTGCTTCCGTTTCAAGAGAAGGGTGTGCAAGTTCCGTTATGTACAGTGGAACTTCACAAAAAACACAACTTAAGTCACTTCCCATGTAAGGTTTTGAAGCACTTGGTATCATTTGCCTGTGTATGTGCACAGAAAATAATAGGTAAAAGTAAAGGACCCCTGGACGGTTAAGTCCATTCAAAGGCGACTATGGCGTTGTGGCGCTCATCTCACTTTCAGGCCAAGGGAGCCGGCGTTTGTCCACAGACAGCTTTCCTGGTCATGTGGCCAGCATGTCTAAACTGCTTCTGGTGCAACAGAACACCGTGACGGAAACCAGAGCGCACGGAAACGCCGTTTACCTTCCCGCCAAAGTGGTACCTATTTATCTACTTGCACTGGCATGCTTTCGAATTGCTAGGTTGGCAGGAGCTGGGACAGAGCAACGGAAGCTCACCCCATTGTGTGGATTCGAACAGCCAACCTTCTGATCAGCAAGCCCAAGAGAAAATAATAGATCTAGCTGAAAGGCCACATACGGAAATCTGTAGTGCATCCCCATTTTTTTATTATTGTACAATTATAAGAATCGCATAATATTAGAAGGATGTGTGGCTGTGACTATAATGAACACAGACCCTCCAAGTTTCCCTATTTTCCAGGGACAGTCCCGGATTTACAGAAACTGTCCCGGTTTCCTGATGTCCCACTTTTCCTTAGGATGCCCCTATTTTCATCAGAGAAATGTTGGGAGGGTATGGAGTTATCTGACCCCCTGAGCCAAGGAGATAAGTAACTATTGAACCATTCAAAGACATCTTATAGGGAAGGTTTTTTTTTTTAATGGTTAATGTTTTATTATGTTTTTATATATGTTGGAAGCCCCCCAGAGCAGCTGGGGCAACCCAGTCAGATGGGCGGGGTACCAATAATAAAATTACTATCATCATGGAATAGGATGCCGCTATTTTCATCAGAGAAATGTTGGAGGGTATGTAAGGGGCCCTGTGCTTCTGTTATTTGCCACAACACTAAAGCTTGTGAGGAACAACCCCCCCCCCCAAAGAACACGACACATTATCTCGTATTCCTTACCGACATCCCCAGAGGAAACCATGATGGCCTTGCTCCAGGGACCGTCTCCTGCTTGTGTGTAGGCCGCGACACGGACAGTCAGATTGTGTACTGTTTTGTTCAGGTTCAAGACAGTCTCGTTGGTCAGCCCCACGTCCACAACCACCTGGTGGGGGGAGAAAACGCCAGGCGGAGGATTAGGAAGATGGCGGTCGATGGCTCAGGCTAAGTACAGGGGGTCAATGGGGAGGGTGCCCTCTCCAGTCCTGAGAAAGGAAGTCCTCACCTCGGGCGAGTTGCCGCTTTGACAGACCAGCTTGTATCCGCGTATGATCCCGTTGATGACGCCACGCGGCTCTCGCCACTGCACGATGGTGCAGGTGCCATTCTGCGTGGCCATGATGTTCTCTGGCGCAGCGGTGGGCACTGCCACGGAAAAGTGCACGTTACCATGGAAACACTGCGGCCACGACCCTTTCTCATTATCTCTGAACCCACAAAGTGGCATCAGGCAAGCGACTATAGCCCAGTCTCAGCCACTGGATTGGTAACAACCATGCTCTAAGCTTCTAAACCACTGGTTCTCAAACTCCCCCCCCCCCGGGGCACACTTTCAGAATAACCGCTTGCTCGAGCCACACCGAATTTTTTTTACTGATAAGAAATGCATTGGGAAACAAAAAAGAAACCGCTCCTAGCAGAGCTTGATTTATAACATACAACGCAACTACTTTATGATATGACTGTGGGACGTTCGGAAAGTATAATAAAAAACAATGCAGCTACATAAGAACGCGAATCACTCCCAAAATACAATGACAAATGAACCTCTTATGCATGTACTTTAAGTATGTATAGCAATTCAATGAGAGAGGTGATCTTGCTTTTGCCAGGTAATCTCATTTATATTAGGTTTAATTGGAGACAAACTCTCACGAACACAAAAAAGCCATCCTCTTTTCTTATCTTTCATACTTGTCAGAGTTGAAAATCCCTGTTCACAACAATAGGTCGTGGAGAAATCATTTCGCTACTATCCTATCCTAATGTTTAAATGTTTCTTTCATTGTCCTTGAATCTTCCAGCTACAACTGCTTTCCTCTCCTGCCATGCCACACTCTTTGAGAAACACTGTTACTCTCTAAACCAGTGTTTCCCAACCTTGGGTCTCCAGCTGTTTTTGGACCAAAGTTCCCATCACCCCTGACCACTGGCCTTGCTAGCTAGGGATGATGGGAGTTGTAGTCCAAAAACAGCTGGAAAACTCTTGACTCTAAACCAGCCTTTCTCAACCTTGGGTTGTTGGACTACAACTCCCATCATCCCTGACCAACTGGTCCTGCCAGCTAGGGATGATGGCAGTCGTAGTTCAAAACATTTGAAGATGGCAGAACTACAAGAAAGAAGATTCCACCTAAACATTAGGAATAACTTCCTGACAGTGAGAGCTGTTCGGCAGTGGGATTTGCTACCAAGGAGTGTGGTGGAGTCTCCTTCTTTGGAGGTCTTTAAGCAGAGGCTTGACAGTCACCTGTCAGGAATGCTTTGATGGTGTTTCCTGCTTGGCAGGGGGTTGGACTGGATGGCCCTTGTGGTTTCTTCCAACTCTGTGATTCTATGATTCTATGGAGACCCAAGGTTGGGAAACTCTGCTCAAAACCGTGCGTTAGGCCCTCTCCATCTTCCTGTCTTCCAAACTGGGCCCTCTCTAAGTTCAGAGACAGCCTGTGGCCTTTCGGATGTTGCTTGGACCCCAACTCCCATAAGGTCCAGTTAGTATGTCCAACGGCCAGGAGACTGATGGGAGTTGTAGTCTAGCAACATCTGGTTCCTCATTCTTGCTCCAAGCGGAACCCCTCTGTGAGTGCCTTTCTCCTCCAGGAGATCAAGGCAGAACCCAGAAGGATCGACCACCTACTCCCCCCCCCCTCCAACCGACTCCCATTTCAAGCTCACCTCCTTCCAGGGTTTCCATAGCAACCCAGTGGGTCCACGGGGAGTTGCCCTCTCGGGAGCGACAGGACACCCGCACATGGTAGGTGGTGAAGGGGTTCAAGCCATCCAGGGTGTGGCTGAACGGGGGGACGTGGAGGTTCTGGTTATAGAGTTCCCGGTCCGACACAGTGCTGAGGTCCTCGTCCGAGCGCACAGCCTGGGGAAAAGGGGCAGGGGTAAGGATTTGAGGACGGAAAGGCAGCGTGTGCCAGGGATGGGTCAACGGAGAAGGAGTTAGGAACATATTACGCTCTACAATAATCTAGCTGAGATTCCTGCCTTGAATTAGATGCCCCTCTGGGCAAAGAAGCCAACTCCTTTTTTTTTTTAGGGGGCTAGCCCCCCCCCCAAGTTGATGGGCACTGCCATTCAAACAGTGTGTGCGCACTGCACAATGTGACTGATTTTGCGGGGCAGGGCTTACCTCCCCCCTCCCCAATATTTTATTCAAGTTGTCACCCCTGCCTCTGGGACACCTTCCAACTATACAATTCTACGATTCTATATGAAGCCTCCTTGGACCGTGTAACAACATTGAAGAATTAAAAAAAGAAAAAGAAGAAAACTCCCCCTCCCCTCTGCAGTGGCACAGTCCAGGATTTTTGCGGACTGCATAACGTGTGGATCAGCTCAAAGGCTTGATCTCTGCGGCAGAATTCCCGACTGTACCACTTTGCGGTGCAGGTGGCATGTCACACTTTTTTAAAGCTCCCTCTCTGTTGAAGCTCTCCTCCATTGGGGAAATTTCAAAGATCCAGACATTTTGCCGATTTCCCAAAATTCCCCCACAGACGCTAATTCAGTCATTGGAATCCCGGACGTGTCTGGCAAGAGCCGAACGTATGGCAACCCTGCATTAGGACCCGTGAGAGACCAGGGTTCAAATCCCCACTTGGCCATGACGCTCGCTGGGTGTCCTTTGGCCAATCACTGCCTCTCAACCTCACCTACCTCACAGATCATTCTGCCACCTCAGGCCCTAGAAGGGGACGGACGGATGGCCCCACATCTGAACACCCCCCCTTGCTATCAGTTTTGTTTCCTGGCCTTTGCAATCCCTTGCCCAGGCTCTTTCAGTTCCCTATTCCTGAGAGCTTGTCACACGTCACGAGGGCATCCGGTTGGACATTTGAGAGAAGCAGAAGCTGGCCAGGAAATGGCTCCTAAAAATAAAACCGTTCCCTCGAAGGGCAGGGGTGAAAGTGGCCGAGTGAGGCATCCTTCCTCAAAATAGTTGGGGCAAGGGAACTTGGGCTGGCTTCAAGGCTTCCCTTCTTACCTGGATGGTGCAGAACTCAAGAGCGTAGGCCCCACTTGGTCCTGGTTCCCACGTCACTTCCAGGTGGTGGTCGCTACGGTGCAGGAGGGATAAGGCACTTGGCCGCCCAGGTACCACTAAAGGGAAGATGTAAGAGAGCAGGTGTATGATATACCACAAGAGCTTACTGCGGAGGAAAGTCAAAAAGAGGGTGTTTTACAGCGTGGCCCTATGCATGTTTACTCAGACGTAAGTCCCACTGTGGTCAGTGGGACCTACGTACTTGTGATTAGGATACAGGCTCCTTCTCACGGGCTTGTTCATCATTACTGTGATCCAGAAGTTGTCAAGAATACACGGCTTCCTTCTATAAAATACTTTACTGATAACCCTGAACAACAGCAACTACCAAAACCACAGATTGGACTTTGGAATACTTAACGGGGTTGATCTGCTCCTAGACGGACGTGGGAGATGAGTTGGGGTTTTGTTTTTGCATCTTCTCTCTCTCTCTCTCTCTCTCTCTCTCTTTCTCGTAATTGTTATATATTGCAAATCAATAAAACTTTATTTAAAAAGGAATACTCGGGCAATTACACAAAGCACACTTATTGCAATGGCTACCTTTCTAAACACATGCCAAAGAATCCCTGCCGATGGAAAGCTAGCATTTCAAGGATAAAGGCTTCGTCTTATGCTCAACACGCTCGTTTTCTACCTGCAGGGAATTTTGGTGTGTGTGTGGGGGGGGGTGTCAGTAAAGATCCAGATCCGCAATCTGAAAGTAGCACGTGCTCCTCCTGTAAACTCAGGGCAACTTGCCAGGTTAAAAAAGGATCTTTGTGTTGTATCTATGCATTTGAAGACCGGGTTTTTAAAAATGCAATTTGCAAAAGCTGCAGAAGAGGGATGCTACTTAACAGGATCAGAGAAGGTGTAGTGTGTGTGTGTGTGTGTGTGTGTGTGTGTGTACACCTTCCCTTTCCTCCTCTCCTGTGGTCCTGATGAACATTCTTCCTCTGAAGCGAGTATATTCACTAGGAGGAATTCTCCCAGACGCCCTTGCTGCCTCGGAGCAATTGGTAAGATTTTCTCCCTAAGCAAAAAAAAAAAAAAACCCTACAGTAGCTTGTAAATGGGACTTTCCTCCAGAATTGCAGCAGGGAGAGGAATTCCCCCTCTGTGCCTGCACAGAGCCCATTAATTATCACACACACCAGCTGACAGTGTTTGCATTGTTAAAAACTTCCGTGTTAAATCCAAATAGGCATTTAGCTTTACCCTCGGTGTACCTTGGCAAGGCCCCGGTTTGTCCTAGGAATGCACCCCACAACCCATCCTCTCACCTGTCACCTTTGCAGTCCGAGATGTGCCCACCCCCTTATCGTTGTGGGCCTCGCATGAGAACGATGCGCTGTGATTCAGACCTGGAAGACGAAAGAAGGCACAAAAGCAGATATATTTAGTCATGATCAACAGCAAGCCTGCTATAAAACACAATGATTATTAGCATTTCTGTTCCGGTTTTAGGTCTAAGGCAATTTTACGTTCCTAAGCTTATGAATCTTCGCAGTGTTGTTGTGAAGCCATTCACTCTCCTCTGCATGTTCATTATTTATAACCTAGGTCGCCAGGTGAATTTAAGACTGAGCGGAGACTTAAATCTCTCTCTCCCAGGCCCAAGTCTCACCCTCTACTCCACAAGGCAGTAGCCTACTCAGGACCTCTCAGTTTTTGCCTTGCAAATCCAGCATCCCTGTAAAGTAGCTAATCTTCCCATTTTACAGATCTGGAAAGGAGACTGAGACGTCAACCAGATAAATTATAGGGGAACAGGAAGAATAAGCCGCTGGTCAAACTATGGGGGGGAGTGAGAGGTGGAGTGAGGGTACCATTTGTGTGTTGAGGTCCCTTAATAAAATCCACCAAGACAGGTCCTCTTTTCCTGTCATTTGAATCCCAAAATAAACTCGTATCTTCCACACCTAGCATGACATTCTCAGTACTTCTCAAGAGCACACTGTGGACTTCTCGAGAGTAATGTACAACAGCACCTCAAACTCACCCCCTCCCCACTCTCTCCAGTTTCAAATTACAGGCAAAGAAAAATCAGGGAAACGAGACTGGGGGCTATTCTGGGCTGTTATAGATTTCCAGCATGCCAGGTCAACCCCCCCCCCAAAAAAAACCTGCAACGCTTTTATTATTAATAATATTTTATCAAAAGAATGAAATACACCTTTGCCCAAAGCCCCCACGCACAAGGCAAACATTATTATTCAGAATAATTATTTAATCCAGTGTGAATAAAACGTTGCCTTGCTTGCATTAAAATTAGCACCTCTGCTAATTAAACTGACTTTCATATGGAGCTTGGGTTTATGTGGTTTTTACAAGTGTGTTTCATCTGTGTGGTGCTCTGAGCATCTCCTTTACGTAAGGGAAAAAGCAGAGGGTGCTTTTTAAAAAAAGAGTAATATTAAACAATATTAAATAACCACATACAGGAGGTCCCAAGTTCAGCCAGGTAGGGCTGGGAGAGAGTCCCTCATCTAAAATCCCGAGGAACTGCTTCTAGTCCTGATATTCTTCAACCTTGGGACCAACCCCATCAGCTTTGCCAATGGCTGGGACGATGGGAGATGTTTCTCAGCATCTGGTGACCCAGGGTTGAGGAGCCAGCGAGCTAGACAAGGCTGAGCTAGATGGACCTGTGGTCTGGCTTCCTGGGAACTGAACTGCCTCGGGTTCCATGACGGAAGAAAAGGCAAGGGATAAATGTTAGAAAACAAACGAGCCAGACTTTTGTCCTCCTCCAAACGAGCCAGACTTTTGTCCTCCTCCATTCAACCAGGTCCCTTCCTGCCACCCTCCCCTCTGCCCCAGAGAAACAACATCTGGGGACCAGTCCTCTGTCCCAGCTGGTATGTCCTGTTCCTCCCGCCCACCCATCTGTGGTTTGGGTTTCCTCATGTCTGGTTCCAAGCTCCAAGCCTTGGCTTCGTTTCTGTGCTTCGGATGGTCTCTCAAGACAGGGTTCGTTTATCCTGATTAGGGAAAAGGGTGGCTGGAGCAGGCGCTACTGGAAGAAACGGGCTGGCTTCTGTTGCCATCAGGACGGCCACAGGGAGCCCTCTGGATAAAGGTCTGCTTGATCCAGTTGTGGTTTAAAGATAAAAAAGGATATGAACTGAGAGGCAGCAGGGATAAGAACTAAGAGGAGCTGCCATTCAACAGCACAGGGGCAGCAGATTAATCTGGCACACACAGGTCACCCGATTACAGTGGGTTGGGCTGGGGAAAACCTTCCATCAGAGAAAGGTTTTCTCCTCCTGCAATGGAATGGTTTCTTCTTCCCCATCCATCTGCACGTGTTGTAGAGGGAAGTGAAGGGCAGGTGAACTGCTTGGAAAGGTGCCCCATCTAAGAGGAGGAAGACTCTGGTCCTAAACACCTGCTACCTTGCAAGATATCTTTGGGAGAAGAAAAAGGCTAAGGAGTAAAACCTACACAAATCTGGATCGGAGTCCCTAAGGCGGTTGGATGGTGTCTTGTATGCCTCCTTTTGGCAGCTCTGTTTTCCTCTGGACCACATCAGTGAGGCCGAGAAAGGGGGTCTTGTCATTTGGGCAGCCCAGGACCTCCATGCACACTCCCCAGGATTGCGCCCCTGGGAGGTCATTTTGGTGCTGCTAACACAGTGGTTTGGCTTCACACCCACACTCACCAGAGGTGCACTGCCCCGTCTCTCAAGACAGACGGATGCCAACGACAAATATGTGAATGAGGCCAGTATCTATGCACATGCTAACTGTGTTGAATTGACCTTCGCAGCTTGTTAGCTTCGTTACTATCAAAATTTCTGTAAGCTCCTTTACAACTAAGCTCCTCTTGTTAGCTTATCGCTGGTTTTGTTTCTTTTTAGACATTTTAAATCTCTTGTTTTCAACTGCTTTTCCTCAATAATTCTACTTGAGATTTGTAACAGTAAAAGGTATATTATTATTTTTTAAAAAAAATAAATGTAAAGAAGCAAGCAAAACCAAACAGTGCACAGGTCTAAAGTAATATTTTGTCCCAAAGTGATACTGCTGCAGTTTTTGGTTGTGTTTAAAGGGCTAAAAGGAACACCATTTCAGATAAAACCACAGCAGACTTTGCTACGAAACTCTGTCATTTTGTCCTTACCCACAACAACTTCAAATTTGGTGAGGACCTGTTCCTTCAGATCAACGGCACAGCAATGGGCACCCGCATGGCCTCACAGTATGCCAACATCTTCATGGCAGATTTAGAACAACGTTTCCTAAACTCCTACCCACTCAAACCTCTCTTGTACCTGCGTTACATTGATGATATTTTTATTATCTGGACACATGGTCAACAGACCCTGGACACCTTCCACAAGACATTCAATGACTTTCACCCCACCATCAACCTAACTATGAACCAATCTATGCAAGAAATACACTTTTTGGACACTACTATAAAAATACAGGATGGACACATAGACACCACCTTATACCGTAAACCAACTGACCGACAAACATATCTACATGCTTCTAGCTACCATCCCAAACATACCAAACAATCCATTGTATATAGCCAGGCCCTACGTTACAGCCGCATCTGTTCCAACTCTACAGACAGAGACTCTCACCTAAGAGATCTACAGCAAACCTTTTTAGAACTAAAATATCCACCTGATGAAGTTAAACAACAGATCGACAGAGCCAGACTGACACCCAGAGAGAACTTGCTGCAAGACAGACCCAAAAAAGAAAATAACAGAACACCACTAGTCATCACATACAGCTCCCAAGTTAAAACAGTACAACGCATCATCAGAGATCTACAACCTCTCCTAGACAATGACAGTTCTCTTTCTCAAGCTCTGGGAGGAAGACCCTTCATCGCATACAAACAGCCACCCAATCTCAAACAGCTCCTCACCCACAATAATACAAAAACAGGACTCAACATGGACACTGGTACCAGAGCCTGCAATAAACCCAGATGCCAACTTTGCTGCCACATAAACCCGGATAACACCATTACTGGTCCCAACAACATCAAACACACCATCTCAGGACTATTTAATTGCTCATCTTCCAACATTGTGTATGCAATCAAATGCCAACAGTGCCCTTCAGCTCTCTATATTGGACAAACAGGCCAAACCCTACGCCAAAGGATAAATGGACATAAATCTGATATCAGGAATCACAAGACAGAGAAACCAGTAGGAGAACACTTCAATCTCCCAGGACATTCTATAAAAGATCTCAAAGTAGCTGTCTTAATACAAAGAAATTTCAGAAATAGACTGGAAAGAGAAGTGGCTGAATTGCAACTAATCACCAAACTTAAAACCATGGAGAAACCTGGTTTGAACAAAGACATTGGATTCTTATCTCATTATACATAACAAAGCCATCTTTAGCCATCTCACCCCTTGCATTTCCCTGCAAGACTAACTGCAGCCGTTTAGAGTCGTCAACAGGTTTTCCACACTTATCAGCCTATCACCCATTCCCACCACCCTTCTGAGTCATACCCCTCCCCACTCCCCCACTATATTTAAGGATCTGGTGACTTCTGTTTCAGTGTATCTGAAGAAGTGTGCATGCACACGAAAGCTCATACCAGGAACAAACTCAGTTGGTCTCTAAGGTGCTACTAGAAAGAATTTTCGATTTTGTTTTAAAGGGCTATAGTCATTCATACATTCATTAAGATTTTTTTTAAATATAAAAAATCACATTTATCTCCCACCTTCTCCTCCAAGGATCTCATGGTGGCACAAATAGGTTCTCTTCCTCCCCATTTTATCCTCACAACAACCCTGAGAGGTAGGCCAGGATGAGAGGCAGTGACAGGCCCAAGGTCACCCAGCGAGCTTCATGGATGATTGAGGATTTGAATCCTGGTCTCTTGGGTCCTAGTCCAACACTGTCATTTTCAGAGGAGTTGGGGAAGTGCTCAGTCTTTTAAAGCAATGATCTCTCACCACCCTTTTTGGGGCTGGGATCCCATTTGGGATTCTAAGTAACTTTGGTAAGAAACCACAAAGCAACAATTTCACAGAGGAAAAACTGGCCATGCTCACTCTGTAAAGAAAGCAAGCAAAAAAGCCTACACACACAAACACACACACACAGCAGGAATGCCAGCTTGGCCTCACAACTGTGGGTGCTCGGGGCTGTGGGTGCCATGCAGTGTGCCCAGCCCCTTCATAGATAATTTTGTGGGTGCTTAGGGCATCCAGGGCCCCAAGGAGTTGGAACCTATCTCTCCCCCCCCCAAATAAATAAACAAAACAGAGGCATAAAAAGCAGGCAACCCACAACTAAATAAGAAAAAATCCAAAACAAATTCCAAGCTATTTTTTTAAAAAATGGAAGGAGTGGGAGACCTTGGTAGGTGCTAAGGGCAATGCCTGAGGGTGACAAAGTTTCCATGGGAACCACATTGGGGACCCCGGTTCTAAAGATTTTTTTAATGTGTGTGTATGTTTCTTTTAAAGCACATAAAGGTACAAGCATGATGCAAGGAGGAGGAGTTTGTCACTAGCGATGACACAGTCACTAGCCAATAAGTGCCTCTGCCTCTTTGTCAACAGCATTCCATGCCGCAAGCTCCGTCAAAGCAGTGAGGTTGTGTGCGTCCCGTTGCATTTCTGTGAAGTATTATGGCGAGCGAACATGACGCGTGCACACAGACCCCACCGAGGATTAAATCCGCTGGCTGAATGAAATCTTTCGGATCACCGATGGCAAACGAGAGTCACTGCACTTTGAACGCACCATTGTTTCTGAGATTTGGAGAAGGGCCCAGATTTAACCCTCTCTCCCACGCCACAACAGGTGCTTGTTTTCCGACCGCACCATTCCTGCAAGGGCTGAGTCAGCCGGAGGGCACCCGGAAGCTGTCACCTGGACCAACTGATGGCATTTAGAGGGGGAGGGAAGATGTAAAAATCCAATGCAGGCAGACCACCTGGTTGGCGGCTCTGACATCCCTGTGGAGAGGCAAAGGCTAAGGGCCAAGTACCGCAGACAAGAGGCAAAGAGAGTGCGGGTGAACAACGGCCAGCCCCCTCATGGTGGTTGCTGCTGCTCTCCGACCACATCGTTCCTGCAAGGGCTGAGTCAGCTAGCGGACAACTGCATAAACAGATGGCATCGGCAGGAAAGGAGCAGCCAGGGAGATCTGCACAGAATCACCCACTTTGTTCCACATTAATGCAAAGGCTCACAGGCGAGAAACTCTGTGGAGTTCACAGAGACAACCAGGAATCAGAGAACAAGCTTGCCCCTTTGCCGCTGTTGGAGGGGATCCCAAACGCCTTGGAACTCGGACATTTTGGCTCCCAAACGCCGCATACCTGGAAGTGATTGTTCCGGTTCGTGAGCGTTCTTCCTGCGGTCAATCAGAAGGTGCAATTTGGTTTTCGAACATTTCGGAAGTCGAACGGACTTCCGGAACAGATTCCGTTTGACTTCCAAGGTACGGCTGTACCTAGGTTCCCTTACCGGAGGCCAGTAATAACCAGGTAACAAATCAAATGCATTTATTATTCATACGCACAAGGTAGCAACCCCGATGCGGAAGTCACTATGAAGGATTCAAATGTAGACTCATAGAGTCGTAGTGTTGTAAGGGACCCCAAGGGTCCTCTAGTCCAACCCCCTGCAATGCAGGAATCTCAGCTAAAGCATCCATGACCAATAGGCATCCAGCCTCTGCTTAAAATCCTCCAAGGAAGGAGAGACCACAAACTTCCACCATTGAACAGTTCTTCCCGACAGAAAGCTATTTCTGATGGTTACTTGGAATCTCATTTCTTGTAACTTGAAGCTGTTGTTTCGGGGACTACCCTCCGGAGAAAGAGAAAATAAGTTTGCTCCATCATCCATGTGAAAACCCTTTAGCTAGTGCAGGGGTCAGCAACCTTCGGCTCTCCAGATGTTTCGGACTACAATTCCCATCATCCCTGACCACTGGTCCTGTTAGCTAGGGATCATGGGAGTTGTAGGCCAAAACATCTGGAGAGCCGAAGGTTGCCTATGCCTGAGCTAGTGGAAGACGGCTATCCTATCTCCTCTCAGTATCCTCTACTCCAGGCTAAACACACCCAACTCCCTCGACCGTTCCTCATAAGGCTTGGTTTCCAGACCCTTGATCATCTCGGTTGCCCTCATCTGCACATAGTCTAGTTTATCAACATCCTTCTTAAATTAGCGATTCACGGCTTTTGACAATTAGCGTGCAATCGGTCTCTTTTGTCGCTATCCCATTTTACATCATAAATCTGTCATTCTCTCTGAAGCTTCTGCAGCATAACTTGCCGCATTCTCCCATCTCCTAGGAGGAGCGCAGAGAGAAGAAACTCCATGTTGCATCTGCAGCAACACAACCGGGCGCCTTCATCCGCCCCGGCTGCAACCAAACACGTCTCTCCTGCATCGGTCTCTACAGCCGCAGCAGGTGCTACAGCCTTCCAACTGTTCGACTTCACCCCCAAAGGTCCTCTCTTCCATGGTCTCCTGCCTAAGTGCTTAATCTGCAATTGTCTCTGAAACTCCTACAGCAAGATTTGCTGAATCCTCCATCTCCGGGTGCCTCCAAATGCTCTCTTATCTGCAACATAGCTCGCTCACTCCCTTTCTAGCACGTCACATTTGGCCTTGCTTTATTTCTACCCAGCAGTTTCTCTTCAAGACGATTTAACTAAACGATTTAACTATTTCGGTCTCTTCGCTGCCATAAGAAGGGTCTGGTGAGGACAGCCTACCCTCCAGTTTGGTGCCCTCTGCAGTTATTTCTTTATTTCTTGCATTTATATCCCACTTTTTCCTCCTCCAAGGAGCTCAACCATGGTTTACGTGGTTCTCTCCCTGCCCTCCTTCTTTAATCGCTACAACAATCCTGCGAGTTGGGCTGAGAGGCGGTGACTGGCCCAAGGACTCTCTTCTCTTCTTCTTCTTCTTCTTCTTCTTCTTCTTCTTCTTCTTCTTCTTCTTCTTCTTCTATGCTTCATGGCCAAGTAAGATTGTCTCCCATGAACATGGTTTTAACAGTGAGTCCATGTGACTGTGGAGGCCAATTCTGGATCCACACATCCTTCCAGTTGGGACATAGGTTTTTTTGGGGGCATTGATCACAGTGAGGGTTTGCCAAGTGTGCCTTCCTCTTAGCACATTTCTCCCTTTCATCCTGAGTTTGAGTGTCTTCAAAATCTATCTTGGTTTAAGCTTTCATGTGCATGCACATGAAAGCTTAAACCAAGAACAAACTTAGTTGGTCTCTAAGGTGCTACTGGACAATTTTTAATTTTATTTTTTTTAATATTTCAAAATCTATGATGCCTTTGGTGAAGGCTGTTCTCCAATTGGAGCGCTCGCATGCCAGTGTTTCCCTGATGTCGGTGTTTATACTACTTTTTTTTTTTTGCCTTGAGAGAGTCTTTAAACCTCTTTTGTTGACCACCAGCATTACACTTACCATTTTAAAGTTTGGAATAGAGTACAGTGGTACCTTGGGTTACAGACGCTTCAGGTTACAGACTCTGCTAACCCAGAAATAGTACCTTGGGTTAAGAACTTTACCTCAGGATGAGAACAGAAATCGTGTGCCAGCGGCACGCCAGCAGCAGCCCCATTAGCTAAAGTGGTACCTCAGGTTAAGAACAGTTTCAGGTTAAGAATGGCCCTCCAGAACAAATTAAGTTCTTAACCCGAGGTACCACTGTAGTTGCTTTGGAAGACGATAATCAGACATCCCATGACTGACTAAGAATTTTGAACCCTGGCACTTGGGCCCAGGAAACCTTGCGATGTTTTAAGCCACTAATGCATCCATAGCCCAAGAACTTTTCAAGAAAAGCATGTAGGTAGGTGATGGGCCTCTTTATTGTCTGTTCCCAGCTCCTGTTACACAGAGGGATGCCATCCCTGTGCATGGGACAACAGATCTAGCTGTTGTGGCAATTACTTCCTCTGCGTTTTTGGATTTTCTGGTTTCCAGCCAGGCCTGCCCACATCCCACCTGCCTCTGAGGTCCTCCTTGCATGCCAGACAAGGAATGAAACGGCATGCATACTGTAATTACAAACGTGGGTGGGGAGAGACGCTTCTTCTTCTTCTTCTCTCTCGCTCATAGTCCTTTGCAGGTGGACCCATAGGATTGATGTGGCAACGTTGAAACAAAAGGACCGCACTCTTTTGGAGAAGTGCATTGTGCGGTTTTGTCCTTGCACATGCCGTGTGCCTCCCTCTTTTCTTGTGACCTCCACTTTTATACGTTTTGGGCATCCTTTTATTGCAGCCGCTTCCTTCTGGAGAGAGACCACAGACACCGTTCTGGGAAGACTATTGACAAATCGCACACTGAGCAAGGAAGCGAGCAGGAAAGACAGGCTTAGGCTACTCCCCAAACAACATTAGCGCAACTGCCCAATATGTTTGGATGTGTACTGTTACATAATCTGGGTGTCTCCTCCTCCTCTCTCTGACAAGCGGTGGCAACAGCCCAGGGACTCCAGGCATTCACCCATGGCCTGTGTTCCTTTGGAGAATTGAGACACGGAGGAGACTGTCGTAGCTTTGAGAAATACGGTTTGTTCACACCTTCAGTCTGCATGGAGGGAGTCCAAATCTTACAGGATGGTCCTTTCAAGAGGGGCTTGTCCCTCACAGCAGTGCAGCCATGCAGTCCAAGGCATCTCTCCCAGCCAGCCTGCCCAAGATGGACCCCAGTCTTCCTTCTTCTTTTCAGAACACCTTGCTCAAAATCTCTCTTTTCCTGTCACTTCCCATCACACTCCCCATCACCTTGGCAACATCCATCTTCCCAGGCCCAAGGATTCCTCTCTGATGGCCCATCAGCACCTTTTGTCGTGTAAACATATTTGCTCTTCACTAGGCCAGCCAGAAGGCTGATCGACGAAGAATTGATGCTTTTGAATTATGGTGCTGGAGGAGACTCTTGAGAGTCCCATGGACTGAAAGAAGATCAAACCTATCCATTCTCAAGGAAATCGGCCCTGAGTGCTCACTAGAAGGATAGATCCTGAAGTTGAGGCTCCAGTACTTTGGCCACCTCATGAGAAGAGAAGACTCCCTGGAAAAGACCCTGATGTTGGGAAAGATGGAGGGCACAAGGAGAAGGGGACGACAGAAGATGAGATGGTTGGACAGTGTTCTCGAAGCTGCTAACATGAGTTTGGCCAAACTGCGGGAGGCAGTGAAGGATAGGTGTGCCTGGCGTGCTCTGGTCCATGGGGTCACGAAGAGTCGGACATGACTGAATGAATGAACAACAACAACAACAACAACAACAACAGGCCAGCCAGGCTGGTTTACATAAAAGATGCTCTGGTTTCCACCACATGACCAGGAAAGCTGTCTGTGGACAAATGTCGGCTCCCTCAGCCTGATAGCGAGATGAGAGCCACAACCCAATAATCGCCTTTGACTGGACTTACCGGTAACCATCCAGGAGTCCTTTACCTTACATTTACCTTTACTTTACCTACATAAAAGATGTGTTTTGGTTGCACTGTATCTCTTTTTCCTACAGATAATCACTAGATTTGTCACGGGATTCCCACAGTATGGTAGATGGAATCCACATTCCCCTTATTAGCCTCCTTCAGCAAGTAACAGAGCAAATCTGCAGCTTTTATTGGACTGTTTCTCCTTTCCCTCTGTCCAAACAGCAAAAGCCACACCACAAAACCAAAACTCTCGTGAGAAGCTGGTGCACAACTAATTCTTTAACATTGAGATTAAGCAGGCCGCTTCTATTTCTGACCAACATTTCTTGAATAAAAGTGATAATGCGCGGCCTTCCTACATTTCAGAAACCCTCCCTTCCTCTCTGCAATCAGAGGGAAGACGATCCCCAGCCTATCAAGAATGCAGTTTATCACCAATTGCAACAATGGGGAACAGCATGTAGCAGGAAAAAGTTCACTAGCATTTCCCCAAATGCTTGGGGAAGAATGCATAGAGGTAGCCAACGTGGAAGCTTCCATATTCTGGTGGACTCCAACTCCCATCATTTCCAGCCAGCATGACCAATGGTTAGGGATGATTGCAGCAGTAGTGGTTGCATCTGGAAGGCCCTTGGGATCCCTTCCAGCTCTAAAATTTGATGATTCTCACACCATTTCACTTCCCAGAGAGGTCTGCACTGAGACTCTTTTCCTCCCTCTCATCTGCCCCACATTACAAACGGCAATGACGTCCGTCTGTCCGCCCGTCCTGGCAGAGTATGACCCAAATTCCAGTGGCCCACCAAGTGCCGGGCAGTGCAAGAACCCTCAAGCGAGCCATTCTGCACAATCAAAGAGCACATTTCCGACGCTCTGCGTTCAGGTGGGCCTGCCACGTGGTCAGAAATAACCCTGCCCCTTGTGCCTTTAACATCACTTTCATTCCACACCGAAGAGATAAAAGCAGCATCTGCTTAAATGCTCCTCTAACCTGGGCTGTCAGCAAATGCATCTTTCGTTTCACGGACAGGCGCTCACCTCTGACATGCACAAACCACCCCTGCCTCACCCAGCTTCCTCCATTCCCCCGGTCATACTTCCTTTGCCTGCACATTTCTCATCCTTTTGCATTGCTCCCCCTCTCTTGCACGCACCAACTTATGGCAAACCTCCTCTCCAGGAACATCCCTCATTGCCACATGAAAGGTCACCCAACCACCCAGATTTGGGAAGGATGCACGGTCTGGCGGACGCATGTCCCTTTGGTGAGGACAGGACTTCCAGGATCTTTTTCCCAGCTCAGGAGGAAAGGGAGCATGGTTAAAGCAGTGTTCGGGCTGGAAGCTTGTCAACTTTCTTTGCTGGATTCATTCCAGGGTTTTTTTAGTAGCATCCTAGAGAAAAGAGAACTAAGCAGGGCAATTTTTTCCTATTGCTTCGTATTAGGTAAAAGGTAAGGTAAAGGACCCCTGGACGGTTAAGTCCAGTCAAAGGTGACTATGGGGTTGCGGCACTCATCTCACTTTCAGGCCGAGGGAGCCAGCATTTGTCCACAGGCAGCTTTTCCGCGTCATGCGGCCAGCATGACTAAACTGCTTCTGGCGCAACGGGGCACTGTGACAGAAACCAGAGCACACGGAAACGCCGTTTACCTTCCCGCCAAAGTGGTACCTATTTATCTACTTGCACTGGCATGCTTTCGAACTGCTAGGTTGGCAGGAGCTGGGACGGAGCAACGGGAGTTCTCTCCGTTGCGCAGATTTGAACCGCCGACCTTCCGATCAGCAAGCGCAAGAGGCTCAGTGGATCAGACCACAGTGCATACCGCGTCCCGTTGCTTCCTATTATGTCCATGCAACAACTACACACACACACACAGTCGGAGCAAACGTCAATTCAGGCTTTTAACAGACTGCTGTTTGCTGCAACGTAGCCTTAAACAGAGGTGGGTGGGGCTTTTTTTTCTCTCAACCAAGGAAGAGTGGCAAAATAAACTGATGGAGTATGCAGAAATGGCGAAACTTACTGGAAGAATAAGAGATGAAGAAAAGAGAGTGTTTATCAAAGAATGGGGAAAGTTTGTGAACTATTGTAAACAACTTAGGTAAATCGTTAGCAGGATTAACATAAAAACGTGCAGTAAGAAAAAATAACGGAAATATAAAAGGGGAATCGGTAAATAGGATTGAATTGAATATGTAGGGGGAAAGGAGATAACATAAGTAAGCACAGAAGGGGGGAGGGGGGTCAATATATTTGATGTTTTTTGTTGGATGTGCAATTATTTGTTAAAATATTTGGAAAAATGGAAAAATAAAATTTATTACATAGCGGGTTTTGTGAGGAAAGTTCTGGAAGTAGTAAAAAAAAATGTGTTGAAGAGGGAATTGGAGCAGGTAGAGATTGTCACGTATCACAGCATAGGAATGGCAAGAAGAACTGCAATATTTCCTCATCGAAATAATTAAGCTCAAAAGGAAAGACAGGTGCAAGTGCGCAGGCTCGCCAAATAAATAAAGCAGTGTCTCTCTGCGCTTTCATTTTCCCATTTGTCCTGCTAAAAATTTTAATTGCAGACGGAAGTGGTCGTGTTTCTGACACAACCCAACCGGTAAGCGAAAGGCAATCACACCATTGCCAAAAAAAAAAAAAACGGTCACTAGGCCCACTGGATATTTTTCGTCCATGAGAAATCTCCTCAGGAAGGGCCATTTGCCAGGCTCTTGAATACCAGAGGTCTAAATCAGAGGTATAAAAGCCTTCATCCCTTTCCAGTTATCTGTCAGTCACTGCCTGGGCCCCACATCTGCCCGTTCAGAGCCCCTCGCCCAAATGCTCCCCTGGCCGGCTTCCTGCAGCGGCATTCGGATCCCGGCTCGTGACTCAGATGCATGTCACCTCCTGCCCAGAATTCCCCTTCCCTGACTCACTGCGTGCCACGGCTAGGCCAAATGAGCAACAAGAGAAATAAGAGGCATGGCAGGTATGTGGGGTGAGGCAAAACACGCGCAGGGTATATGGACACTATTCAAGACACTGGAATGGCTGGTTTTTACCTCAGCTCTGAGGAGAGAGGAGAAAGGGAAGAGCACAGAGGAGAAAGGGAAGAGCACAACTGTTTTTAAGAGAACTGAAACTGCTTGGAGAGACACAATGCATCTATCTTCCCACAGGGAGTGGAAACGGGGTTTTTTTCTTTTCAAAACCCAGCAGAACAATTTTGACCCCAGGTAACCACAACAGGGGAAAAGAAATGTGCGCATAACTGCTGCTAATCTGACACCTTCCCCCAGATGTTTTGCATGGCCACTAATACCCTCCAGATGTTTCACGGGAAATGCTTTGCCTGCTGCTGGCTTAGGCCTTACGACCTCCTTAAAATGACCGCTCGGCCGCTCCTTTTCTAAATATGGATTGAAGCTGGTGGTGTGTCAGTAAGGGGGGGGAGAGGCGTCAAAATGCAGCATTTCAAGCTCTGGACGGCAGGACTCGAACCCACAGCTTCAAGTTACAAGGAAGGAGATTCCGACTAAACATCACGAAGAACTTTCTGGCAGTAAGATCTCTTCGACCGTGAAACCGTCTTCCTCAGGAGGTGGTGGTCTTTCCTTCACTGGAGGTTTCTAAGCATAGTTTGGATGGCCATCTGTCATGGATGCTTTAGCTGAGATTCCTGCATTGCCGGGGGTTGGACTAGAGGACCCTTGGGGGGTCCCTTCCAACTGTACAAGTCTATGATTCTATGACACGACAGCCACAGGATAGATAGGGATCGCGGAGCAACACCATGTAAAAAACCATGGTGAAAAAAGAAACAAGAAACACGAGCTGCAGATCAGGGTTTTGTTTTGTTATTTGAACCCCAAAGGGAGCACAGAAACCCCCCCCCCTTTTGTTACAGGACGTGCTTGGCTGACATCCTTTCAAGAGTCAGGCCCAAGCTAACGTGAAAAAGAGGGAAAGGCCTGCAGCCAGAAGCAGGAGGATGGTGGGTGAGCAGTGAGTTACAGCTCGGGTGCTACTGAAGTCAGGCATCAAACCACCTTCTGCATTCAAAGCATGTGCTCTGCCATGGATCTACAGCCCTTCTCTCTGAAATGACCATCAGAGGCCCCCGCAGGAGGGTCCATCGCACCAGCCTCTGGTTCCCAAATCCTTCCTGTCTTGCTTGGTTGTCTTTCCCCAAGCCAGTGTGGTGTAGTGGTTAAGAGCGGTAGACTCGTAATCTGGTGAACCGGGTTCGCGTCCCCGCTCCTCCACATGCAGCTGCTGGGTGACCTTGGGAATAGTCACACTTCTTTGAAGTCTCTCAGCCCCACTCACCTCACAGAGTGTTTGTTGTGGGGGAGGAAGGGAAAGGAGAATGTTAGCTGCTTTGAGACTCCTTCGGGTAGTGATAAAGCGGGATATCAAATCCAAACTCTTCTAGTAACATGGCAAAGATATGTGGGAGCTGGGTCTTGTATTTCGCACCACTCCTTTGCCTGCAACCCACCCTGTGTCTGAAGAAGCAGCATGGCCCAGGCAACACTCCCAGGCAATAACAGATTCTGGCGGAAATCTCCGTCCTACGCATGGAAGTCCCACCGGGCTCAAGGGGGGTTGCCTCCAGCATCCCGTGTGCTTAGGGCTACGGCCGCAAGGAGACTCTTGCTGCCAAGATTTTGGTTTCTATTCGAGGAGCAGCAAGAGATGCCCTTTGGCCAAAGAAGCCCTCCACAGCCACTTCCTCTTACCCAGGCGTCTGGTTTGAGGCTCGCAACCCCACGCAACTGCCAAATCAGCAAAAAAGAAAAAGAAATGAAATGAAAAATAGCTGTGGCTGGCCTCAGCTAATCAGCCGGTGGCCTTCGGCAGAAAAGCCCAGTGGCAAGGATTCTGGGAAGCCCCCCAAAATGTGCTGGGGCAAACAGAGTGGGTCATCTGCCAACAGGGCGGGTCAGGAGCTCAAAGTGACCAAGAGAGGATAGGATAGAGTCTCAGCAGAGGCTCCCGTCAGCATTTTTCAAGAGGGATTCAAATGCATGCTGGGAAATTTAGGCCCGCCAGGGTTAAAACACTCTGTCCCCTCAGCACAACAAATCCACTTCCTGAGGCTAGGAAAATGCAGCGAGAAGTGTGGGGTGGACAAATGAGAAACAGGAAACTGTATAAACGCCCAGCAAGCAAATCAGAGCAAACGGGGGACAAGTGTTTATTGCCATATTTTTTTTAAGGAATGAGTGCTCGATAAAGACAGGACGTGGTGCAATCTCCACAGAAGATTTGTGCAAGCAAATCAGAACGAATGCTTGATAAATAGGTAGCCTGGGCGAGTCCGGTGTTCACAATATTATGCTAAATAGACCTGCAAATATGTCACTGGGCGATTGAACCTGGAACCTGCAAGGCAGATGCTCAAAGGGCTGAGCATCTGCCTTGCAGGTCCTTTTCCTGCTTCACCCTCCATGGCTTTGAGTGGCTTGCAGTAGTGCCCATCTTCTGTGGTGCCTAAGAACAAGGGGATCTTCCAAACATCCCCTCTCCTGAAATACTCACCCAATCTCCACTGCAAGAAGTGAAGCTACAGGGAACCAGCCAGAGGGCCTTCTCGGTAGTGGCACCCACCCTGTGGAATGCCCTCCCATCAGATGTCAAGGAGATAAATAACTACACGACTTATAGAAGACATCTGAAGGCAGCCCTGTATAGGGATGTTTTTAATGTTTGATGTTTACTATGCTTTCATACTCGTTGAAAGCCGCCCAGAGTGGCTGGGGCAAACCCAGTCAGATGGGCAGGGTGCAAATAATAAAATTATCAATACTATTATTAAAAGAAGGACAAGCGCTCCTGCATCTTTGCAGAGGAGCAGCAAGTGCTATAGCAGGGGTCCCCAAACTAAGGCCCGGGGGCCGGATGCGGCCCAATCGCCTTCTAAATCTGGCCCGCGGACAGTCTGGGATTCAGCGTGTTTTTACATGAGTAGAATATGTCCTTTTATTTAAAATGCATCTCTGGGTTATTTGTGGGGCATAGGAATTCATTTCCCCCCCCCAAAAAATATAGTCCGGCCCCACACAAGGTCTGAGGGACAGTGGACCGGCCCCCTGCTGAAAAAGTTTGCTGACCCCTAGGCTATAGCGACACCTGCTGAGATGCATCTGGCTAGCCTACTTCTTGGCCTACCTTACAGGGGTGCTGTAAGAGTTACCGAGAAAACGAAGGTGAAGCGCTCTGGACCCTCGAAACAGGTCGGCGTTGTTTTCGTGAGCGGCAAGAGACGGAGACATGCTCGCACATGCACGCACGCACACTGCCCAATTGGCATTTGGCAACGCTTGCAGGGCCCGTTCCCACGCTCGGAGCAAACCCCCTCCCCAGCCGAGCCATCGGGAACCAGCCACTCGCATAGAAAAGGGAACAAAAGAAGCTGCAGGCTGGGGACAAGCGGGGCTTTGAGAGAGTGGGGGGCACCCGAGACAATGAACAAGGACGTGAAACGCGGAGGGAAGGGGGGGGGAAAGGGGCACGCTCACGAAGGCAAGTCTGAATGGAGGGCGAGAAGAGGGGTCCCCTCTTGCATTCACTGCCCTTCCCTCATGCCCTCTGCTCTTCAATAATGCCAGAGAGGGACTGGCTTGCGGAGAGAACCAGGGCTCTCTCTTTGCAGCCAGCGGAACGGAGAGAAAAATAAAGGACGGGGTTTTTTTTTGGGGGCTCAGCCACCCAGATGCAGAAAAAGGAGAAGCAAACAAAAGCTCGATCGGAGCCTCATCAGCTAGGCCCCAAAACTGTTTTCAACACCTTGGTCCGGAGCCAGGGAAAGGCGAGGAAGGAGCTACAGATCGTGTGCAGAGTATGCTTCTTCACATACAGAGCAACCCAGATGTCGGGAATTAGGGCTCTCAGCACCGAGAAGATTAAACTCCGCTTGGAAAGGAAAAGCCACCCAAAAAAGCCGTGGATCGAGAAGGAAGAAAGCCATAGATGGATTTCGAAACCTCTGGTTCCAAGAAGGATAATGAGAGGGGAACAATCCCAAACACCCAGTGTGTTATTTTCCCCGGACAGCTGACCTGCCGGACAGCACATGGCTTCCCCTGAAGAGTCCTGGGAACTGTAGTTTACCCCGTGGAACTACCGCACCCAGCATCCTCAGCAAACTACAGTTCCCAGGATTTATTTTGCTTTGGGCGTATGGTACGGATGTGATCACGTGACTTCTTTTTGTAAAGGTAGTTTTCTGAGCAGAGGAATCAAACGTAATCCGCTGTGCGACTCACCTCTCAACGCCAGTATGGAAGGCGTCCGGGCCTGCGGGTCGTTCAAGGAGTTGAGGGGGGCGCTGTCTTGCAGCCAGATCACCCGCACTGGTTCTGGGGGGCCCTGAGCCCTGCAGCTGAGGTTGAAAGGGACGTTGACTGTGACCTCCAGATCCTGGGGCTCTTCAGTGAAAAAGGGGAGACCTGGACACGAAAAGGGGGGGGCAAGAAGGAACAGACTCAGCAAGCGGACACAGAAGGCTCCCTCGTGATGCGTAAATGCGATGTTCTTCAAAGCTGAATCGAAGCAAACATCAATTCGGGTTTCCCCCAGCTTGCTGTTTGTGCCGATTCAGCTTTGAAGAGTGGGTTTTCGTCCCTGATGGCACTGTATTTTTTTTTTTTTACGTACAAGTTATTACCATTATCTCAAGTGGTTTTTTTAATATATACTTATGTTTCAAAGTGTTTCAGAAAGGAAATCAAACAAAATTAAATACTGTCTATAAAGCAATACAGGTACAGATCCATAAAACATCAAAATATATTAAACAGGATGCTGCTCACTCAATATCCTGCTAACACACCTGTGTTGTTGTATTATTATTATTATTATTATTATTATTATTATTATGTTTATATACTGCACTTTATCCAAAGATATTAAGGCGATTCACAAGGTAAAAACCCAAGGTAAAAAAACACCAAGTAAATAGTTGAAACCAAAACAACAAAACAATACCCACCCCACCCCCACAAACACATGTAAAAGGCTGTAGAATATTAATCAGCCAAAGGCCTGGTTGAAAAAGAATGCTTTTGCCGGGCACCTACAGGTATATAATGAAGGTGCCAGGCAAGCCTCCCTGGGGAGAGCATTCTACAGATAGGGAGCCACCCCGGAAAAGGCTGTTCTTGTGTTGCTGCCCTCTGGACCTCTCGTGGAGGAGGCATACAAAGAAGGGCCTCAGATGATGGGTGCACTGTCCGGGTTGGTGTATATTGAGGTATTGTGGTCCTGAGCGATTTAAGGCTTTATAGGCCACCAGCACTTTGAATTGGGCCCAGAAACTAATTGGCAGCTTGGAACATATTCAGTCTACAATCAGGCACAGCCACAGGCCCTCTCAGAAGAAGAAGAAGAAGAAGAGTTTGGATTTGATATCCCGCTTTTCACTACCCGAAGGAGTCTCAAAGCGGCTAACATTCTCCTTTCCCTTCCTCCCCCACAACAAACACTCTGTGAGGTGAGTGGGGCTGAGAGACTTCCGAGAAGTGTGACTAGCCCAAGGTCACCCAGCAGCTGCATGTGGAGGAGTGGAGACACGAACCCGGTTCCCCAGATTACGAGTCTACCGCTCTTAACCACTACACCACACTGGCTCTCAGCAATCGCAGATCCCAACAATCCACAAACTACAACACTGGCAGGCTTCCACTGTGACGCTCAAACCCAGTCTTATCTAGAGCTCCGCCAACCACAGTAGAAACCCCACACCACTCACCCAAACACTTATACGCATTTGCACAAGGTCATCATCTATGGCTAAGGAACCAAGGTCTCACCCAAGACACAACATCTTCCGTTTATATTTACAGTACTTGTTGCGTTTGCGTTCTTCAAAACTTTCACGTTGGGAAAGTTTTTAAAGAAAGAGAAGATGGCTGCAAAGCCAGCTTGGGCTCCAGCAGCTCTTTGCTCTGTCCCCACCTTCTTTCCTCAACCTTGTGATGAACACATGTGGAAGATCCTCTCGGTGTGATCTGGTGTGTGCACATCACGCTCAGACAAAATGGCGTTTACCTTCCAGCTTCAGGTAGGCTTCATCAGAGAGGACTTCAGATCCGTTCACCGAGGCCGCACACTGGTAGTTCCCCATGTCCGAGAGCTGAACAGAAGGGATGCTGTCAGAGAAGAGGAGAACAGCAACACAGGGAGTTAATTTGGCTTCTTGGTGCCTTCAATTCACTCCTGATCTGAGGAGAGAGAGCAGGATTGTGGGATTCCCTCCTTAAACAAGAGTATCCATAGCAGCGACCAGAGGAGGAATGACCTCTGGGAGGAGCTCATAGAGAGGAAATCCCATGGTGCATCAATCAGATGCCTTCATCTGCCCCAACTGCAACAAAACATGTCTCACTCATATCGGTCTCTACAGCCACAGCAGGTCCCACAGTTTGACTTTACCCACAAAGGCTCGCTCCAGACGGATGCCACCAAACCCCTACTCCTGATCTGGACCACTTGCTCAGGTGAATACTACCAGGCTAGGCTCCAGGCATGTTCATGAGAACATGAGAAGAGCCCTGCTGGGTAGGAGCACAGGAAGTTGCCTTATACCGAGTCAGACCATTGGTCCATCCAGCTTGGCCTTGTCTGCACAGACTGGGAGTGGCTCTCCAGGGTTTCAGCCCGACCTGGAGACATCAGGGATCAAACCTGGGACCATCTGCATGCAAAACAAATGTTCTGCCACTGAGCCATGGGTCTTCCCCTCAGGATCAGTCTGAAAGTTCATCTAGACCACTCACCCCTGACCCACACCTTCTCTTCCAGGGTGCCTCACTCCAGGGGGCAATGCACAGGATGCGTGTCCAAAATCCCCCATTTTCATTAAACTTCAGGGTACAAAACGCACCATGAGTAATACCATTAAAATCCACGGATATAAACTTGGGTCCCATATGCACCGAAAACCTCTAACAACGCTTGAGATATTTGTTAAGAGAATTTGGGCATACAGAATCAACATTTTCAACTCGACTTTAATGCCACTGGAGACTCTTCAAAAATCTCTCCGTTTTCCAGGGTTTACAAAAGCCGCCCCGGTTTCTGATTTGATTTCAGAATGCCCTGCTTTCCCTAAAAGGTAAAGGGACCCCTGAACATTAGGTCCAGTCATGAACGACTCTGGGGTTGCGGCACTCATCTCACATTACTGGCCGAGGGAGCTGGCATACAGCTTCCGGGTCATGTGGCCAGCATGACCAGAGCAGCACACGGAAACGCCTTAGGATGTCCCTATTTCCATTGGAGAAATGTTGGGGGGTATGCTGTGGCAAATTGTACAGGGGCCCAATATTTCTGATTTTAAATATTGGGGCCCCTACCCATCGGGTTAGGCTTTATCGCTGGTTAGGAATTGTTTGTGTTTTGGGTTGTTTGTGTCACTGCGGAAAGACCGACAACCACTCTGTTTGTTTATGGATCATGATTCTTCTCCCCTTCCATCCTCAGACTCCTGAATCCTGAAGACGAGCTGCCAGTTTCCTCCTGGACATCACGAGCAGCAGCAGCCAAAACAAGGCATTTTACTCTTGTGCTAGTTTTATGTTTGTGTGTGTTTATTCTACAGAGTTCTTTAAACCCTTCTGTTTGTTCCAGCTGAGCATTGTGTCTTTTGCTGTTTATCAAGCTCGAGATGAATGTATAAGCTTTTTAGGAAAGGAAAGAAACAAAGTTTAAAGAGCCCACGCAGCTAACGAAACAAAGGCAGAGTAAAAAATATATAAAAAGCGTGGGAACTGTTGGAGATTGGAAGCGCTTCCAGACTGTTGCTATTTTGCGGGTGGAATTCCATCGCGTATGGGCAAATTCAGTTTGCACAATAACAGCAAATTTGGCGCTGTTGCACAACAGGCCTGCTTCCCCCAGCAAAAAAATAATAATAGGGACTTTATTTTCAGTAATGGATTATCATTACCATTTTGTAAGATGGAGCTTGGGGTTGCGGAGTGGACCACCAGAAAGGGAACTGTTATTGCTATGATTATTTATTACATTGACATCTTCCAAGGATCTCGAGGTGGTGCAGGTGGTTCTCCGCCTCCCCATTTCGCCCTCACGACAAACCTGTGAGGTAGGTTAGGCTAAGAGATGGTGACTGACTCCAAGGTCAGTCTCATGCTCTACTGACGGAGCTATCCTTCCTGCGCTTAGAAAACATGGGTGCAAGGCGTTTCCCCCTGGTCCCGCTCCTTTCCCAGGGAAAACCCACTCTTTAGTGCTAAATTGGAGCAAATGTCAATCCAGCGCAAACCGGAATTGTGGGCTAAAGAGCCCTCTTCCCTGGGCTATTGGGGAGGGCAGGGGGCGGAGCAGAGAAGCAGCAGGAGGGTGGATAAGCCCTTAGCCTGCCTCTTGGATAACCCAGCACTGCAGACATCCAGTTTGGGCCACGGTCCTGGAATCTGCCCCTGCTCCTTTCATCCCCCATTCAGTTCCTACTTTGCCTGGCCTGCCAGCCGAGAAAGGGCAATGAAAGAAGCAGAGGAGAAAAGCGTCCAGCGGGGGCAGGAGAGGAAAGCTGCCAGCCCCACTCCTCCCCACTGCTTTGGGGTTGAGCAACTGGAAATATTTCCCAATGTATCTCTCTCTCTCTCTCACACACACACACACGGCACACACACCCTCGGAGAAAGCCAGCCAGCTCCCCATCTCTCCACAAGGAAGATGCCTCGGCTGTTCACGTGGGGGAAAGCAGGGATCGTGGTTTAAGTCAAACAGGCAACACCCAATATCACTTCAACTTTTCCTCCCCTCCCCTGTGGCACAGTTTCCTCCTGTTGCGCAACTCACTGTTTGGATGAGGAGCGCGGTTCTGGTTGCCTTGCATCAAAAAGGATATTTCGGAGTCGGAATATGGTCAGAAAAGGGCAAGGGGATGGAGCAACTTCTCCATGGGGAAAGGTTGCAGCGTTTGGGACATTTTAAGAGAAAAGGCGAGGGAGAGGCGACAGGATGGAAGTTCATGCAATTATGCCTGGCATCCATGACAGGTGGCCATCCAACCTCCGCTTAAAAACCTCCAATGGAGGAGAGTCCGCCACCTCCCGAGGGAGTCCGTCCCACTGCCAAACCGCTCTTACTGTCAGAAAGTTTTTCCTGATGTTTAAAGGTAAAGGGACCCCTGACCATTAGGTCCAGTTGTGAACAACTCTGGGGTTGCGGTGCTCATCTCGCTTTATTGGCCAAGGGAGCTGGTGTACAGCTTCCAGGTCATGTGGCCAGCATGACTAAGCCGCTTCTGGCGAACCACAGCAGCGCACGGAAACACCGTTTACCTTCCCGCTGGAGTGGTACCTATTTATCTACTTGCACTTTGATGTGCTTTCGAACTGCTAGGTTGGCAGGAGCAGGGACTGAGCAATGTGAGCTCTCCCCGTCGTGGGGATTCGAACCGCCAACCTTCTGATCGGCAAGCCCTTGTGACTTGAATCCATTGGTTCGCGTTCTATCCTCCAGAGCAGGAGCAAACAAGCTAGTTCCATCTTCCACGAGACAGCCCTTTAGACATTTGAAGATGGCTCTCATATCTCCTCTCGGTCTCTTTTTCTCCAGGCTAAACACACCCAACTCCCTTGACTGTTCCTCACAAGGCTTGGTTTCCAGAGCCTTGACCATCTTGGTCACCCTCCTCTGCCCACCTTCCAGCTTGCCAATACCCTTCTTAAATTGTGGTGCCCAGAAATGGACACAGGACTCCAGGCGTGGTCTGACCAAGGCAGAAGAGAGCGGCACTATGACTTCTATAGATTGCTAGACTTCTGTCGATGCAGCCCAGAATTGTGGGATGTAAAAGGACAGGGGCAGTCAAACCCAACTTCCTTATATGGAACTCTACAGTTGGGAGTGAACTCTACAGTTGGGGGCTTCCAACTGTAGTATATGCCGAGTCTCCATGTCGCTGGTCAGTTGTTGTGTTGATCTCTAAGACAGTTTAAAAGCAGCATTATTAAAATGCACCGTTGGCACTAGGCCAAAAGTAAAAAGAGGGACTTTCTCTCAAAAGGAGAAAGTCACCATATGTATATTATTTAGTAACTCTTAAGCCTGCCTCTAGGATCCTTGTGTGACTAGATGATTACTTGTAAAGTAAACGTTATACACTTTACCAAACACTGTGAAGTGTCTTATTGAAAGAGGGATAAAAAGGGGAAGACACCAGGACAATATTTTTAATGACTCTAGCGAGTCTATGCAAACTATCTGCTTCGCATATGAAGTAAAAAGGGAATGTTAGCTCTGCTGATATTATCGAGCTTGTAAACGCAAGTTGGGATAGGATATCTAAAACAATATATCCTCTCCCACATCCCTCAACATTCCCACAAGAATAGCACTGGCTTCTTTTTTGCTGGTGCTGCTGCTGCTGCATCATGTTGTTCACTCGTGCTAAGCTTGTGGTCCACTAAGACCCCTAGATCTTCCCTACTCTCGAGCCTGCCAGCCCACCTACTGTGGCCTTTGGGATGCAAGGTGCTCACCTCAATTCACTGGTGGTCATCCACTCTTCATCGTCCAAGGGAAACTGCAGCTGGTTACTGTCGGCCAAGACCAGGGCGGCTCCGTCCCGCAGCCAACTGATCTCAGGCGGCTCGCCAAGGGAAAGGGCGGAGCACGAAAGCTTGATGTCCTTGCCCAAGGAAGATGTCAGGTTCGAAGGGCTCTCTTGGAAGTAGACGGCTGGAGGAGAGAAAGAGATGGCATTGGAGCACCAGGCGACGGCATCGTGCAGAAGGCAAATGAGACATAGGGATGGGTCTAGGATAGAAATAACGGGGGGGGGGGGGGGTTTCCTAGCCAATGGGAGTTTAACTTTGTTGTGCAGTTTCTGAGATGTATATATTTTAGGACCCTGCCTATGCCATTGTTTCAGTCTGAATTTCATAGCTATTTATCTACCATCTGCCGGCCTTTCGCATCGATAGCCAACCTTTCCCCTAAGGCAGGCATGGCCAAACTTGGCCTTCCAGCTGTTTTGGGACTACAATCCCCATCATCCCTGACCACTGGTCCTGTTACCTGAGGATGATGGGAGTTGTAGTCCCAAAACAGCTGGACGGCCGAGTTTGGGGATGCCTGCCCTAAGGAGATCAAAGTGGCATTCATGGAGCCCCAAAGCTTTCCCGCACCCCATTTCATCCTCACAACAACCCTGAGAGGTAGGTTAGGCTGAGAGGCTATGGCTGGCCCAAGGCCACCCAGTAAGTTCCATTGCCGAGTGGGGATTTGAACCCTGGTCTCCCTGGTCCGAGTCCAACACCATGTGGTGAAGGGCAAGTAAGAAATTAAAGTAAGAATAATATTGGCTACAGAGTGGTGTTGATATAACCCCAAGGTTGCAGGTTCGAACCCTGAATGGAACAGCAGCATTACAGGTGGTGGGCTAGATGATCCGTAGGGTCCCTTCCAACTCTACAATTCTATGATTCCATGGTGATGATGATAATTGTCCCCTTTTCCAATTCCCAGGTATTAGCCTATATCCAGAACCTATATTCACTGAAACCTTGCCCGTTTAACCTTGCCGTTGTCTGCCCACCCCCAAATCCTGGGGGGCCTGCAATTTTACAGGAGTCTGGGTTGCAGAAATCAACAAGAAAGGTTGTTAAGCCTAGAGACAAAGATTGATTGATTAATTAATTAATTAATTAACACACACACACACACACACAGCTCACTTAATATTTTTAAACTCTCTTATCAATTTGCATAGCTGTCAACTATTCCCTTTTCTTGCGAGGAATCCTATTCGGAATAAGGGCATTTCCCTTTAAAAAAGGGGAAAGTTGACAGCTATGAATTTGTCACCTGCTATCATCTGTGGCAGATAATCCGACTGCTTCAAGGAGCAGGAGCAGGAGCTAGTTTTAAAAGTTGGCAACCCTTTAGCATAACTTTCTGTCCCCCCCCTTTTTTTGCAAATCTTGTCTTCTGTAATGTGCCAATTTGGTGCAGCAGGAGGGAACGGTGACGTTCAGATCTGGCTGGCCAGGCAGGCTGCGGACGATGACTCTCCTCGCCTCTCCGTCACCAGCTGCCAAGGGATAGCAGCTGCACCAGCCCCACCCGCTTAATGACGGTTCTTATAATTCCCCGGCCCATGGAGGGAAAAACCACCCAAGCCCTAGTGTGGGCCAGGGTAGAGCAACAAGCTTGGAGGCCTGGAGGGTGGGGTGGCGGGGTTCTTCTGGTCTTAGTAGCAGTCTGCTAAAAACAACAACAACAACAAAAACCTTATTAGCTTTACAGTAAAGCTTCACCTGTTGGGCTTCTGCCATTCTGGCCTAGCGGGTGGCGCTGTGTGTTAAACCACAGAGCCTAGGGTTTGCTGATCAGAAGGTTGGCGGTTTGAATCCCCGCAACGGGGTGAGCTCCCGTTGCTCGGTCCCAGCTCCTGCCCACCTAGCAGTTTGAAAGCACATCAAAGTGCAAGTAGATAAATAGGTACCACTCCGGCGGGAAGATAAATGGCGTATCTGTGCGCTGCTCTGGTTTGCTAGAAGCAGCTTAGTCATGACCCGGAAGCTGTACGCTGGCTCCCTTGGCCAGTAACACAAGATGAGCGCCGCAACCCCAGAGTCGGACACGACTGGACCTAATGGTCAGGGGTCCCTTTACCTAAAGCTTCACCTGTTGGGCTTCTGCCATTCTGGCCTAGCAGCAGAAATTCAACAGGTGAAGCTTCTCTTCCCACATCTCCAGTCAATTCAACAGAACAGATTTCAGCTCCCTGATTACTTTCAAATCTCCTGGATATACTAGGGCAGCTGCGTGGGGGGGAAAGGAAAAGGGGGGAAATAATAGAGCTCCTACACCTTTAATATTTGTGTAGGGGATTTCAGCAGGTGTGTTATAACTTGCTTGACAAGCTACACCTGTTGAAACCCCCTCAATAAATATTAAAGTTGTAGAAAACATACCCTTCTCTATGCCTAGGACCACCCCAGTTATATATTTGTTGTGGTTATATTATCCTTAGGCCTTTATTACCCCCCCCCAAAACCCATAAAGTAAATCAGATATGTTTCTTGTTGGCAGAAATACAAGTTGTTGTTTTTAATTAAAACATTTCTACCCCACCCAGGGCAGCGTGCAGCATTTCAAACAGCGATTTCAGAAACACGACGACAATAAAGCGCATTGGCTAAGGGTCAGCCGTTGAAACCAAGCACACAGAAAAACATCAAAAGTTTGCCGGAATAAAACGGATTCACTCTGCCCACGGTTTGATTAAACTGGCGCGGGGAGAGCCAAACCACCCACATGCAGCCGAACTGAACCAATACTATGCACCGAGAGGAATGCTGCAAATAAACAGATTTATGGGGCAGCAATCTTGTCGATGCCAGGAGAAACTCTTTCATTTTTCCTCTATCGAGAAGCAACAACCAACACTGTGGGAGCCTTGAATGGCGGGGGGACGGGACAGGACGGGGGACTCCCTCATCCAATTCCAATTTCACCGCCTCCTTTTCCCTTTAGGAAGTGAAAGGAGGGGAAATCACTCTGCCCACCGTTTCAAGGACAGTTTAAGGGGTTGCAATTTCCAGGTCAAGAGCCCTTTGGAGTTTCTGGGCAGCAAAGACGCCATCTTTGATCTCTTGTTTCCACAGTGGTACCTCGGGATAAGAACTTAATTCGTTCTGGAGGTACGTTCTTAACCTGAAACTGTTCTTGACCTGAGGTACCACTTTAGCTAATGGGGCCTCCCGCTGCCGCCACTGTGTGCCATTTCTGCTCTCATCCTGAGGTAAAGTTCTTAAACTGAAGTACTATTTCTGGGTTAGCGGAGTCTGTAACCTGAAGCATCTGTAACCCGAGGTACCACTGTATTCCATTTCTCCCACCATTCCTCTGAGGATGCCGACACACACACACACACACACACACATACACACACACACAATATATATATATATATATATATATATATATATATATATATATACACACACACACACACACATACATATATATATATATATATATATACACACACACAAAACACACACAATATATACACACACACACACACACACACACACACACACACACACATATATATATATATATATATATATATATATATATATATATATATATATATAATGTCCCAAACCAGGATGCACATCTTCCTATGCAGGCTCCTCATGTGAGATCACAGAGACCCCCCACAAACATTATTTCACTGTGCCCCCAAATGAAATCGTGAGGTTGTTGTGCTCTTGCAGGACAAAATGGGGTGTCCCATTTTTTTCCTGGGACACTTGCGGGGTATGAATACATGGGGCCACCCCACCCCAATTCTTGCAGTGTCAGGTTAGGCAAAGAGGGATTTGCTTGGGTGAGGCCTAAACCGATTGTTGCAATGGCAAAAACAGGTGTCCCCCCCCCCCAGCCTGTTTTGCTGGTGGATGCAAAACTGGGATGGGGAAATGGTCAGTGGGGAAGAGAGGAAGGGGGTCTGCTTCACCCTTTCTCCAGCCATGTAAACACCCGCCCCCAAGCAGCATCACACACCCCAATTCCAGGGATGAAGACAAGAGTATCAGACGTAAACTCTGGTAAATGTGAGACAGCATGATGGAGCAGGGATCCCCAAAATGTCGTCCACGGACCACCATAAGCTTCATAGATAAAATCAGTGCTTTTTTCTATATAAAAAAAGTTTAGGGGTACTCTCATTTTCCTACTCATATTGAAATACTGCCCCCTCAATGATGCCAAACTTAGATTCACAAAATATTTAGGGGTATATGTACCCCTGCATACCCCCCAGAAAAAAGCACTGGGTAAAATGTTCCTCTATAAAGCAATTTGGTAAATCTTCCATGCTAACCAAGCGATAACATATTATAATTTCAGGAGGGTCGATCTCCCTCAGCGGCGAAGCAAGGGCAAAGAATCTCTGTGGCGCTTTGAGGGCAAAGAGCGAGAGCAGCACATGGGACATAAAATACACACCACTAGGATGATGCATATGTGTGCGGAACAGAGGAGGTGGAGCGGCCGGCGCATAAACCCAGTCTGAGAATATCCTGCCCCGCGGCCGCCGTTAACCCTTGAGGAATGAGGGACACATTCCAGGGCCTGAGAAACAAAAGTTGCGTACTTGGAAGAAACCCAGGCCTCACTCTTGAGCCTCGTGCTGTTTTCTCTAGGAAGGCTGGGGAAGGGAGAGGGGGGGCAGGAATCTTCTTCTTTGCCAAGAGACCCAAATTGGCTGCGGGTCTAACAGAGAAGAATGCAGTGAAATTCTGGCTACACCCATGACCCTCATCCTGGTTGTGTTTTCTTTCTTTTCTTCAAGATTGATTGTAAGCATCTTGGGGCAGGGACCTGTCTTTTCGGATTATTCTCAAAATCACCAACTGTGTCAATGGCACTATATTGGGGTTGGTATCTGATAGCCCTTACTGGAGGCATTTGAACAAAGCATATCATCATCAGTGCTTTTTTTTTTTTTTTTTAAATGTTTAGGGTTACTCTCATTTTCCTACTCATACTGAAATACTGCCCCTCAACGAGGCCCAATTTAGATTTACAAAATGTTTAGGCCAGGGAATACGTACCCCTGCTCCCCCCCCCGAAAAAGCACTGATTATTATTATTACTTTCATTCATGAATTGTCTTTCCGATGAGCCTCACGCGCATACAATAGGAGCGACTGAAAACGGTTTCAAAAGTGTACGAGAAAGTAAATACAGTATAGGTTTTTTTTAATGATACAAAATAAACAGCTTAGGCAGAGACCTTTTCATTTAGCTGGAAAAGCTTGTCCAAACAAGAACGGCTGCAATTGTTTCCGGAACGTGGAAATCGTGGGTGCCTGTTGTATTTCAACAGGGAAGCACAAAACAGAGGTGTTCACACTAAAAGGCCCTGCTCCGACTTGCCGAAGCAGGGAAGAGAGCCCTAGTGGAGCCGCACAAGGGTGGACTGCATGGCCCTTTCAACTCCATGACCTCACTGAGCGAATGATGTAAACAAGCCCGCCTCTCCCAGCCCCAGGGAGAAAAAGTTGGCACATGACGCCTGGGTTGGAGACCATCCGCCTCCCTTTTGAGCCAAGTACTGCAGCGAGAACTGAAACCTCTGTTACGGAGAGGCGGGCTCGCTCTATCACTGCTCCCTCTGGCACCAGCGGCAGCCTCTGTCCCGCCCCCCCCCCCCGCTCCAAAATCCGGTTCCAAGACCCAAAGATTGCCCCAGTGGTACCCACTGGAGGTTTTGGACTACAACTCCCATCAGGCAGTGCTAACAGTCGTAGCTAGGCTTGTCAGGTCAAGAACATGCCAGATCTTGAGATTTCAAGCCCCAAACCTGAGACCTAGGGGTGAGGTCCTGGTGGCGTCATAGAGTAACCCCTGGAGATGGAAGTTAATTGGGAGAGTGTGGCAGAGGAAGGCAGATCCTTCCAGTTGGCTCAAATCTTCCCCGCCTCCCACTGGCCTCTATCATGGATAGGGTTGCCTAAGTCCCTTTGCAGGCCTGGCTCCTGCGCCTTCAACAACAGCACAGTCTACAAGCTGCTAGTTTTGTCCAGGTTAGTTGGCAACCCTAAACCCAGCCTCAGTGAGGCAACATAGCAGGTGTACTTAAAAATGAGGCTCACATATATTTCAATGAACAGGTAGCCAAATAGTTAAAGGACAGCGTCTTTATCCAGAAAAAGGTGGCAGCCTAAAGAGGGAGATAAAAGCTCTTTCCCAGGGCCTAATCCTTCTCAGTCCTTGAACATAATAAGGCCACAGTAAACAGCAGAGTGTCTCTGGGCATATGCAAAAGAACCACTGCTTTGTTCTCAGCAGCCCGTATTAGCCTCCGTGGATGCATCTGGGATTAGTAGGCTCAAATATGTGGCTTTCTTTCCCTCATGTATGAGGGCAGCACCGTGTAACTCCTCCCAAACCAGGCCACAGGTTGGCACTGTTAAATTGCAGGCATGCAACTGGCCCTGCCACATCACTCCAAAAGGCCACCTAGCCCTGCATTTGTGCCAGAATGTTGCTCCTGGCAACTTCGTAGGCAGCAGAACATGGAAGTCTCGGCCTCCCCTTGCTGCTGGCGGCTCCCTGCTCCTGCTGTTCAGAGATAGCCTGCTTGCGTTCATGGAGGTTCCACTGAGATCTCACGGCTAATTGCTGCTGGTATTCCTCCTTGAACATCTAATCATGGTGGGTTTTTTAAGCCATCTAAGCTAGTACAAATGCAGCTATTGCATGCTACGTATGATATAGCAAGTGTCTTAAAAATATATATATTCACACAGATCAAGCTCTGCTTGCTCCCGAGTCCCATCCATACTGTTGTTTAACATGCAGAGTAAGCTGCCTGTGACCTCCATTAGTTCTCTGCCCCCTCCCCCAATCACTGCCTTCCCAAACTTCCCTGTCCCACAATCTGGATTTTCTCCTACCCTCTCCTTTTCCAAGTATCCTTAGCGTGAGAAAACCTGGACTGGAAAGGGTGGGAAGGCAGTGATTCAGAGGAGAATGCCATATGGGCACCAGAGAATTAATAGAAGTACAGGAAAGCTTACTCCACACATTTGACAACAGTGCAGAAGAGCCCTGGGACGGTTGTCTGTCTTCCCTTGCCTTGCACATTAAGCTCCCAGTCTACAAGATTTCATTCCACCAAAGGAATGTGCGTAAGAGGAGTGGCTGGGGTAAACTCAGGTATCCTCCCCACGTAGGAGGAAAGAGGCAGGCCTTTGCATTCACTTCCCCACTTGACTGGGTTGCAGCAAATCCGACACACAATTGTTTCCTATTTCCAGGGTATTTTGGCGCCTCCTTAAAATCTATTTCTGAAACGCTATGGCTTAGGGAGAGGCTGTTGCTCCTCCATGATGCCGACACATTCGTCCCCAAAGAAGCTAGTTTTTAAGCTTAACATTAGCAAGCTGGCTGACAGATGTGAACACGGATCCAGATTTGATTGCAGTCGCACGCTTGTCATGATCAGCCTTCCTCAACCTGGTTGCCCCCATTCGATTGTTGGTAGACTGCAACTCCCACAGCCAATGGTCAGGGTTTTGGTTTTTTTTAATCCAGAACACCGAGAAGGAAAGAAGTTCGGGAAGGCTTGCCCCCAGTATTTCCGGGAACTTTTAAAGTTTCAAATCTGTTCCCTCCACAAACCTGGGTAATGAACACTGGGGCCATACTCACCCCATACATTTAGATAAGGGCCATTCCATGAAAAATGAGCCTGATAAGAATGCTAGATGAGCGCTGGACTTTGGTGAGGAAGATTCCAAATGTGCAGTCTAACCATTTTTTTAAAGCTAAAGACAAAAGAAGTTTAGTTTATGGACCTTTTTTTCAAAAGTCCACACACGTAGTCTTCACAGAAGTGTTCAAGTTTAAAGTTTTCTGATGATTGTCCCACCCGTGACAGCATTTTTTCCTTAATTTTGTATCGTTAAATTTCTTAAACTTAATTTCTGATTGCATAGTTGTAACCAATAAACATTGATTTAAACAGATATGCTGAGTTTATCATTGATTCACCTCCCAACTCACAGAGTTTTTCCATAAATCAATCTTATCTCAAGCTCCATGTGCTTTTTTTGTCCCACCCGTGACAATACTTTAACATTTAATAAAATTGTCAAAAATATCCATAAAAATAATAAAAAATTTGTAAAATGTTCAGTATCTTATTAAGAACATAGTTTAAATTTTGGTTGTTAATTTTTATGTATATTTACATTGTTACACATGTGTGAATACAGTACCAAAAAACATGGTCCAAGTGTCCCACCCGTGACAATGGAATGGCCCATAAGGATGCCACTTCCAACAGAACTACATTTCCCAGAGTGGTTTAACAACCAATCCTTCTCTTCCCAGGGAATCACAGAATCGTAGAGTAGAGTTGGAAGGGACCATGAGAGTCATCCAGTCCCAAGCCCTGTAGTGAAGGAATCTTTTGCCCAACGTGGGACTCGATCCCACGACCCTGAGATTAAGAGTCTCAAGACCCATCCCAGACAACTTTGTAACTTGTAGCTCTGGGAGGGGAATAGCGGTTTCCTGGTCAACTCTCAGCACCCTTCGCAAGCTACAGCTCCCAGAATTCTTTGGGGGAAACCAAGACTATCATCAAATGATCCAGAATCTGGAGCTATGAGCTGCAGCACCCTTTGAACGATGGACTACCACAAAGGGATATTTTCACCCTACCCTTTGTGCTTACACACAGGGTGACCTGCGGCCGGGGCATTTTTCCAGCCAGAGCTCACAGGGACTCAGTTCCGGCACCTCTCAGGTGGGCACCGTTGCCATTATAAGAGAACAAGGGAGGTGTGTTCATTGTGAGTTCCAGCAACCTCTTTTCCGAGAACAATAGCTCTGCCTGCTATATTGTTTGAAAGAACTTACATATGATGGGAGATTAACCTGCCGAGATTTATATACCACCCACAGAGTGGTGCTTTCTGAGACAGCAGTAGAGGAAAACAGGTGAAATGTTGGCCGTTAATTGTACAGGTGGCTCCTTGGTCCAACGTCGGGCAGGGTACATTGCGGTTAATCACAACCCCTGTCACTTCTGGGTGAGGCCAGCCAACAGTTCCATCTCGCTTGTGGCCAAACACAATGAAAGCGACTTGGCTCCTCATTCTGCCTGGAACCTGAGATGTTCTGCCGAACGCACCCATTTCCCAGCAAATATTTCAGATGATCCAGTTGTGCACCCTCCTCCCAGAGGCACGAACTCAAAGGCACCGATTAGTTCCGCTTTGACCAACCTAACGTACAAAACTAGGGTTGCAAAAGAACAGTAAAATTCCTCCCGCTCTTTTGGCGAAGTCTCATGGGTGGAGCGAAGAACATAAGCTATGCTAGCAATTATTTATATAGCCCAAGAAGGTGTAGTTTCCCCAGATTTTATTCAGCAGGGAGTACAAAGACATGGGTGGCGACAGGGGAAGACTGCAGGCAGCCCACCCCGTATAGCAAATCATTGTATTGTTTTGCCCAACAAGAGATACTAGGTGGTTTGTTTTATACAGCTGTTTTGCAGAGAAATGGGGTGCGACGACAGCAGTCTCGAGCCCTCCAGTCCGACACTTCCATTTCACCATTCGGAATCTAATGCCCCTTTAACGGAGAAAACAAGACCACGCCCATTTGGTTCTGAGTAATAAGGCGAGTCATGAGCATTCTTTCTGGTGCGAATCCCAATCTCCGACATAAATTGGAAAATCTGCATCATCCAACCAAGGAAATCCCCTTTAAGCACATTTGACAACCCTCTCTTAAAAAGGAAAGTGGGTTCCAGGTGCAACCAATTGATAGAAACCACAAAAGCTATGTTCTCCCTCCACTGTCGGAGGCAGAATGCAGGGAATCAAAAATTGGGAGAGTGATGTTGTGTTCAGTGCCCAGCTTTTTGGGGTTCTCATTTGGCCACTGCGAGAACAGGATGCTGGACTAGATTGGGACCCCTTGGGCTGATCCAACTGTCTGTCTGTGTTAAGAGACCTTGAGCAAATTCTCTCAGTATATTATCACAGATATTTATATATCACCACTGATTATTTAAATGCAGCCCATCTGACTGGGTTGCCGCAGCCACTTTGGGCAACTTCCATCCAAATACTAACATAAAAAACCCCTCAGGCATTAAAAAAAAAACCTCTCTGTACAGGGCTGCCTTCATATGTCTTCTAATAGCCATAAAGTTGTTTATCTCCTTGACATCAGATGGAAGGGTATTACACATTGTGGGAGCCACTACCGAGAAGGCCCTCCGCTTGGTTCCCTGTAACTTAATTTCTTGCAGTGAGGGAACCACCAGAAGGCCCTCAGTGCTGGACCTCAGTGTCCAGGCTGAACAATGGGGGTGGAGACGCTCCTTCAGGTATACTGGGCCTTTGAGGCCGTTTAGGGCTTTAAAGGTCAGCACCAACACTTTGAATTATGCTCAGAAACGTACTGGGAGCCAATGTAGCTCTTTTAGGACCAGTATTATATGGTCCCAGCAGCCGTTCCCAGTCACCAGCCTAGCTGCCACATTCTGGATTAGCTGCAGTTTCCGAGTCACTTTCAATACAGTCTCTCCGAATACCTAAGCAGTTCCACTTCCCATGATTTTCCTTCAAATCCTTCATCAGAATGTTACCTTTTCCCATGAAGTCTTTAGATTAAGCATTCCATTCTCATTCCCAACGGAAATTCATTCTAGGTATAGGGACCTGTGTTTGCTCAGTTCATTTCCTATTGCCCTTTCCTTTTTAAAATTTTATTGCAATTTAAAATTCCAGGTATACATCAACTTTCTTATCGCCCCCCCCCCACTCTCACCAAACCTGGTCAAAATGTAACTTGAGGATGCCTTGGGGCAGAGACCTGTTAATTTTGCTTACGGACTCTGCAAACACTACCAACATGAATATAACAAGAAGTCTTTGCAGCGCCTTAACGACTGGCAAATTTAGGATAGCATAAGTTCTGATAAACCACAGTCCACTTTGCGAGATGCACGGAGCGTTATTCTGAGTTGCAACCAATGAAATGTATTGTAGTCCGCGAAAGTTTATGCCATAATAAATTTGTTGCCCTTTAAGGTGGGTGACACGGGGCTCTCAGTTGTTTTTGCCGCAAGACAGAGTAAGACAACTACTGCTCTGGAATATGAAAATCAGTGGAATAACAGTAAGTGATTTGTGGGGTCGGGGCTGGAGCTTAGTGCAGACCCCAAAACCACGGATCCATCCACACAATCAGAGAGGCTTCTCAGGGGACCCCCCTGACTGCATCAAAGTTATACACCAGCTCTAGTTACAATAGCTGTTTTTGCTTGTGTTACTCTTCCCAGAGTCCAAAAAGAATCAGGTTTCCTCTCTAAACTCAGAGGCGACTCCAGGGAGGCCGAGATTGAGAAGCAGTGACTGATGTGGCCCAGCTGGGGACACCTGGAGAAGGGAGACATTCCTGGAGGCTGAGGCCCTTCAGAAGTTGGCGCAGGATGGAGGACTGAATCACCAGCCCACACAGTCACCAGACTCGGGGATGAAAGGGAGACCGCCTGTTTTGAAGAAATCCCATTGTGCATCTGTTTCTTTCTGTTTTGAGGGGCAGCCGGGTGTTGCGAAGAGAGTGGGCTCAAATCCTGTTCTCAGTTGGCCACAAACACCCACTGGGTGGCCCTGAGCCCAATTTACCTCACAGGGCTGTTGTGAGGAAAATTGGGGGGGGGGCCTTCTCCGCAGCTTCTCATTTACACAAACCGGCTTAATAGTAAATATTTATCATCTCGCCTTTCCTCCCATGATTTCAGGTGGTCGCACTGTATGGATATAGCGTTTGATGCTCACAAACACCCTAGGAATCATAAAATCGTAGAGTTGGAAGGGACACCACGGGTCATCTAGTCCAACCCCCCTGGCAATGCAGGAATCTCAACTGAAGCATCCGTGACAGATGGCCATCCAACCTCTGCTTAAGGACCTCTGAGGAAGGAGAGTCCAGGTCAAGTTGAGAGGTAGCCACTTGGCCCAAGAAACATTTTGTGAGCATCATGTCTATAGAGGGATCTGGCCTTATTTCACCTTGACAACAACCCTGCGGTGTAAGTCGAGGCTGAGTTATGGCCACTTGGCTCTCAGGCAGCATTGCTGCCCAGTGGGCATTTGGACTAGTCTCTCCCGGATCCACACCCAACAATTTACCCATCACATCACTCTTGGTACCCTAGATCTGTCGCTCGCCGCGACCAGATGCCCATGTTGTGTAGCTAGTTTCGCCCTGAAACACACCAACATTCGCTTACCTTCCTGTGCGTTGCCGATACTCATCCACAAAGCCAGCAGGCAGGAGAGGAAAGATCGGCCAAGTTGACCCATTTTCCAAAACTGAAGTCCCCCCAACAAATCCCAGCTCCCCAAAACACTCTAGGGGCTCATTGGCAGAGGCAGAGGAGCCCAGGAAGAGGCAGGGGCAGTTTATCTCTCAAATATCTCCCAAGTTCACTGAGAAGTTTAAAAAGAGACGAAGGAGAAGGTTGTCGCTGGAGCCGAATCCCAAAAACAAGTGACGAAATCTTCGGTGAAGTCAGTACCCAGGAGAACGACTGGATCCAAACTTTTTTTTAAATTATTTTTTAAAAACTCCTTGTGGAAATTCAGAATAATTTCCCAGCTCGAAACATTTGTCCGTATCACAAAAATAAAAGAGTGCCAATAAAATGTTCTCTCCTTCAAATTTCCAGCTTAAGTTTGGCTTCACTTGCCACTTCGGAGCGTTGATTTCCTACTCTCTTGCGCCTCAGCAGCCTTTCAAAACTTGCACCTGATTTCCCCCCCTTTCCATGATTTGCCAAGCCCTTGCTCTTTCTGCTCTGGCTTCTGAAGCAAAGTTGATGATGTCTACATCTATATAGCAATGGGTATCATAACAAAACTTGCCCGGTCAACTTCTCCAAAGCGCTTCCCGATTTCCAAAAAAGCTGACTTCTCCAAAAAAATATGACAGAGAAAAGCTAAGGCAGTGGAAGTGGGGGGGGGAGTCCCTTCCCCCTTTTTTTTGCTCTGTCCCTGACTCACCCACTCCTACACACTGCTGAAAAATTGTTTGGGAGAAGAAGAGAGGCTTGAGAGATTAGCAAGTTGAAAGGGAAGGAGGGGGCAAGAGGGAAATAGGGAAGGGTGTGTGAACATTCCATCCAGCCCAAGCAGGGTTAATGGGAGGAGAGGAACAGAAGGGAGAGGGAGGGGGGGAAAAGACTTTTCTTAAAGTTACAAGCACCCACATTCAAAAAGAAAAAAAAAAGAGGAAGCGAGAAAATATGGGTGCATTCCGCACAGAGATTGGCAAGGTGGAACTGGACACTGCTGACCCTAGAAAAAGCCACCCCAATGCTTGGCTGCAGAGCAAGTTTTCCAAACTTGTGAGAACTCATCCCAGAGGCATAGCTGTCTTTCCTAATGGTTAAGGGGAGGGGAGAGTCCTGGGGCACCTTAAAGGCTGATGTGCTGTACTTTTGGACAGCTAAGATACGCATGGGTCTCAATGAAAGCTATGTGTGTGTGTGTGTGTGTGTGTGTGTGTATTAAATCTAAATTACATTTCAAAATATTCATTTCTACAACCTTAAATCAATGACTTCCCTTCTTCTCTTTCCGTGGTTCGTTTTGCATACCGTACACCCCAGCATATTTTACATGAAACAAACCATTCAGTAATCCATTGCTACATCCATCAAAACTTATTTACACTGTTGAATTTCTCTTAATGCTACCAGCGTTTTTAAATAAACACAACTCCCCCCCCATATATTCAGTAAACATTTTCCATTCTTCTTGTTCTCTTATTCTATGTGTTAAATCTGCAAGCCGCACGTATTCCATCGGTTTAAGTTGCCATTCTTCTTTGGTTGGGACCTCACTCGTTTTCCATTTTTGGGCTAACAAAACAAGGGCCGCAGAAGTGGCACACATAAATAGTCTTTTTTTGACACCTGGGAATTTCCCTCTGGAATAATTCCTAACAAAAAGGACTCTGACTGCTTTTTTTTTTTTTTTTTGGAAAGGTACTTTTAAACATTTTTCCCCAATTCATTATATATCATTTCCCAATATTATTTTACCCTTTTTCCAAGTTCAAGTCCTGGGGCACCTTAAAGGCTGATGTGCTGTGCTTTTGGACAGCTAAGGGATGCACTGGTCTCAATGAAAACTAAAGACTTCACTCCAACACCTGTGGCACAGAGTGGACAGAATCACAGACTTGTGGAGTTGGAAGGGAACCCCAAGGATCATCTAGCCCAACCTCCCGCAACGCAGCTGTCCCATTCGGGGATTGCGAAGAATGACGGTGTTGCTTTCTCACATAAACCACAAATGCAACAAGTCAGGCAGATGTTTACAGTTCAGATCGATTCACACCTGATAAATAGAGAAGTTTGGAGCATGTGGACAGGATGCGGTCAGCCCCGCAGGTCCCCCCAAAACTTTCTCTAGCTGCTGCGCAAGCAACAGTCACCTCCCTCCCCCCAGGTGTGTTTGGCTAATAAGCTAAAGATGCGACGATAAGCCACTTTCAAGCATTGTTTGTTTCTTTGGGGGATGTGGGGGGCGGTCACAGTGCGAGATTGCAGAGTTAACCATTACCCTCAACACTGGGGAGCTGGGCTGGCGGGAGATCTGATAAGCGGCCTCGTTCAGACCTCCAGGGTAAGGGAAAAGAGTCACGACTATTATGCAAAATGTAAAGATTGCCCGTTCCAAAAGCCATATTAGGGCAATACTTCTGTAGCTCTCCAAAACTCTCTGTCAGGCTTGAATTGGGGAAAGGAGGTTGGGGGGGGGGAGGAATTCTCTGGCCATATCCCCACGTCCCCCCTTGCAAAATTTATACACTCTCCCTCGCAAAGAGAGCCGTGCCTTTGACCGGCAGCCTGATGGGCAGAAATCAAGCAGGTTAATATTTTTTCCTGGTGTGGTGATGAAACTGGAGAAACTTCACCTGCCTCATATCTGCCTGGCAGGCTGTTCTGAAAGGCACAAGATGCAGGGCTAGTAAAATACCCTTGGGCTTCTCAGAGCAGCAGCCGACACACCTAGAAATGCAGTCACTATTTTCCATGCAAGGAGAAGCGTCACCGGATTAATTTCTGCTGTTGTCTTGGTTTTGGGGGAAAGCGGCAACCTTATCCACATTCCCAGGGAAAGGCTCCACAATCTGCAGAAAGATGTAGCTAGTTAATTTTTACTTGTTGCTCTGTGCATGTCAGGCTGACTGCTGTGTCTTCTCAGGCTGTTTCCAAAGACGTCATGCGCCCTATTGTTTAATTTCTGTGCGAAGGTTGAGTCCTCACAAGTAAGAATTCCACAAAAGTTATTAGACTTTTCCAGCCGTCCCCCCAAAAACAATGCCAGCCCAGCCCCAAGACATTTCAATGCCTGAGGTGAAAGACCAGATCAGAACACACACAACACACACACACAACCTCAATATGGTGCAGTGGTTAGAGGGCTGGACTCGAAATTGGGAGACCAGGGTTCAAAACAACAACAAAAAACACAACCCACACACCTGGCAATGGCTCAGTTGCATCTGGGCCTGCCCACCTCTTGCATGCGGCCCCCAAGGGATTGCTCACAAGGGAATGTGGCCCTGAGCGTGAAAAGTGTTCCCTAGCCCCACGCCAGACAATTTTTGCTACTGATGCAGTGCCAGATTTACATATAAGCTAAACAAGCTATAGCTTAGGGCCCTACTCTCTTGGGGCCCCCCCAAAAAAAATCAAAGGAAAAAAACGCTGGATGTACATTTCCAAAATATTAGATAAAAAAAACAAATAAAATAAAACCTACATACAACAACAGTGTTTTGTGTTGTGTAGGCTCCTATGATGTAAGGCAGGGGTCAGCAACCTTTTTCAGCCGTGGGCCAGTCCACCGTCCCTCAGACCATGTTGTGGGCCGGACTGTATTTTTTTTTGGGGGGGGGGGAATGAATGAATTCCTATGCCCCACAAATAACCCAGAGATGTGTTTTAAATAAAAAGGACACATTCTACTCATGTAAAAACACACTGATTCCCAGACTGTCCACGGGCTGGATTGAGAAGGCGATTGGCTGCATCCGGCCCACAGGCCTTTGGTTGCCTACCCCTGGTGTAAGTAATGGGCCCTGCCTGCTAGCCTGGTCCCTAGAATATCACTGGTTTGCTCATTTCTATATATAGGGTGCCTACATTCTGCATAGTGGGACGCGGGTGGCGTGGTGGGTTAAACCACAGAGCCTAGGGCTTGCTGATCAGAAGGTTGGCGGTTTGAATCCCCATGACGGGGTGAGCTCCCATTGTTCAGTCCCTGCTCCCGCCAACCTAACAGTTTGAAAGCACGTCAAAGTGCAAGTAGATAAATAGGTACCACTTCGGTGGGAAGGTAAACGGCGTTTCTGTGCGCTGCTCTGGTTCGCCAGAAGCGGCTTAGTCATGCTGGCCACATGACCTGGAAGCTGTACGCCAGCTCCCTCGGCCAATAAAGCGAGATGAGCACTGCGACTGGACCTAATGGTCAGGGGCCCCTTTACCTTTACCTTTACATTCTGCATGGACTGGTTGCATGGCAACATGTGCAAATGGCTTTAGATACCTATTAGGTCCATAAATTACCATATAGCATACATTCAACACGAGAAACAGCGACAATTTGTTGTTGACAAAGGACAGCTGGACATAAAAAGGGCCCTATTACCTTCAGTAGCTTAGGGCCTCATCAAACCTAAATCTGGCCCTCTACTGGTGCCATCCACTCGTCTGAGGTGAGGGTCTGATGCAGCAGTTAATATCAACATTAATTTCTAGAGTAGCAGCCGTGTTAGTGACTTGCAATAATTTTGTAGCACCGTAGATACTTGGTGGCATCCGTCTGTCTCGGGAGACAATGGAGGAGTGCGCTTTCAGGGCTGAAGTCAAACCATTGGAGAGTTACAGCACCCGCTATGGCTATAGAGACTGATGCAGGAGAGACATGTTTTGTTGCAGCTGGGGCAGAGGAAGGCATCCGGTTTCTCTGCGCTCCTCACCAGACAATTTCAGAAAGGCCAGGGATTCAAAGGGATTCAAAGGTCTTACCTGTCAATCACAATCACAAAATGAACAAGGGCTTTGGCGAGCCGTGGCATGCCTGCCTCAGTTGCCTTATCTGCACAATGGGAACAGCAGCAACGTGAAGGTTCTAAGCTGTTTAAAAGATAAAATAAACGAAACACAACAATAATCATTTACAACCATGCTGAAATTGAAATCACTAATCCCATCCAATATTCCAATATGCTCATTTGGGACCTAGCTTCTAAATTGCACAGCAAAGGCATTTCATAAGTCTAATATCAGCTGAAAAGGAGCCAGAGATAAAATTGAGTCGCAGCTTATTCTCATAACTTGTTTTGAAAGTCAAAGTTCAAGCCCTGAAACAGATGAAGATCCTACATAATCTCTCTCTCTCTCTCTCTCTCTCTCTCTCTCTCTCTCTCTCTCTCTCTCTCTCCTCCTCCTCCTCCTCCTCCTCCCCTCTCTGTGTAATGGACTTTCTCCTCAATGCAGACAAACAACAACCAGCCCAGAGACATTTTACAGCAGAATCCTCTGCCAGGTATTGAGTCCCGCAAGCTTTCTTTACAGAAAGTATTGCTACTTGGCAGCTGACCTCTGGCAAAGCTCATCTTGCCAAAGTTATTTCAGGGGCAGAGAACGATGCAACACTTCGCTTAAATAAATGCTGGTACTTGAGATTACATTGACCAGGACAGCACAAAACTAGATTAATAAATAAAATTCCGCTGGTCAGCCATGATCAGGCTGCACTAGGGCCACTGTCAATGGCTTTTTCTTATCAGAATTAGTGGGGTGGTATTGGGATAGGAAATTTAACTCTCCCAGCAATAACAATTGCCGCTGTTGCATGTGACTTCCTTCACCTTGCCTTTCCCGCAATCCTTTCCTTATTCCCATTTAGATAACAGCCATTCAAAGGTCGTGGCCCACCCCAAACTTATCATTCCAGGCATACCGTAAAGATGGCTGTGATCTGATCAATAACGTCGGCATACCCTCCAACGTTTCCCTGAAGAAAATAGGGACACCCCATTCCATAATGATAATTTTACTCTTTATACCCGACACATCTTACTGGGTTGCCACTCTGGGCAGCTTCCAACATATACAATAACAAAATAAAACATTCAACATTAGAAAAAAAATCTTTCCGTGTACAGGATTGCCTTCAGATGGCTCGGGGGGGGGGGGGTTGGATAACTCCATACCCTCCAACATTTCTCCAATGAAAATAGGGATGCCCTAAGGAAAAGCGGGACATTCTGGGATCAAATCAGAAACCGGGACATCTTCTCTAAATCAGGGACGTCCCTGGAAAAATAGGGACAATTGGAGGGTCTGCGTCAACTCTCTGGTACCTCCTGCTGCTATAACTGTTCAATTTTAGGTGTAGCTGCTGGATTTCCAATTCATTGGATTTTTTTCATACAGTAAATTTTATTTGTGTGGCGGGTGTTGGGTTTTTTTTTTTTTTGGGTGGTGGCGGCGGCAAAAGTTGCAGGAGAGGCCTAATTCTGTTTACTGGGCATTATTAAGTCAGAAAAAGACAAGCGTCTTCCCTCCCTCCCCTCATCAAAAAACAAAACAAAACAAAAAACAGCCTGATGTTCTACATTCCTGAGTCATCCTTTGGGACCTTTTTGGTTACACCTCCTATCACCACCCAGCCTTGCAGAGGGGGCTGTGGATAGTAAATTGCTAGGAATTGTGAGCGCACCATCTCTTCAAGGGGATCCTTCTAACTGCACGTTTGTTAAATGCTTGCAAAACTATTTATTGAAATTATAGCCTACTGTTTTTCTCCAAAGAGCCTCAGGTAGCGTACATGATTCTTCTGCCTTCTCATTTAATCCCCACACAGCGACTCTGCAAAGTAAGTTAGGCAGGCAGTGAGGGGCTCCGAGGAAGAAAAAAATTAGATATAAATACCAAAAGAACAGCACCAATAAGGACGAGTGGAAATGGTAAATAAGTCCTTTCTCGTCCTTCCTGGTGGCAACCCTATGATCCCAACCCCGCTAGAAACACATGGAGTACGCCTGTTTTCAGAGAAACACAGAAACAGAGTTGGAAGGGACCCCAAGGGTCATCTAGTCCAACCCCCCACAATGCAATGTTTTAGGGAGTCTCACCTCTGGCCTCCTTTCCCCAGCCAGGTGTCGGGTACCACTGAGAGGTTGCATCTCCTGCCTCCCAGGAAGAGCATAATGGCGATGGGGAGACCAACCTGGCCCCATCCATCGGCCAGTGTATATGCAGCTGCTGCAGTGCTTTTCTTCCCTCCGCATTCCATTTTCCTTTTGTATCACAACTGTTTTTGTATTGTGAGCCTGCATATATATACACAGTACTTAGAAAAAATTAGGTATAAGTATCTAACAGCTCCTGCGGCCTTCTTTCCTTTTAAACTTGGGGGGGGGGGATGTTTAAGTGTCTCTCTGGCTGGCCCCACAATGGAAAAACAACCTTTGCCCGCCTTAGGGAAACAGCAAACGCCTTGTTTGGAGGGAGTAAGAAGGGAGTTGATAGCGTGACCCTGGGAGAAGACTTCTTCCCTGCCAGGGACAGAGCGTTTTCCTTGAGGCAGCAAAGATAACCAGATACCCTCCCCTGCAGATGGAGAAATCAAGGACAGGAGCAAGAGGCATTTAAAAAAAACACAAAAAACATTTGCGGGTTTCGACACTTAAGTGGACTTTAGGGAAATGGTCTCCTAGCCCTGGAAGAAAAAACGATTTGGGAATTGGGTATAACAATCCCAGAAGGAATTGTGCTACTGTCACAACTGTTGCCTGACTAAATAAATCTCAGTCCGCAGTGTGGTTTTTTGTTGATCAACGGATTAAATGTATATGTGGGAAAAACACTAGCCCTGAAGAATAAAAGAGATAACTTGCTTTGATTGCAGATCAAAGAGTGGGGTCTCGCAGTTGGCAGGCATTATCTTCTAATCCTTTCACTCTCACAGAAAGAGACACAGGTTTTAAGTAAAACCACAGCGCATCCGACTTCACAGAGACCAGTCCTCTGTTTGAAGGCCTGTGTGGTCCAAGTGTGGTTTAAAAATAAAATATGGCCACTCAGTAAGCTTCATGGGTGAGGAGGGATTTGATGGGCAGGGTATAAATAAATAAATTAATAATAATAATAATAATAATAATAATAATAATAATAATAATAATAAAACCTTGCCCTCCCAGGTCCTAGTCTGAGAACGACTGGCTGTCGGAGTGGCTAGGCTGGATGGACATCCATCAGATATGGCTGTGCAGGGATGCTAGCTCACGAGGTTGGGAACAGCCAGCATGCTTAGCAGGAAGGTTTTTTTCCTTTTTCCTTTTGGAGAGGGGACACCACCTCAGCATCTGCCGCCAGAAGCAGCCGCCTCACATTGCTTAACAGTAGGGCCGGTCCTGCAAGGATGGAATAGAGCAGAGTGCCCCTGTGGTATGGCGGCTCCTCCTCAGTCCTCTCTCTCAGGGACACAAGCTGATAACGCAAGGATATTGCAAAGGGCCCCAGTGGGTTCTGTAAAAAAAAAAAAAAAAAAAAAAAAAACTTGTGCTCCATTCTTTCTTAGGGTTCCTTCTTCTCAATTGTAGATTTTGATTTGCATGGTTCCTAGAGCACCTCCTGGCGGCAGTGTATCAGTACTGCAGTTGCATATGAAAATGCTTCATAATTTGATGTTTTCAGGAGTCTCTCTTCCTCCCCAGTCTCTGTAACTGGGCAGAGGGGAGAAGCTAGCTTTTGTTTTTTTAAAAAGTGAAAGCAGTTGTCCTCAAGATCCTAATGAGTATCTTGGCTGCAGAGTTATGTGTATAGGTGCACACGTTTGAACATGTGACAACCCAATTATTTTACACCTTTCGACACTTACCGGTAATGCATGTGAAGAGTGAACATTAAAGGGGGGGGGGAGCTTAAGTAAATTAATGCTAAATATTTAGGCTCGGAAGTCCAGAACTTACTCTGTGACGCTGCCTATTAAGACAAATCTGGCATTAAATATGGAAGCAGCAGCTTGCATCAAGGGGAGGGGGTTTAAATATCTAAATTTGTGAGTGAAATGGGTTTTAGGTCTGCCAGGAAACTGCATCCTCTGTCCCGGAAACATTTCCCCTTCTTCTCAGGTCAGGGCAGAAAACAGCCATGATTTTGACTCCCAGGTGGAGGGAAAGGCACTCGGCATAATCTCAGAGGCACCCTTATTGTTCCTGTTCCTGTTCTAGGCACTGTCATGTTAATCACAGCTCGTAGTTGAGCCCTGTTTCAAATTACAGCGCAGAGTGAGGGCTAGACTGTGCCTTTTCTAACGGACAAGTCATCCTCTACAAAAAAAAATTCTGCCACTATCCCTCATGAAAGAGGACGGTTTCTGGCAAAGAATTTCTGGGCACGGCCGCGTGGAGCCAAGTTTTGTCTGTTTCTCCTTTCGGTGGGTCATGACTAAACCCATTTCCTCCCCTCAGTTATTGTAAACAGATTAACAGAGTCCTCCTCAGTTCCATCATTGCAACCCTCAAAGGCTGGAAACTGGGCTAAAAAAATGTATTCTGGCCCCTCTTTCTTTCTCTCTCACATGCAGGGCACTGTTACCTTGTGAGAAAAGGCAATGCCCTCCAATTTAGTTACCTGTACCCAGGTTGGAGAAGCATTAGGCCTTGATGTTGAACTCCAACTCCCATCAGCCCAGGGCAGCATGGCTCACAGTGAGGCATGATGGGAGTTGGGGTCCAATAGCACCTGGCGGTTTGACAGGTCCCCTGGCCTGTACTGGGACGGCCATTTTGCTTAGAGGAGGGGTTTTTCTGCCAGGTGCTGCTGGGGCAGGAAAATTTGCCCCGGCTAAAACCCTTCCTTCTACACATTAATGCAAAAGGGGCAGGAGAGTCCCTTCTCTCTCACACACACATCTGGTCACCCTAGTAGCCGCGGAGGCTGCCAGAAAGACACTCCCAGCGCAAGGCAAAGCCAGATCTTGCTCCGATTCACCAAGAACTTGAGGTCAACAAAACAAGCTGTGAAAATATGAAATTGCAGTGAAGGAGCGAAACCCCTTATGTGTCAAGAGCCTGGGGTTATCTGGGGCCGTTTGGAAAGGAAAAGAGGGCCCTTCTCAGATGGCCTAAACGTTCCGGGTTTCTTTTGCCCAACATCTTCAGATCTTTCCAAGGGCCTCGGGCACAAAATAGAGAATGCCATTTCCAACACAGGCTTTCTCTCTCTCTCTCTGTGTGTGTGTGCGCACGTACAGCTGTTGACATCTGGTTCCAGATGTTTTCTTCTGCAGCAGCTACATGGAACAGAGCTCCCCGCAAAAGGCCACAACTTGGCATGTTTTGTGGAACAGCCCAGGGGAATTGGGAGACGCCCTACAAGTTTGCCATGTGAAAAAACCTTGTCGGCCCCTCTCCACAAAATATGGGGAGCCTATCTAACCACACCCCGAAACACTTCTTCTGTATTTTGGAAGAGTGATTGGATGTTGCATTTGCTTATTCCCCAAATGTTTTCTTAAATTCCGCTGCTTGACCCAAAACACCCCTTGCTTCCATTTTCCATTTATCAAAAATAGTTTTGCCCCTTTGAGAGTTCAGGAATGTAGGAAGCACTGCCTTCCAATACCGGGTTAGACTGCCAGTTATTCAGGCTCAAGTTCATCTCCTCTGACGCTAGCAGTGGTTCTTGAGGGGTCTTTCCTGTCACCTATTCCTTTTAACCAGAACCTGAACCTGGGATGTTCTCCATGCAAAGCAAGGACCGGGAACTTCTGGCTCTGCAGCTGTTGCTGTGGTCTTCCAGTTGCATCACCTTTGTAAACCACCCTGTGTGTCTCTTGATGAAGAGTATATAAATCTAATACGCAATGATAACTTGACCACTGGCTGTGCGGACAGGGACTGATGTGAACTGGACTTCAATCACATCTGGATGGCTGCAGATGGTTCATCCCAGCTCTAAGGATGCTTTTAAAATTTTATTTTAAAGGTGCAAGTTGCTACCCTTCAACCTCCTGCATCCTCCCCACTGCCTGCAAGGTCTGTAGAAATCAAACCTTAAATCAGTTCATGGTGGTGGCAGCTCCATCAGAAGTGTTAACAATTCATTGCACACGGCTGAAAAGATCTCCTGCAGCGCTCTTCACTCTCTGCAGCTGGGGTCGCTAACATTACACAGCAATTCTTATTTCTTAAAGCCAAATAAATCCCTGTACATTTTGTACCCGTGCCGGATGGGTTATTGGACTGCAAATTAACGCAGTGTAGAAATGGTCTCTAAAAATGCTGTTATTTCCCCAGTAACCAGAGGTGTGTGAGCAGAGACGGCCATTGCCCAGGCACAGAAACTGGTACTAGGTACAAAACTCAGCATGGTGGGGCTCCTTGCTATACCCTTAAAACAAGTTTCTAGTCCTTAAGGTTGCAAAAAAAGGCTCAGCAGCAACTGGCCAGCACTTGACCAGAGTCTGAGAAACTGTATGGATACAGCAGTGCAGCCGGAGCAGGATTTCCCAATGGTTAAAGCAGCAAAGTATTAATGCTCGTCTCTTTCTCTGTATCCCCTACAAGTTTATACTCCAGCCAGATGGAGTATAAATAATAAAATTATTATTATTCCCAATACAAATGGCAGCATTTAGGAATTAAAACCAGTTAGAAGCTGGTTAAAGCTAAACTATGGTGAGCACACAGGAGAAAGTGCAGCTCCAGAGAGAAAGGGAGGGAATTCACACGGAGGGACCCTGTGGGAAATTGTTAGCCTGATGTTGGTCCTGCGTCCCCCTTCTTCCATGTTCTCCCCCCACCTTCCTTGTGTTCTTTGCAGCAAGGAAAGGGTGCCCCCAATGCCCTTAATCCAAGATAAACCATTAGGATGCCACAAAGCGACAGTCCAGACTCAACACATGCAACTGAGACATTCCTGGAAAGAGCATTCCTGAGGCGTGACTCCCTGCAAGTTTAGCCAAAATGAATTTCCTGCCCTTTATAACGTTAAGGAGAAAGGTTGGTCCCGGGGATGAGGCAGATATTTTAACAGAGGATGGGCCTGGCATGAGGCACCAGAGGCTGCCACTCGCTCCCCTCCAGTCTCCGAATAATCTATAGCCGGGGCTCAGCAAATGCCACTTCTTTGCAGGCCGGCTGCGCGAATGTAAAATTTGGTGCTGCCCACAGAATTCAGGATAGCGGAGTTGCATTTCCAGAGTTGTAAGAACACTTCACGCCGCTGCTTCAGTGGGATTAAGCTACCACATTCCTTCACTTTCGGAGGAAGAAAACAAGGAAGGAAGGAAGGAAGGGACGGAAGGACAGAGGAAGGAAAGCAGCAGCTAGCAGATTTCCTGGTACTGAGCTGCAGAAAAGGTCTATGAGCAAGAGCAGCCCATCTCATAAGGGTGAGACCATCACAAAGCTGCTGGAGGCAAAGCTGTGTGTCTATGAAGCCTCCCCCAGAAAAGTCCACCCACCCAGCATGACCCACATTTTTGGAGGCAGCAGTGCTGCTGCTGGAGGGAGGGAAGCTTTGCTGACCCAAGCAGGAACAGAGCATCCCCACACTGTGATTTAGCCGTTGTAAATCCTAGAAGAGAGCAGCCTAAAAAGAAAAAAAATTGTGTACAGGTCTCCGTAACCTTATTTTAAGTGGGGGGGGGGGAGAGAAGATTGGGGGGGGGGGAGAGAACTCAAATAAGCAAAGGGTTGATGCACCTTACCTTAAAAGGCATTAAAAAAATTGAGGGGAATTTTAAATCTGTGTGGTAAGCTAAACCATGGTTAATGCTAAACCTAACAAACATTAGTGAAAGCCGAAGTGTCTGGCAGATGATCATGCAAAACTTGGTTTACTACAGCACAGTACAGTTAAAAACATCAGTGAGATCAGCCATTCCTTGAGAGCAGTTTGAATTTTTTGTTGCTCTCCACTCCCAGGTCTGGCTGTCGTTGGCTTCTTAACCATACTTTAGGGAGGAGGTCTGGGCTTACAAGTAATGCTAAGCTTTAGGTTAATGATAACTTAAGGTTTGCTAACTATGAACCATGGTTAACAAATGGCCTTTAGCCGTAGTTATCAAGCCACAGTTAAGCAGGCGGGCTAGGTTTATATGTAATGCTAAACCATGGTTGGGCATTATGTGAAAATCAGTGTACAGTTAAGAGACACATCACAGAAATTTACAGCAGATCATCTCCACCCCCTCCCCCAAATAATACTAAAGCCACTGAATATCCCATAGGAAAGGAAGTAATTCACACATAATTAACACTGTGTTAGAAACCTGAATCTTGCTGTTAAATGAAAGCTGAATTTTACACCCAGTGACACATGCACAGTCCTGGAGGAAAATTCCTTACCCTAAAGCCTTGTGAGAAGAAACAGGAGGAGGAAGAAACGGAGGGGTTGTTTGGTGTCTTATTATTTTTAACTTAAAACACCCATATGAATTTATTAAATCCAGAGTCTGTTATTAGAATGTAATGATGAGAAACGGTGTTTTGCTATGTTTTGTTCTGATCATCAGCTCTCTTTATGAAACGGAGACACAACTTGGAGGAAAACTCCTGAATAACAATGTCCTAAATACCCGCACAATGGCATGGAGGTCACAATGATTACTGGTTTGAGTTTTGCTTTTAAACATAGAGATTTACGGAGGAGCGGGGGAAGTGGGTGGGTGAGGTGAGGTTTCTCTCTCATGGATACAGCTTATCACATTGAACTCCACCAACATTTCAAGCGGTCTTCCTCCCACCCCACCCCGGCCCCTCCCGAAAACCCACCCCAGCCGCCGCCACGAGTTTACTGGAATAGAAAATAAAACGCTTTGGACCCTGGAGGGCCGAAGCAACTCTGCATGTCTCCCCCACCCATTTTGCTTTCTGTCCATTATCCAACAGTGAGAGTGTCAGGTTAGGGATCTTAAAAAATAAAACGCGGGAACAGGTTAATCCTTCTTCTTCTCCTCCACCGTTTTCGAAGGGAGTGCTTCGGCCACGGCGTCTGGCAAGCTCGCCGAGGTGGCTGCGGGAATGTCGCCGGCTCCCCTCTCCGTCGCTGCTGCAAGGGCACCGTTTGCCGGGCCCTCCGTTATCGCCCTGACGGCCCTGTTGGCCAGCACTGCAGGGCCACCGTCCTGCTGAGCAACGCTCGGCGTCGCGGTCCGAGATACTTGGTCATCCCCGCTGATCCCGAACTCGTTGACGCGGGTCGGATCCACCCGGTAGATCCACCGCTGGTAGAGGTAAATGAAGAAAACGACATCTATGGGAGGAGGAGGAAAGGCCAGGCGTTACAACAGGGTAGGAGAGAGCGGGGCCCTTTGGCTCGGAGGTTTCCATAGATTTGTCCAAGGATCGCAGAATTGTAGAGTTGGAAGGGACCACGAAGGTCCTCTAGTCCAACCCCCTGTAATGCAGGAATCTTTTGCCCACGACTGAGATTAAGAGGCTCTTGCTCTACTGAATGAGCTACGTCAGACCTCTTAGAAGCCAGTTTGGCACATTTATTTAATATTTCCAAAAATATTTATATATATTTATATAATGCAGGAACCTGTATGCTTACAGAAGTCTGCACATTGTCCGGGAAACACTCAACAGAATCACAGATTTGTACAGCTGGAAGGGACCACCAGGGTCATCCAGCCCAATGCCCTGCAGCGCAGGAATCTTTTGCCCAATGTGGGGTTCGAACCCATGATCCTGAGATTAAGGTTCTCATGCTCTACCAACTGAGATATCATTGGTTCAGGGTGGGCGGTCATAGAAAAAGCCCCCCCCCCCTGAAATACGCAGGAGGCAGGGTGGGAGAATACGATGAGATGCAGGAGGGAGAGAAATTACCGTCTCGAAGGCAGCCTATTCTGTACATCATGGGCATTTTTATGACAAAGGCAAACAGGTCGTCGATGAAGGTGTTGAGGGCTTTGTAGGTAAGCATCCGCCAGGGCAGGTGGGCAACAGACTTCAGCTTGTAGTTGATGAACAGCTGAGGCGTCATGGTGATGAAGCCTGGGAGGGGGGACAGGGCAGGGCGCAAAAAAAAAAGAAGGCAGGCAGGAAAAGAAAAAGTCAACGCTGTAGTAGTTAACACAGAAATCAGCAACCTTTTCTGACCAGTGGATGCACTTCCAAGTACTGACAGTGTCCTGGCGCGGGGTGGATGACAAAACACAAAATTAGAGACACAGCCATTCCCGGGAATCTTTTGCTTACCAGGGGAACTCAACTATGTCCTGCTGGTCCAGATTGTGGAGATCAAACAATATTGATTACACACACACACACACAGAGCGGCTGATTGTGTTGCTGTCTAATAGGCACAGGGAGCATTCCTTAGTACCAGGAAAAATATACAAGGTAGCCAAACCACCCCCACTCTCATTTCTGTTATTTTTTATTGATTATAGTTTAGAAATTATTTATTGTAATTGCGAAGAGTGAATTCTTGTTTAATTATTATCTGCTGACCTTTAATTTTATTGTGTACTATTGTATCCTAATGGATTATTGAATGTTACTTTATTTAATATAAGTTCCTTATTTTAAAGTTAAGTTTTTATTATGACGTTTTTGCATTGGATCAGATTGTTATAAGGTGCGCAATCTTTGTTGTTTTTTCAACATAGAAACCATCAACCGCCTTGTGCGTAGTAATATAGAAAGGCGGTATGCAAATTAAAACTGAAAGGAAAGGAAATTTCACAGAAATTGCTTAGGATGTTACTGTGCATTTTGCCCCATAACTTTCTTTCCAGAACAACTAGAGATTTGCTTTTTCTGTTTATCAAAAAAAGAGAGAGAAAGCTTTGGAGTCTGGGGCAACTCTGGCATAATCCATGTGGAAATGCCCAGTTCCACACCTGGGGAGATGCAAGCTGCTGTGCCACACAGAACGCTGCTTTGGGAATACTCCTGTTACTCACCAAAAGTCAGCAGGAACCCATAGAGCATGCTGAGAACCCAGGAGTACCAGCCCTTGTGCTCCATGTAGAGGAGGCTGTAAACAGCGTAGCAACCCAGGAGGGGGAAGAGGATCCAGGAGAGATACCGGAAAGCCATCTGCAAAGGTGAACAAATCGAGACAAGTTCAGAAGGAATGGGAAAGTCCACAATGGGAAAAATCAGAAACGGAGGGAGATCCAGAGGTGCCTGATGTGTTGTTGGTTTTTGGTTGTCATTGCATTTGTTGTAACTAAGCATTTTCATCTGCTTTCAAAGTTGCATTTTAGATTTCTGCAGTTTGCCCCAGGTAAAAAAAGATAAAAGGACCCCTGGACGGTTAAGTCCAGTCAAAGGCGACTCTGGGGTTGCGGCGCTCATCTCGCTTTCAGCTGACAGAGCCGGTGTTTGTCCACAGGCAGCTTTTCTGGGTCATGTGCTGCTTCTGGCGCAACAGAACACTGTGACGGAAGCCAGAGCGCACAGAAACGCCATTTATCTTCCCACCTCAGCGGTACCTATTTATCTACTTGGACCAGTGTGCTTTTGAACTGCTAGGTTGGCAGGAGCTGGGACAGAGCAACGGGAGCTCACCCCGTTGCGGGGATTTGAACCGATGACCTTCTGATTGGCAAGCCCAAGAGGCTCAGTGGTTTAGACCACAGCGCCACCTGCGTCCCTTAGGGTAACTAACTAACAACAACAATAATAATAATAGTAGTAATGACAATAACCAATTCCCTACCTGGTACGCACTTGTACAAATCACCACCATGGAAAATAGCTCCCCTCCCCACAATATCTGGAGAGGACCCTCCCCTGGAGCAGGCGCTACACTCACATCATCATAGACTTTGGTAGACGATTCGATGTACGTCGATTTATCTTTAAAAGTCAAGCGTGGAAGGATCCCGGCAATTTTGTTTTCCCGATCCAGCTGTTGCAGCATTATCCGAGGGAGGAAAGAGCAGAGAGAGGAAAGGCGTTAAGAGACAGACACCGAGGGAAGGGAATCCAGCGAACTTGAAGCAAATGAGGTGAAGCCCAAGATGCAAAGGGAGGCAAAAATTGTCCTCATCCCAGCCCTGCTGATGTGCAGGAAACTAGGATTCCCAAATGCTTTTTTGACCCAACTCCACGTGATGCAGTTGTGGCAGGAACAGCTTAACCTGTTCACACTCAAATTGCCCCAGATCCCAGGCTTTCTCTGAAATCGCTACAAGTCTACCCAGAGTTCTAAGCATCCTGCATAAGCAACAACAACAAAGACTAACGCAATGGTTCTATTACCAAGAGTCTTTTTAAGTAACTCTTGAGCCCTCATACAGAAAAAGCACAAGGGCAGATGAAATAAAGCACAGCTTTGCACAAGGCAGTTAACATGTACTGAAGTTGGTTCTCAGACTGCTTCAAAAAGGGATGCAGGAAATTCAAGGAGGGCAGGGCTATCATAGAATCATAGAGTTGGAAGAGACCACAAGGGCCATCCAGTCCAACCCCCTGCCAAGCAGGAAACACCATCAAAGCATTCCTGACAGATGGTTGTCAAGCCTCTGCTTAAAGACCTCCAAAGAAGGAGACTCCACCACACTCCTTGGTAGCAAATTCCACTGCCGAACAGCTCTCACTGTCAGGAAGTTCTTCCTAGTGTTTAGGTGGAATCTTCTTTCTTGTAGTTTGAATCCATTGCCCCGTGTCCGCTTCCCTGGAGCAGCAGAAAACAACCTTTCACCCTCCTCTATATAACATCCTTTTATATATTTGAACATGGCTATCATATCACCCCTTAACCTTCTCTTCTCCAGGCTAAACATACCCAGCTCCCTAAGCCGTTCCTCATAAGGCATCGTTTCCAGGCCTTTGACCATTTTGGTTGCCCTCTTCTGGACACGTTCCAGCTTGTCAGTATCCTTCTTGAACTGTGGTGCCCAGAACTGGACACAGTATTCCAGGTGAGGTCTGACCGGAGCAGAATATAGTGGTACTATTACTTCCCTTGATCTAGATGCTATACTCCTATTGATGCAGCCCAGAATTGCATTGGCTTTTTTAGCTGCTGCATCACACTGTTGACTCATGTCAAGTTTGTGGTCTACCAAGACTCCTAGATCCTTTTCACATGTACTGCTCTCAAGCCAGGTGTCACCCATCCTGTATTTGTGCCTTTCATTTTTATTGCCCAAGTGTAGTACTTTGCATTTCTCCTTGTTAAAATTCATCTTGTTTGCTTTGGCCCAGTTGTCTAATCTGTTAAGATCATTTTGAAGTGTAATCCTGTCCTCTGGGGTATTAGCCACCCCTCCTAATTTGGTGTCATCTGCAAACTTGATCAGGATGCCCTCAAGCCCATCATCTAAGTCATTGATGAAGATGTTGAATAAGACTGGGCCCAAGACAGAACCCTGTGGCACCCCACTAGTCACATCTCTCCAGGATGAAAAGGAGCCATTGATGAGCACCCTTTGGGTTCGGTCAGTCAGCCAGTTACAAAGCCACTATCAATGGCTCTTAAGTCGCAATGGCCACCTGGAACTCTCAATGTTCAGAGACGCTACGCCACTGGATACCAGTTGCTGGGAAGCAACAGGGTGTGTACGTGTTTCTGGCCCTCTTTGTGAGGAATCTGGTTGACCACTGGATCTGGATGCTGGAGAAGATGAGATGCCGGCTTGATCCAGCGAGGCTTTTCTTTGGTTCCAAACAGCTGGGCTTGCACGCTTACCCAAGTGCTTTCTCTTCTTAGTCAGTCACTGCCAGCTCACGCCCAATCAGTTAGTTTCTTTTGCCCCAATTATTTTACACTTGCTTACATTGAGACAGGACCACAATACCTCAAGGACCGACTCTCCCCATATGAACTGACTCAGGCCCTGTGCTCATCATCCAAAGCCCTTCTTTGTGTGCCTCCGCCACGAGAGGTCCGGAGGGCGGCAACACGAGAGCGGACCTTCTCTGCAGTGGCTCCCCATTTTTGGAATGCTCTCCCCAGGGGGGCTTGCCTGGCACCTTCACTACGTATCTTTAGGTGCCAGGTGAAAACATTCCTCTTCAACCAGGCTTTGGTTCAATTAGCCAGCCTATGGCCTTTTAGACTGTGTGTTACTGTTTTGTTTGCTATTACGCTACATATTCTCATTTATTTTTTTTAATACCACAAACCGCTGTGTGATCCTCCCATTTTACTGGTCATACGCCCAGCTTGGAGAGATCCTTTTGGATCTCATCCCTATTTTTTGTTTTGTTTTAACAACCCAAACTTTGTGTCATCAACAGGTTGGGCCACCTTATGTTCAACTCCAGATCATCTATGAACGTGTCTATCTCTGTTTCTCTCTAGTGGGGGTTGTTCAGTTTTCTGCAGAACCCTGGTTATGCAGGGGGACAAAGCCTATCATTGCTAACGGAAGGTTCTGAGATGAGAGCAGACACCCTCATGCTATAACTGCCCCCCTTGTCCAGCTCTTACCCTGACATCCATAACTTTTGTGATCTTCCAGAGATCAATCAGGAGCCCAATAAAGACGCTGACTTGCACCACAAAGTTAGTTTCGTTGTCCAGGATGTAGAGAAGGACCACGAGTGACTGGAATACTCCAAAGAATACTGAGCGGACAGAGAGCCCCTCTAGGGACTGCCTGCTGTTCCAGAACTGAATATCTAAAAAAGGAAGATGACAAACAGAGGTTTAAAAGGAAAAGAATGCTTTTCACTGAAGCTACTGCCCAATCCTCCAGTAAAAGGTAAAAAGATAAAGGACCCCTGGATGGTTAAGTTCAGTCAAAGGTGACAATGGGGTTGCCGCGCTCGTCTTGCTTTCAGGCTGAGAGAGCCAGCGTTTGTCCACAGGCAGCTTTCCGGGTCATGTAGTCAGCATGACTAAACCGCTTCTGGCGCAATGGAACACTTTGACAGAAGCCAGAGTGCATGGAACGCCGTTAAGCTTCCCGCCGCAGCAGTACCTATTTATCTACTTGCACTGGTGTGTTTTCGAACTGCTAGGTTGGCAGGAGCTGGGACAGAGCAATGGGAGCTCACCCCGTTGCGGGGATTCTAAGTGCCAACCTTCTGACCGGCAAGCCGAAGAGGCTCAGTGGTTTAGACCACAGCCCCACCCGCCTCCCACAATCCTCCAGTACTGCTGGCTAGGCTGGTATCTGGCCAGAGGTGGCTTTGACTTGAAGCACAGAAGGCATTGAGGAGGAAGACAGGCAGCTGCACTAGGGCCTTGCGGCACCCCCCCCCTTTTTACCTTCTAGCTTTAAACAGGTAGGAGCGGAAAAGGGGGTCGGAGAGAGAGAAGAGAAGCTGCTCAATTATTTTGGAACCTACCATTTTTGAAAGCGAGGAATTCGAAAACGCTATGTACAATGGAAACAATAATGGTCAACGCCAGCAGGTATGGATTGGTTTCTAATAGAGCAACCTAGGAGAAAGGAGAAAGAGGGTCTGAGAAAGACTGGCATTTCCAGGGCACCCCCAAAATATACAAAATGAGAAGCACGCTAGTCATATGTAACGTATTTAGCGTTAATTCTGGAAATGTATACTCGATTCTGACCAAACTAAGCCTCCTGATGTTTTTCTGTTGTAGAAGGCTTAGTTTGATCAGAATCGAGTACAGTGGTACCTCTGGTTACGTACTTAACTCGTTCTGGAGGTCCGTTCTTAACCTGAAACTGTTCTTAACCTGAAGCACCACTTTAGCTAATGGGGCCTCCCGCTGCCGCAGCGCTGCTAGAGCACGATTTCTGTTCTTATCCTGAAGCAAAGTTCTTAACCTGAAGCGTTATTTCTGGGTTAGCGGAGTATGTAACCTGAAGCGTATGTAACCCGAGGTACCACTTGTATACATTTCCAGAGTTAATGCTAAATGCATTACTTCTGGCAAACGAGCCACCACAGCTTATGGAGGGCCATGAAAATTTGTGTCCTGAGCCTTGTAGGCTCGTCTACCCATTTACTATCTGAAAGCAAAGGCATGCGCTGGTTGCCAGGTGTGGATTTCCCCCCCCCCAGCTCCCCCCTCCCCGGGAACGGCATTGCTGCCGTCACTCCCTGCTCACCTTCACAGAGTCTTGCTCCTCATCCGACTGCTCGTACAAGTCCTCCCCCAGGAAGTTCCAGGGGGACTTGGTGCTCTGGGCAGCGTACAGCTGCCATCGCCACAGCGACAGCGGGCAGAAGGACAGGCGGAAAGGAAGGCGCTCCAGCGTCTCGTTGATAGGGAAGTAGTCCTTCTGCAAGTTCCAGTAGTCGTTGAAGTACAAGATGGGGTAGTAGTCGCCACTCACCGCGTCAAATTTCACATCTGAAACAAAGAGAGTCCCAAGGGGGGGGGCGTGCTGTGCAGCTGGACCAGGATGCCGCCGAGGCACAGCGGGACACAGAAAAGGAGGAACCCCACAGCCCTGCACCCCAGGTGTCTTCCGCATCTGACAATTTCATAAATTTACGATGTCACAACAACGGCACTGCACCACGGCATGGTTTTCTTTCAAATGAGCTGGCGGTTTGCACAAATATCCTTACACGTAAATATCACTTTCAAAATAATTTTGTGCACCTTTCTCCAGGCTTCGTCTGCCTTCGGGCTTTCCTCTCCCCTCAACACATCCATAAAGAGAAGCAAATTGGGAGCTCGTGGGGGTGGATTAGCACAACCGAAAACTTCCCAACAATCTGAATTTTCAAATTAACCATGCAGGCTGCAAAAGTTGACCGTTCCCCCCCCCCCCACACACACACACTGGGAGGAATTTCCAGGCTGCAGGTTTCAGCCTGAGCTCGTGTGCAAAAGGGAATGAGCCACGGCCATGCTTTTGTTTCTTCTCTCCCCGCTGCAAGTGTATATTGTGACCCGAGCGGCCTGAGGAACTAATTATCTGTTGTCCTTACATTGATCCAGAGGCGGAGGAACACTGCCCTTTACCCATGGTGTGTGGTCATCCACAATGTTGATGGTGAGGTTTGGGTGCCAGTGTGAGATCACCTCCACAGGGCCGTAATCTTCAGCTCTCTGCAACGAAAGCGTAAAGGACTGCAAGCAGTTTCCACATCAAACCCAGCAGCAGGACTGCTGCAGATACATACAGTCAAGGTTTTCAAAGCGATTCTGACCCTATGCTGTCAGAAGGGACGGTTCCTATTCCTGCTTGCTGCTGCAGCCTGGAACATGCTTGGAGATGCCAAGGAAGAGGCCCTCTAATTAGCTCTACCAGAAGTCACGGGCTTGCAGAAGAAGCCAACATGCTTGACAAAGGCCTCTGGCTAGCCTTAGGCACAGCACAGCCCTTCTAAGTGGCAGCCGGAGGGGTCTCAGCACTCACTCTATTGAAAGTGACACAGGTGTGACCAGCAAAGCTTTATTTTGAACAGGGGTGCTGGAGGCTGGGCTGAGAGAGTCCCCACAAATTATGATGTCGGCTCCACGCAAGAAGTGCGGCTTTAATATAGCGCTCCTGCTCACTTGCCAACACCCCCCAAAGGCTCTATGTGGATGGCAGGGAGCCAAAATCAGCCCCAAAGGCGCTCTCCCCGCCGACTCCCTCCCCATTACGTAAGAATTCATCTAGCCCAGCATCCTGTTCCCAACAGCGTGCAGCCAGATGCTTCTGGGCAGACCACAGGCAAGCCTCAACTCATCACTTTAAACATTTTCCCCCAGCATGAGCCACAAAACCTCGGTTTGCAAAGAGCTCTTTTCCAGACCAAGCGTTTCAATAAAAACCCAGGCTTTTACTGTAGTGGTTCATAATAGATTTCCTCCCTGCCTTCATCTCACCCCACCCTGTCCAATATTATCTTTCCAGCACTATAAATACACGAGAACGGTTCATGGAATTTCCCACCCCCCACTTCAGAAGAAAGACGGCAGGTGGAGGGTTTTTGGCGTATTATGAAGTGAGGAACTGAAAGGAATGATGGAAATAGTTCTGCAACATTAAGCATAGTGATTTGGCCACCAATGTTGATTTGTCAGAGGCTCAGCACTGCCAAGGAGCCTTGGGCTGCCAACCTCACAATCCGGGAAGGCTGAATTATGGAGACAGAAAGAATGGAGGTGTGCTAGCCAGAAGCCCTGTGGGACTGTGCCCACTGGGAAGGGGGGGGGGAACCTGTGACCTTGACAGCTAGAGAAGGACGGAGAGGGGAGGGTGATATGCAGGGGGTCTGGGATAAGAAGCAATTGTTACTTTTATCATTTCAGGATCCGCTTCTGTCTCCCCCGTGAGCAGATTCTTGGTTTTCTGGAACCGTCTGCGCTTATACTTATTTACCACTGCAAAAAAGAAAGGGGAAGGAAAGGTGAGCAGATGCAAAACTCTACTAGCAGCTAAAGCTAGACAGCAGCATTATCCTGAACCTGAGAACTACAAGCATGTAGCTTCTATCCCTCACGGTCGTTGTCATTGTTATTTACTGCATTTGCCAGTCACTTTGCACAAAAGAAAAAAATCCTAAAGTGAACCAAGTTCAATAAATACAGACCTTAAAACGATGAACAATGCATAAAAGGCTTATTCAGCAATATGCTGGGAGAAGTCCCACACACCTCAGTAAAATATGAACACCGCTGAAGGAGGCAATGACCAAAGGCCTGAGTGAGCGAAAAGGTCTCAGTCTGGCACTTAACAAGTGACAATGATGGGGCTGGGCACATCTCCCTGGGGAGAGGATTCCACAGACGGGGCCACCACTGAAAAGGCCTGCTCTCATGCAGCCACTTCCCACTCCACCCTCAGGTAGGGCACACAGAGAAGGGCCTCTGATGCAGGGGAGGGGGTGTTCCTCATATACTCTTGCACAGCGGCAATAATACAGTAAAAAAAAAAAAGGAGCAGCAAACCCCTCTCCGCAAATACACATCTACCAAAAAGGAGAAGGAACAAGTCCAACGCAGTTATGCTTTTCTGTTTTTATGGGTGTATAATATCAATGAATTGCTTGGTTCCTTCGCTCCCCTTCCCATCACTACTATTCTGTCCCAGGGCGGCACCACAAAAATAAAAGGTGAGTTGGCAGGAAATTTACAGGTTTTTATTTTTTTGCACTCAGCAATACATAGCATAGGACCTGCAAAACTAACTCTGAGATCAGAATTTTCGGTTTTCAGGTGCAGACTTTTAGGGGTACGGAACATGCTCACTAGTGCTGCACTTAGCACTTGAATTTATACAAGATTTGGAAAGTTCCAGTAAGAATTGCCCCTGCAGAATATAGGCTCTTGCTCATGGGTTCAAATCCCTCCCTTGCCTTTTCCAAATGTTACAAAACACACACACGCACACACACACACTGCTTTGCTGAAAACCAGCGGCGTTTCCATAGGGCTCCAACCACTGAACGAAAATATACCGAAATGCATGCTCAAATATGAGAGAACACACACCACGAACCATACTGAATTCCGGCGTAGGGAGAGGGAACCCCCCACCCACCCATCCATTATCACAGCAAATATGCACTGGAAATCTGCAACTCGCTGCAGCTTCCTAGCATGTGGCTACCAAAGATGTTTGCAGGATTGCAGTTCCCCACCAAGCGTCACCATGTTGACTGCGCAGACATGCATCAGCCACATAAAGGACAAGGCAGCCCCAGTAGCACTCAAGCCCCTATCATCGCCCCAGGGTGGTTGGAGGGAAAGAGAGAGAGAGGGAGGAGAGAGAGAGAGAGAGAGAGAGAGAGAGGAAATTTATCACTTACTGGAATTGGGAATGGGGGCCTCAGTGGGGCAAGTGGCAGGATGTGGCAAGAAGGCGAGGAACTAGGTGCCCTGGGGGAAGGGGGGAGAACAGTGCTGAGTGCAGACATCTCTACCCACAACCACCGGCTGCAGCCTCCCGGCAAAAAGAGAGGGACGGGGGGAAGGCTTACTTCGAGACGTGTGGACCGTGGCGAGTCGCCTGTACAGGTTCTTCTGTTTCGGATCGGGGTGGAACCCGCTCTTCGTAAAATACACGTGGATGTACATGGAACCGTTGTGCTGAACGCTCTGGGGGAAAAAACACCAACGCAATAGGATTACTGGCCTCATCCATTTTACTGAAACATTTTTTTTGGGGGGGGGACACACAACACAGCAAGGAAGTGGTCAAGGAAGCCACAGCTGTTGGATTAATACTAATAAGTTTTATGTTGCCCATCTGACTGGGTTGCTGCAGGCACTCTGGGAGGCTTCCAGCAAAATATAAAAACACAAGCTCACTCCTAATGTTAAGGATCGTCCGCCTTAAAATGTCAAACAGTAGTTCTGGCATCTCCTTCCTTCCCCTCTCCCGCTTTGCCCTCTACCCTCCAAGCCTTCTCTGAGCACCTAGCATTTTAAAAGGCCAAAGACGGAAAGCTTCCCCCAGACCCGTCCTGTGCTGCATCCTTGTCTTCCAAGAGGGCTTCACCATTCAAATTGCGAGAGCCGGTCAGATGTGGGGAACCTTTGGTGATCCAGTTGTTCCAGAACTACAACTCCCATCCTCCTTGGCCACGGCTGCTGGGCCTGATGGGAGTTGTAGTTTACAACATGTGGAAGACCTAAGGTTTTCCCACACTTGGGCTTGGAGCTTGGGTAAGACTTTTGAGGTGCTAGAATGGAGTGATACCCCTATTTACATTCATAAAGGATCACAACCACTAATGGCTTTTAAATCAGTACTGGACATTAAGACAGTGGGTCACACCAGTCTCTCTCTCTCTCTCTCTTAGCGCTATAATCTCTTGTTAACATAGAGGAATTACTGTCTCTAACATGGAAGGGGAGATGCTTCCTAGTCCAGTCCAGGCAATGTATTTCTTAATGCAGTTTTGCTTCTGGTGTCTGGAGATGGAGAGTACCCTTAAGCACAGGCAGCCCAATGCTGGCAAGTAGGGAGAAAAGAGATCTGCAGCCAGGGGCTTGGCTCGAGTGCAGCTGGAGAGCAGCCGGCCAGTGACATGCGTTGCTCACGCACCTCTGGAATATCTAACTCTCCGTAGTGTTCATAGCACCCGTCGGAATTCTCGCCACTGGTCCAGTCCCCATAGACAAGATCCCGCTGCTCCCAAAACAACGCAGAGGTAGCGTTGAAATCTGTAAAGTGCTCATGCTCTGATATATAGACATGAAGATCCTGCAGGGAGAAGAGAAGAGCATTATTTGAGGCAGGGAAGTCTACATCATGGGCTGCAATAAAGGAATATACCCAGGCAAACGTTCAGCTTCTTTACTGTTACGATGATCAGGGTTTACTGTAATCCCTCAGCAGTGCCGGGGGGGGGGGGAATCGGCTACCCAGGAATCACAGCTTTCATTCAAGAGGAAAAGCAATTTTCTAGCCACCCTCATGGCTGCAAAGGTACACTGAACAGCACGTGGGCAATGCCTGCTCAATTTTCAGGTTGCTGGTGAGTTGCTGTGCAAGACTTCTAGTAGTAGTGACAGAACAAAAGATGCATCATGTTAAAATTAGTGGATGATGCCGTGGAGCAAAAGTTTTGAGTAATTCTTTCTTATGTACCGGTAATTGACAGACAAAGAATTGGAAGCCCTCTTTCTTTTCTTTTGTCTCTTTTCCCCCTTTAAACAATTTTGTCGTGTCAAAAAAGCTTCAATAAAAAATTTATGCAGTACAGTAAAACTGGCAGAACACAATACACAGAATGAGAGAAATGCTGCAAATCTGCTCAGCTTCCGTGATTTCTGCAGGCTGCAAAATTTTTATCCAGATCATACAGGCACGTAATTGTACTTTTACATACTGAGCGCATACTTGTTTACACTTTGCAAACTTTGGGGCCCAGCTAACCCAAGTTCCGGGTCACGCTTACCATTAAAGTGTCTTTAGGAAAGAGATTGCGGCTGGGCGCCCTGGGTGCTCCGCCAGTGGTGGTTGGATCCTGTGGTGCCGGCCCACGACGGAACCAACTGCTGATGGCCCAAATGATAAAGATCCTTTGTGGGGGGGAGAGATAAAAGTAGAAAATCAATACAAGACGCAGTTATAAGCTGGCCGTTCCTTCTAGAGGCAGCTACTGGACAAAGAAATTGCTAACAGAACAGCCTCAACATTAAAGAGAAGCTTCCTGAAGATGAACTTGCGTCAAATATCATAACTTTGCTTGTTCGCAGGGGCCATACTTTGAACTAAACAAAAGGGCTGAAGGGCCAGACACAATGGCTCCACCCCCTGGCACCTTCCCCCAAAGACCTCTTAAACCCCTTGCTCCCAAAATCAAGAGCAGCAAGTGAGTGGGCAGAGCTTACTGGGAAGCAGGCAAACCGGAGCAGGTAAGAGATTTACCTGAGTTTTGCAGGGGAGAAGGGACAGCAAAAGTCTGTTGCATGTATTGTCTCCCTTTTCTCCCCAAGTCCTTGGTGGGAATGGCAATAATGTGGGACTCTGGGTCAGAGGTTCTGCTGGTGGCACAATGGGAAGCCCTAGGGGCCTTAAACTAGAGAAACTGTGAGAGCTGTAGCATCCGTACTAACCTTGCAAACAGTTGCCAGGAGGCTGCCGGCAACACCAACCTCCCTGGCCACTCCTTTGGCACCCACTGCTGGTGTCCACGAGACTTTATCTCAGCCCTTTAAAGCCAGAACAACCAGCAGTGGGGCAGCCTAACTATATTGCTCTCCCTTGCCCTTGCCAGATGACAGGAGCGAGCCAGCAGTAAATCACACAGGGCAAGTTGGAGTTGACTCTTTCTTAGCAAAACAGGATCTGTATAGGAGTGCCGGGCCTAATGAGCGCAGCAAGCTATCACTGGCAGGTCTTGCCCCCATGAAGCAGTTGACTGAAGATCCCTGCCTCCCAAGAGCTGCCTAAGTTCCCTCCTATCTAGGGTCTTCTCCAAGCAATCTGAGACTACACCTGCATGAAGCTATGCTCCACCCTCTTCATGCCTCTTCTGGTTCTGGATGGGGAGAAACCTGTGACTCTTCACCAGCCTGGCTCCTCTCCACCTCTTGGCCTGCCTGCTCTCCTTCTTCTGGACTTCCCTCTGCCACACACTCCCCCCCGATCACGAAGCCCTGTTACCTCTTCAGCTTCTGACACCTCCTCTTCCCAGTCTTCTCCCTCTGACCACTCATTGCCGTCCCACCACCAATCCCCGGGCTCTGAGCCTTCTTCCCTCGGGGCTTCCCCGGCTGGTTCCTCCCACCATGCCGCAGCGTTCAACCAGTCCAGGGAAAAAAGAAACACACACCTCTAATGGATTGGCATTATTTTCCTGCCCCCTGAAGCCCTCCGCCATGGTAGCACTGCACTGTCCTTTCTCTTGACGTGAACACAAGACTCAAGGAGATTGGCTGCAGGAGAGAGGACGCCCCACAACCTGCCCCAAATGCACCTCTGATACAGTAGTCAGCCATTTATACCAGTTCCCCTCTGGTTCCTACAAAAAAGAGCTGGAGAAAAGAGAGTACAGTGGTGCCCCGCTAGACGAATGCCTCGCTAGATGAAAAACTCGCTAGACGAAGGCATTTGTGTAGCGGAAGGATGCCCCGCAAGACGAAAAAGTCTATGGGGCTGCCTCGCAGGACGAATTTTTTTCCCCGTCTAGCGAAAACCGCGGTTTGCATTGCCGCTTTGCTAGACGAAAAAACCGCCAGACGGAAATATTCGCAGAACGATTTATTTTCGTCTAGCGGGGCACCACTGTATATGTACCTGGCTCTCTGTTCACTGTGTTTACACTGTGTCAAATTGGTAAAAAGCAGAAGCTGAGGCTTCCCTCCCTCCCTCGCCCGTTCTTATTTAAACCCCATCTCCCGATGTCCCTTTCTATTAAACTCCTTCCTCCAATGCTACCATCTGAGCTAACTCTGCTTCTGCAATATCCTTTGGGGAGGCAGGCGGAGAGATACCATCAGCAGAACGGAATGCAGCATGCCCTTCTCAATGTGCACCTTCTTTCCTGTTACTGCTAACATTTTACATGCAAAGGTAATACACACGTGCGCACACAGAGCATGCACTGCCACCACCCCCAACTCAAAGGATACAAAAGCTCTGCACTGAGAACTTGCTGTTGCTTTTAAGTTGCTTCCAAATCAACTTTGTAATACAGTGGTACCCTGGGTTACAAACACCTCGGGTTACAGACTCCGCTAACCCAGAAGTAGTACCTCGGGTTACAAACTTTGCCCCAGGATGAGTATGGAAATCGCATGCCGGGGGCACGGCAGCAGCGGGCAGCCCCATTAGCAAAAGTGTGCCTCAGGTTAAGAATGGTTTCAGGTTAAGAACGGACCTCCGGAACGAATTACGTTCGTAACCCAAGGTACCACTGTATCTGTTTCAGCACTTGCTGTGTTGAGGATTGGCAAGCAGTCTAATAATACATCTACATCATCGTCATCATTAAAAGCAATAATTACTTTTGTATCCTGCCTTCCCCCTCCAAGGAACTTGGAATGCCAATATGTTTGTTTCCTTGCATTTAATCCTCGTACAGCCACCCAGTGAAGGTGGGACAGGAAGGTAGAAAATGGCCCAAGGTCCCCCGGAGAAATTCCAGCTGAGTGGGAATTTAAATACATTTTGGCCCCCTTTGAAACCTCACTTTTCTTTGGCGGAGGATTTACTCACTTTTTTCTTTCTTTCTTACGCCTATACTGCCCTCCAGAAGAACTTTCAGGTTTACTGCAGATCATTTATATAAGGGGTGGGAGACCTTTTTGGCCCAGTGAACCAGATCTTCCTCTCCCCACCCAGCAGGCCAACTATCACAGGTGGGTGGGATCGCCCACCTTCTAACGGTTTGGCCTCATGTCATATGATTGACAGGTGGGCAGTTCCACCCACCTGGCAACATTGGCTGGCAAGGTGACCAAGCAGGAGTGAACTCCCCACACATTAGATGATGCTCGGGGAGTTCAATCCTGTTTTGTGCAGCGGAGTCTCTTCCTTCCACCCACACCATGTCACATACGACATCAGGTGTGGGGCAGGTGGGTATGATTTGCGGAGTCTGGGGGGTCAAATCTGCCCTGTGGGCTGCATGTTCGCCAGCCCTGATTTAGGTGAACTTGTGGTACAAAACATGGCCATGTGGCATCATTATAAAAAAGGCACTCTGTGCTTCTGTATATTGAGAATATGCTGCCTGTATGGTGTTGTGTACCAGAGACTGGCAGAAGCTCTACTGAATTTATGGATAGTCAATTAAAACCACACACACTACCCGGTTAACGAGGCAAGTCCATCACCTTGCACAACAGGCTTATTCTACTTCTCAGGTATGCTTGCTTCGGAATGTATGGACCTCAAAGACCCAGATCCGTGCCCTGGCGCCCTGCCTTGCATATATAAGCACGTCTGGCTCTGCAAAGAAGCTACGCACGTCTCTTCCGGCATTCGCAGGCTAGTGTCTTTAAAATTATAGCTGAAGATAATCAGCCAACTGGGAAGATAGAACCACAGCACCGCTGGCTGGCTTCCGCTGCCTCATGAATCATCTGCGTAACTCACAAACCTAGGAGGGCCAGATAGTGTTGCCAGCTTCCCAAATCTGATAGGGGTTGGGGCGGGAATGCAGATTCCTTGCTCTTCTCCAGACAATGACCGGTATCTCTTAATTTAAAATCCACGCACCCAAGAGGCAATGTCACCTTCCTTCAAGATCTTCCCCACCGCCCCTGTCAAATATCCTCAGGAGCTTTCACAGTGCATAAACACACACAAATCTAGCCGGCCAATCAATCAGTTTTAAGCCAGGAGATTAATTAGCTGAGATGTTTCTGCTTCAGATTTGCCCTTGCTGGAGAAGAACCGGATGATTCGGCAGGGAAGCTTTACAAAAATCTGGTCCTTTTTTTTTTTTACTTCCTTTTATGCTACAGGTGACTCACCAAGACATGTGTGGCAGGAGGGTCAGCAATGCCTGTTCTCCTTGGTTGTGAACAGTTCTGAATTGCCGAACTAAAAGAATGGAATCATTTATTCTATTCTGCGACTTCCTCTAAGGCTCCCCACTTGAAATGGGCCACAACCAGCTGGAAAATGCTGAGCCCAATGAAGGGTGGATTATTTCATTCAACTTGAAAGCAATGTTCTGGATCAATTTCAGCAGCCGGGGTGGGGTGGGGGCCTTGCCAAGTAAAGATTTTATTATTATTATTATTATTTTGCATACACGCAATTTTGGAAGTGCATTACTGCAGCATTTGCCCATTTCTGGAAGAGGGAGAACACGCCACTGCCGAGCCTGTTCCAATCTGATTTGCATTCATAAATTGAAATGTTTTAACCATTCTAATCACTCAGAAGTTCATCGCTCAGCTGGCACTGCACAGATGCCAAAACGTTTTGCTGACACAGCTCAAAGAGCTAATATAGCATCCCAAGCAATAATGGCTTTGGAAATGGCACAAAATTGCTCTGGTTTCTCTTTCCCACCTGGCCACCTTGCTCTTCAGGGGACATCTGAATGCGTTAGAAAAGGTTGGCTCCTGCTAATGCTATTCCTGGGCCCATTTTGTTGGGCAAGTGGCTAGATGGCGAGTGCTACAAAAGGGGCAGTATTTGAAACAGCATTACTGTACTCAATTTAGTCAACTCTGCCCTACTCAACCAACTTATCTCAGAGTCCTCTGGAACCATCACTCGTCCCGTGAACAGTGTTAGAAACTCGGATACCTAAGCTACGCCAAATGGCACCTCAAACCTAGGTTACGGCTGCCACAATGGAATGTCTGGGTGCCATTTCCCCCACCCCCTTGGATTACAAAGCTGAAAATGAATTGTGTATATTGTCAGCACGATGGAGATGTCAGTCGCCATCCTGGTGCCCAGAGATCTCCGCATGTTTACAATTGGACCCATGCTAGGTTCAAAATGTGCCCGGCGCCCAGGGGATTTCTAGCACTGCCCTTGGGCGGCTTACAGCATATCTAAAAACATACACAACATCCAGCATAATAAACCTCCCGATGCAGGGCTGCCTTCAGATCTCTTCTAAAAGTTGTGTAATTCTTTATCTTCTTGACATCTGAAGGGAGGGCGCCACTACCGAGAAGGCCCTCTGGCTGGCTGAAGCGGCTGCTCTCAATTTGCTCTGATTCCTATACCCGCTGTAACCTTTTTCTCATGCTTCAAGCTCTGTGTACTCCCGGAGTACCATAAAGGAGAGGCCAGATGGGGAACCAACCACCACCACCACCACCAGCAAGAGAGAACCACAACCCTGAAAAAGATCAGTAGGCCCCATCCCCACAAACACCCCAAGAGGCCATCACACACGTATTAAGGACTGCCATCGATCGACACGCATTGGCTAAAGTAGAATAGTGGAGCAAATACAACCATGCTTCTGTGCTCTCCAGCTTGAGAAGCATGAAGAGGACTAAGCCTTTGATAAAACTCAGAAAAGAGACCTTTGGAAGGCTAGGAAGACCTCTCCCTGCAAGTCGAAGGCTGCATGCTTACTTATAGCAGTAAGGCCCACTGATATTGACGGGGAGCCACTCTGAGTAAATAAGCTCAGGATTACAATGCATGCCGCAACTTCTCCTATGCTAGGGATGGGGAGGTTGTGGTCCTCCAGATGGTGTTAAGTCTCCAACTCCCATCAGCCCCAGGCAGCCCAGCCAAAGGTCAGAAATGGCTGTTTATTTATTTATTTATTTCATAAAAATTATACACCGCTTGACTGTTCACAACCATACTTTAAAATGATAAAACAGACTAGAATCACCTCAACTTTTCAGGACGGCGGCTAGTTTTATTTTGGGAAGGAGTGAAGGCATGGGGTGATCAGACTATGCAGCGCAAATGGAATTTTTGGGGGAATCCCCGGAGGGAGGGAGAAGTCCCAAGTTGTTTGACTGAACGTTAAATCTGGAATGTTGCTGGATTGTTTTATTTTACAAAATTCTATGAATAAAAACTAACCAAATAAATAAATGTACCTCAACTTTCTTAAGTGTTTGGGTAGGCAAGTCTAAACAAGAACGTTTTTAGCAAGCGCTGAAACGAGTACACCCTGCTTGATGACTGGAGCTGTGGTCCAGCAAGTTCTGGACCAGGGTGGTTCAACACGCAGCCCAAGGGCCACTTGTGGCCCTCGAAACATTTTTTGGGAGGCCCTCAGCAACATTTGACGCTGCACTGGGTTTTGGGGAGGAGGCATAAGGGCCCTGCCAGGATCCTAGAGTCCTCCCCCCTCCTTCCCAAAGCCTAGTCGGTGCTTTCCCAGCTTTGGGAAGGAGGGAGGAGGGCTCCAGGGCCCTGCCACCGCCAGGCACTTCCTTCCCGAAGCCCAGCGCCTCGCTTTGCATCAGGGTCTGGTTGCATTGACTCACACGAAACGCTGAAGTCAAAGCACAGACATTTCTTTCCGCAGTCTCATCACCTGCTGTCCATAAACCAAACTATCGAGATCCCAAGTGACAAAAGAGCTGGCTCTAATGATTGGTGTTGAAAGCCTTATGGGGACCTCTGCGCCCTGGAAAGATGCTGCCAAAACTCAGAGAAGAGTGCTTGGTGAAGATCTCTGCTCACTTAAAGGGGAAGGCTGCTCGTTAATTAGGGTAGCAATCAGCTTAATACTTTACTAAACACACTTTGGCGCAGGCCTATAGGCTGGCCCCACACACTCCCTTCCTTCTAGAAAGGGAAAGGACTCTTAACTCAGGTGCTTTGCATGCAGAAGGTTCAAGGTTCAAGCCCTGGCATTTCCAAACAGAGCTGTAAAAGACGCTGGCTGAAATCCCAGACAGCCTCTGACAGGCTTCCTCACCTTGGCACCCTCCAGATATTTTATTATTTGTATCTAGCCTTTTCTCTAAGGAGCTCAGGGTTGGCGTATATGGTTCTCCCTCTCCTCATTTAATTCCCCACAACAATCCTGTGAGGTAGGCTAGGCTGAGAGGCAGTGACTGGTCCAAGGTCACCCAGGGAGCTTCATGGCCGAGTGGGGATTCGAACCCCGGATTCCTGAGTTCAACATTCTTAACTGCTACACCACTTCTGGCTCTCCAATTCGTAGATGTACAAACCCTGATGTAGTTTTGGGCTACAGCCAGCAATGGAGTTCTAGCCCCAAACATTTGGAGGCTGGTGTAGACAAATTCTTTTTTTAAAAAAAGATTTGATTAAAGCTTTTTTTCACAGTAATATAAAAGAAACTAATCTAAATAAAAACAAAAACAGAGAAAGAAAGAGAAAACATAATCCTACTCTCTCAAAGGTAGCTCTTAACCCTTGTCTCACACAGAAAGCAGAAGATCCTCCCAGCTCTCACATGGGAGCTTTTATTTCCCCCCCCCCTCCCAGTTGTGAGGAGACAAATACTGAGCTGGATGGACCAATGGTCTGATTCTGCATACAGGCCACTACCTACATACTAATCACTTGGAGGAACACCACCACCATGTTCACAAGGAACATGGCTCTTAGGTCTCATGAAACAGCACGTAAAGCCTGTTTCTTCAATGTGCTACTTCAAACTGCAGGTGGAGGGAAGCTGTTTATTGTCCTCCATATAGAAGAACTTTCTGCATGCAGAAGAGCAGCGAAGAAGAAGACAGAGGTCTGGTCTAGCCCAGCTGACGTCCCAGCATGTTAGTTTTATTGCTGTTAGATTTATCTGTAGGGAATGTTTCTCGCATGGTGGAGAATTCAATCATGCAAGCCTCCAGCTGCAGTTTTAAGGGGAACCATCCGGACCAGGGGTTGGCAAATTCTGACTAACCAAAAATTACACCTCCCCCCACCAAACACACACCTTCCAAAGGAAAGATGCCCTTTTTATTAAAGGGTAAAGTGTAGTTCAGTGGTAGAGCATCTGCTTTGCAAGCAGAAGGTTCTAGGTTCAATCCCCAACATCTTCAGTTATGGCTGGGAGAGAACCTCATCTGAAAGCTTGGGGATCTGCCTGCCAGTGCAGACAATACTGAGCTAAATGGACCACGGGTCTGACTTGGTATAAGGCAGCTCCCTAGGTTCCTATGTCTGGAATGTAGCACAGGATCAGAGAAAAATCTGTTCTTTCTTTTCAGCTCCGGCTGGAGAGCAGAAAATACAGTATTTTTCACTCCATAAGAACACTTTTTCCCTCCTAAAAAGTAAGTGGAAATATCTGTGCGTCTTATGGAGCGAATGGTGGTCCCTGGAGCCGAACTGCCCAGGGGCCAAAAGAGGACTGTGCTTTTTATTTTACACAGAGAAAAGGGGGTGTCAAAGGAACCCGCTGAGCAGCTGATCAGGAGAGAGATTAAGAGTCCCCGGCTCCCTTTCAGCCCTGCCCCCTTGCCCAGGCCTCCATTGTTGAATGTGCTGCAGAGGGAGGTTGTTTGTTTCCCCAGCGACATGTGACTGGCTGATTAGATTATCTGTTTGGAAACGGTAGAAACGGCTCCCTTAAGAAGCTGTAGAAATGTGAGTTGAACCCCACAAAAACAGGGCTTTTCCTCTTTGCTTTTCCCCCTTTGCAAAAAAGCTGCACAAATCTGAGCTGATCCTCAAAAAAACCCCAGGGCTTTCCCCTTTGGAAAAAAAGCTGCAAAACTTTGAGCTGATCCTCAAAAAAACAGGGCTTTTAGAGGAGGAAAACCAGAAAAATATTTTTTTCCCTTGTTTCCTCCTCTAAAAACGAGGTGCGCCCTATGGAGTGAAAAATATGGTAAGCCCTGAGTGTATAAACCCAGAGTGAAGCTGATGCACCTCTGCATCCCACACTTCAGCTTGCACCTGAAAAGCCAGAATGGGGAGCGGAGGCGCATCAGATTGCTCTGCCTGCCTGCACTCCTTGGGCACATTGGTTGCTCTCTCTGCACGCAATGATGGGTGATCTCTGAGCTCAGAAGCCCCGCTGGCTCCACTTCCCTTTTCTAGCTCCAAAGTGATGTGGGGAGGTAGAAGCATGCTGGTTTACCCTGCACCAATGGATGCTCCCAGTGCAGAATGCTCCTTGGGCATTCAGAGGATCTGAGCTGAAGTTGAGAGGCAGAGGCACTTCAGCTCACCTTGGAGAAACAGGCTTTAGGTTGGTCATTTAGTGCTATTCAGTTGACACAGTGTGCCTAGGAGGCCAAGATAGGCGTCAATGAAAATCCCTAGTTCAAATGCCATCTCTTTCATAAACTTACCGTATTTTTCGCTCCATTGGACGCACCGGACCATAGGGCGCACCTCATTTTTAGAGGAGGAAACAAGGAAAAAAAAAATATTTTTCTGGTTTTCCTCCTCTAAAAGCCCTGGGTGTTTTTTTTGGGTTTTTTTTAAGGATCAGCTAAAAGTTTTGCAGCTGTTTTTGCAAAGGCAAAAGGCCTTTTTTTAGGATCAGCTAAAGGTTTTGCAGCTTTTTTGCAAAGGGAAATGCCCTGGGTTTTTTTGTTTTTGTTTTTTTGTTTTTTGAGGATCAGCTAAAGGTTTTGCAGCTTTTTTTGCAAAGGGAGAAAAGCAAAGAGGAAAAGCCCCATTTTTATGGGGTTTAACTCACATTTCTGAAAAAATCTTAAGGAAAGGGAGCCATTTCTACTGTTTGCAGAAAGATAATCTAATCAGCCAGTCACATGTCCTGGGGAAACAAACAACCTCCCTCTGCAGCACATTCAACAAAGGAGGGCGTGGCTGAAAGGGAGCAGGGACTCTTATCTCTCTCCCGATCTCTTGCTGATCAGCTGCTGAGCGGGGGTCCTTTCAACACTCCCCTTTCTCTTTGTAAAATAAAAAGCACAATCTGCTTTTGGCCCCTGGGCAATTCAGCTCCAGGGACCACCATTCGCTCCATAAGACGCACAGGTATTTCCCCTTACTTTTCAGGAGGAAAAAAGTGCGTCTTTTGGAGCAAAAAATACGGTAACTGGATGCCCACAGTCAAGCCAACATCCCATCGCCAACTCGCAGTGTGGGTGTCTGGGGTGTCGCAAGAATGGCGGAGATCATGTTTGCAAACAAACAGCATGTCTGCTGGCACACGGCTGGGGCTCAGAAACCATTTCTGATCATTTGAGTTCATTATGAGTTTGTATTGTCTGCTGAATGTGTTTGCTTTTGCTTTGTATGCTCTCGTGTTTTCGATTGGATTATGATCAATTGAAATGTTGCTAATTTTTAATGCTTTTGTTGTTACTGTGAGCCGCTTTGAGCACAGCACCACTGTTGGAAAATCGGGATACAAATATTAAAAAAATTAAAATATCAAAAAGTGCTTGGAATACCCCGAAACGGTATAGAAGCACCAGTTACTGAGGGTTTCGCTCTGCAGATGCATGAAAACAGTGGGTATTGGCTGCTTTCATAACTTGACCCGGGACATGTAAATCGAAGTGGAAGTGATTTAAGGACAAACACCAAATAAACATACACACCTACCCTCTAGTGTGATATATACACACACTGGATGACAAGGCGGCAGTTCTAGAGCACTCGAGATCTCACCTGAACAAAACTCCTTTGATGACCTGCCAAGCATTTGGAGCTTGCTGCTGGGGCTGGTTCTGCTGCTGGGTCTCGGCAACCGCTTCACCTCCCCCTGCAGTTCCATTGCTGGTCACTTGCTATAAAGGTGGGGAGAAAAACGGGAAGATGGAAATCAGCAAAAGTCATTTGTCATAAGAAGCCAAGAGGGTCAAATTTTTTGATAATTTTTTTTTTTAAAAAAAGACACTTTGTGGCAGCATGAACCCCCCCCCCCCCCGACAGGAATGAGTTCAGATTCCCAGAAGACCAAGATTTATAATTAGATGCAAAGGGCTGTACAACAATGAGCTGGGAAAGCACAGTGGATGAGAGCTCAAAAGCTGGTTTTAATAACCCCCATTTCAAATCTCAACTCAGCCGTAAGTTCGTAAGGCGCCATCCTTCAGCCATGGTCTGCCATCTGAAATAACAGGGATAACAGCAACAGGGTAAGGAGAGCCCAGCTGCATCAAGGCCGTCGAGCCCATCAATGTTTCCAGCAGCAGCCAGGCAGATGCTTCCAGGAAGCCACAAGCAGGCCATGAATTACAGTATTATTTTTATTTTCTTTGTATTTAGGCAATTTATAAACTGCTTAGCTGTAGTTATCACTACGAGGTTTGCAAGGATACAGTACAAAAAGTAGGAAGCTAAACTATAAAACCAAACTTTGGTTGAAATGTCTGCTTGAATTTTAAAAAGTATTCAATCTTTCCCTGTTACAAGTTAATTCTGTCCTATGTTCCCCCCCCCCATCTGTCCTGAACTGACTACCATCTATTTAATCTACCCTTTAGTTCTAGTATTACGGGATGGGAAGGAAAATTTATCTGTCCTCCCCCCCTTCCCCATTCTGCACACCATTCATAAACCTCTCTCATTGCCCCATTGTTTTTCTGAACAACAAAGCCACAAATAATGTTTTCTTTTCTAAAACAATGAAGGCCTGTCAACCCCGTGATCATTTTGGCTCTCCTTACCTGCAGTTCTTCCATTTCTCCAATATGTCTTTTGAGATTATTATTTTTTGCGGTGTGTGTGTGTGTGTGAACTGTATGCAATATTTCAAAGGTGGGCTCAGCATCTTTTTATAGAAGGGCATCAAAGCAGTGGCCATTTTGTTCCCCATCCATTCTTGAGTTTGCTATTTTACTACAACCTCACCCTGTTGACATTTTCATTAAGTTATCAACAATGACCCCCTTCCCCAAGGTATATTAATAGTCACAGACACTTTAGACCCCCCCCCCCATGTTTCTATGTGGTTAAGATTTTCTACCTGTGGGTGCCTCACTTTACACTCACTTAGAGAAAATCTCATTTTTCATTTCATTTCCATTTACCTAGTTTGCAGAGACCCTTTTGGGACTATCTGCAGGCTGCTTGAGTTTTTCCTGTTCTGATTATTCATCAATTGTTAGTTATTTCATTGGATTTAGAAACCTGGGGTTTGACTAAATGCAGGCAAGCGCCACATAAAAAGCAACGAATAATCTGCAAACTTGACTACAGGATCGTTTATAAATGTTAAATAGTACCAGTCTTAATATAGACCCCACTGTTTATTAACCTCCACTATAAAAACTATGCAGTTACTCTCCTATGGCCCAGATCCTATTCTTTAATCAGCTGCTGATGCAAAAAAGAATTTGCCCTCTTTCTTCATCACGGCTAAATTTATGTAAGACCTTTTAATTAAGGCTTGTGTTAAAAGCAACTTGTCACTAGCCCCAACCAGTTTTCACTAGCTTATCTTACAGGGTTGCTCTAAGAATTACTGAAACAACGTATGCAAAGTTCCTTGAGTACTTAGGGGAAAACACATAATCACTAATTCTTATTATGATCTGAGCTGAGGGAAAGGCATACATGATTTATGTTATTCAAACATAAAAAGCAGAAAAGAAGAAAAGCACCTCATCACTATTAATCCAATTTTTCAGATGAGAAACTCAATTCATTTTCCCAGTCTCTCCCAACAGGCATGAAGGGTCAGTAAAGTAAGCCCATAACTTTAAGTGAATATTTAAGCCAGCAAATTCTTTTCGGTGCTCCACAAATTTAAAAACAAATCAAATTATCATCTCAGTTCTTCACTCTTAAAGCACCCCAATCCATGTCGGGCAAAAGAAAACACGAGCAGGATTTGAAATATGAGCAATGGTGTGAATGATAAGATAAATAGGTTAAATTAAATGCACTGAATAGTATAGGCGAAATATGCAGCATTTAAGGATAAATATGGAGACCATGGGAGGTCGGAAAGTCAATTGATAAATTAACATGGTTTATGTTAAAATTTGCATACATATTTTCTTTGTGAATAAATAGGAAAAAAACAATTCCTGTATTGCAGGGGGTTGGACTAGATGACCCTTGGGTTCCCTTCCAACTCTACAATTCTATGATTCAAACTCCTTTCAGGAAAATAATGGTGGAGGGCCAAAATATGAGCCTATTCATCCACATTCAATATTGTTGAGAGAATTAAGGCTCTGATTCTGGATTCAAGTTTATTTTTACATCATTTATTTAAAATGAGAGATTATGCATGACAGATTTCACCACAAGCATATTATGTAAAAATATAGACGGTAAAAGAGGGTGGGGACAAAGGGGAAGTAACAAGAATGATCCAAGTGGTAAAATGTACCTGGGGAATCCCAAGGTGAGGGGGGGGGGAGGACACTAAAAGGTAACACTGCTTTTAACACACGGATGGCAGCCAAACAAAAGGATTGTGGGCCCTGTGTGGGCTGTTTCCCGGCAAACGGTGGAAAAACAAGGTGTGGAATGGGAAATCCCACGTCCCCCCATCCTCTCACTCCAAGCACCTGTAGCCAACAACACTCTGAGCACTGTTACTAAGCTTCTGATAGCTAGCGCTTACTTCCCTAAATTATAATTGGAGGTTACTTTCAGAAAATGAAAGTGTTAAGAATTTCCCACACTTGGAAAAGCTCACCTGTGTTTGAGACAGTCACTGTTCTACAAGTGCTTCTTCTCAATGTAAGCTCAGAGCAGTAACTCACACAGAGATGCAATGGACAGACTCCCTTCATCTCTGCATCAGGAGCAACTGAATGATCCAATCACTTCCAATGCCAAGATGGGCCACAACTGTCCTTCCCCAGGAAGGAGGAGTGGATGTAAGCCAGGGTAGAGCAAAGAATCATGCAGGTACCCAGCAGGCACTATGGGCCGAGTGCTTTGAGCTGATGGCAAATTATAATTATTCTATTTATTTATTACATCTCACAGCACACAAATGTTGAAACAAAATCTAAAATTCTTTTCAGTAGCACCTTAGAGACCAACTGTGTTTGTTCTTGGTATGAGCTTTCGTGTGCATGCACACTTCTTCAGATGTGTCACAGCAATCTGTGCAGGAATTACTTACTTTGAGTGAGGTGAGACTCCACACAGGGAAAAAATAAGCTGTTTCATCTAGAATAGGCAGTAGATGAGAGACCACTGCTGTCTAGCATGAGACAAATTTTGGGCAGACTGTGTGTAATATTCACAGAATCAACAGACAATTGGGGAGAGGAGAGATCATGATGTCAAGTTTCCCCATAAAAGCCAGGTGCTTGTTTGTGGGACAAGAGTCTCCTTACAAGATAAAAGAGGACAATACCTGCAAAAGCAGATTAGAGGCAGTTAAGGGGAAGCATCTAACAGATGAAAAAGGCAACTGCATGCTCATGCATCTGTTTCCCTTACAGAAATGTATGAGAATCAGATGGGGGGGGGGAGGCAGAATGGGCAGCTACTCAAAGAGGAAATTTAACTTAGGAGGATGACAGAAGGCGGGGGGGGGGGGGAACCAGTTCCTTAGTTCCTTAGAACCCAAAGACAAATCCCTCAAAAAAGAGAAACAATTCCTTGAGTAGAAAGCTCTGAAATTAGTGATGTTGAAAGGAATGGCAGGTGAACTCTTAGCCTGGATGGAGAAAACAGAGTGACACCTGTAAATTTCAGGGACAAAATGCTTTTGACAATCAAGGAGATTGGGGAAGAGGAACCATGGTCTGAAATTGAAAGAAACATGAAAGTCAGCTGGAGACAAGAGAGAAAACCAGCCAAGAAAGGCAGATCACTGTGAGAAATGTAGACTGCCATAAAGGGTGGGGGGCAAGGGCCAAGAGAGCTATCTGGGCCAGAACCTGTTGGTTCTTTATGGGGGATAAAGGCAGGAGCAATTTGCTAATGAGACCAATTAGGAGCAGAAAGATAATTACCCAGAGGGGGGACGTTGAGATGAAAGTGATTCCTTGGCATACACCTGAGAAATTGGATCTATCTAACCAGGGACAGAGTCAGGTGAGAATTTCTAAGTCAAGGGAACAAGATGGATGACAGATCAAAAGGGTGGAGTTGTACCCAAGAGAAGTGGGGTGTTGAGGCTGAAGCAACACTGTGTGACACATCCAAGAAGGAAGCAGTGGCTAGTGTGGGACATTGAACAGAGAGACAAATGGGTGACTCCTCACTTAATCATAAAGTTCACTGCATGGTTTCCATGAGGCAATATGGGCAACCCATTTTACTACTGCAAAAGCTTCTTTCCTGAAGCAAATATATGCAAACAACGAAACTACAGGTGAACCAGGTCCCCAAGAATTAAGGATTTATACACCTTTCAGGTATAGAAGTGTGGCAAGATGCAGGGTAAAAACTGCCACTTGCACAGCTATACAGACTGATGAAACCCAGGCTCATATTCTTGGGCTTTGTATGCAGAAGGTCCAGTTTCACTCTGTAGCTTCTAGGAAAAGAGTCCTGTTTGAGACTCTACAGCCTGCCAGTATAAAGAATACTGAGCTGTCTGAGTTGGAATGTCTTCTCGCTATGTTCTTATGCTTTCTATATTTAAGCTCCCATCCACACTAGACCACGAGACTCCTTCGGGAATTCAGGGCCAGTCACTACTGCTTAACCTAACCTACCTCATACAGCTGTTGCGAAGATAAAACTGCATGTGTGTGAGCAAGAACCACACATGCCACTTTGTCTCCTTAAACGAAAAGCGGTTTATAAATGAACTTGACTTGATTCGGGTTCCCAAACCCACCAGGAGTGATTTTTACCAATTCAGAACAGCCTTTCTCCACCTTGGGTGCCTGACGTTGTCGGACTACAATTCCCATCGTTCCTAGGCGACGTGGCCGGTCAGGGCTGGTGGGGAGTTGTAGTTCAAGAACATCTTGCGACCCTCAAGGTTGAGAGGGGCAGTTTCAGAAGCAGACTTGCGCCTGGTCGGACCATTGGCCCATGCAGGTCTCGGGCCAGTTGCATTCCTCAGACCTACCTGGAGGTACCAGAGACTGAACTTAGGGACTCTCTACAGGCGGAGGGCGTGCTATAATAACCACAGGGTTGCGACCCTTGCTCACTCGTGCCATAAGCCTCTCTGAGCCCGGCTGAGAATAAAACGGGGGCTGGGCGTGTGTGGACCCCTCCTCCCCACCCCAAAAACAACCCCACCCCTGGCGTCTTGGGAGGAAAAAATGCAGGCGATAATAATAAATAAAAAGCAGCAGATATATATGAGTGAGATAAATAAGAAAAAGAGCTGACCTGGAGAAGGGGCATGATGGGCAATCGCCCCTGGAGGCCAATTTAATTTTTTTTCTGGGTTAGGGAGAAGGGCGTCACGTGACTGGCGAGAGGGGCGGGGCTGGGGCAGGAGGGGACCTAACCCCCCTCCTCGCCCGCGGGAGGGGCAAAATGAGGGCGGCCTGAGGGGCAGCTGCCCCCCGCATGGAAAGGGGAGCCGTTGAGCGGCAGCTCCCGCGAGGGGGGCGACGGAGAAAGGGGCTTTGCGGCCGCTACCTGTTCAGGGCCGGACACGGGACCCGCCGCCGCTACCACCTCCGTCTCCGGCGCCGCCATCTTGCTGCGCCGTTGCCTGGTGCAGCTCTCGCGAGAGTTTCCTCTAAGTCCCGCTTGCTCCCGCCCGCCCCCTTTCTGGCCCACGTGACCTCCTCCCCTCTAAACTCCGTCTGGGCGGAGCGTCTTCTGGTTACCGTATATTCGCGAGCGGCTCCGCAGCATGGGAGTGCCGAGTGCCTGCGAGGGAGGCAGACCCTGGTTTGTTGCCTCCGGAGGAAGTAATCCGAATTAACTGCTGCTGCCGCCTCCGCTGCCGCCTCCCGCTTTTTGCACCCGCATCCATCCTTACCACATTTTGCAGACTTACATGTGAGGGGAAGCTAAATGCTAAGAACGTGCCATAGTTTGCGAAATAATAAATTCGCATTTAAGGTGTTGCATAACTCTTCGCTTCCCCCCCCATAGATAAGATTTTACGAATGATTGAATGACTATAAATATGCTGTGTTTTTCAGTGGTGTTTTGTTTTTTTTTTTGGTCGGGGTTGTATCCTATTCAGAGTATACCCAAGGTAGTAATAGTCATTAATTTCAATTGGTCTGCTCTGAATTGAATAGGACTATCCTTGGATGCAGCCCATTAACTGAAGGCCATTGTAAATGCTCTTCATAATTTACAATAATAATAAGGATGAAAGGGAAGGAAACCCACTGCAGATTACTCCAGATGAAATAATCTGAAGTTGGCTGTACCAAATGGTGGTATGCTCCCTAATTTAAGAAAATAATCATTCCCTTTTCAAAATAAATTAGTCCAAAATAATCACCGTGTCTTCAGAACTCAAAACCACAATGGGGCAGCGTTCAAATCTCTTTCCAAATATTGACTGAAACAGTAGAAAGTGGAGGAAAATCATTTGCTTTCTCTTTTTACAGCTTTACAGTATGCTTTGCATTACAAAGGATTATTGTGTTTTGTTTATTTGCACTTGGAGAACAATAGATAGGACAATATTCTTTAGTATCAATGAGCAGAATCCACTATTAGGGCCCTATCCAGACATCCTATTCATTGTGCATTCATGTTGGTTCATGCTCATGAGGCTATCAGAGCAGTTATACACAATCCCACTCTCAAATTTATTAAGATTAGTTTATTTAATAAATCTTATACACTGCTTGATTGTAGTAAAAACAACAACCTCAAAGTAGTTTACAAAAAGATAAAGCAATAAAATTGGGGGGGGGGGAATACAACCATACTTTAAAACATGCAAAAGTTAAAATACTGAAGCAGATGAAAAGCACCTCAATTTTCTAAGCATTTGTTTGCTTCTCTATAATGTTTTTAGCAGGCACTGAAGAGTACAGTGGAGACGCCTGGTTTTTATCAATAGGCAGGGACTTCCAATACTGTTTTCACCTGCAAATGTTTTGGGCAGACGTACCACTTCGTTTCCAGTTGGTGCACATCTTGTAGCTTCCTGCTGCAATTCACTTTACAGTATATACCACAAATGTTCTGTTGTTGTTGTTGTTGTTGTTGTTGTTTGTCCCCCTGTTGTTGCCAGAGAAGCCAAACCCAGTGAACCGGCAGTGCTAACTAATTCTGGTTTTGCCCCCATCTTCCTCCCTGCTGAGTTCTACGAGGGCAACCCTGAGAGATACATCTGCACAAACACCACACATTTAAAACAACATTACTCCCCCCTGAAGAATCTTGGGAACTGTAGTTTGGTACGGGTTACTGGGAGTTGAAGCTCTATGAAGGGTAAACTACAGTTCCCAGGATTATTGGTGTGGGTGTGCTTTAAATGTACGGTGTTTGTGGGTAAGGATGAAGAAGATGATGAGCATTTCTCCCTCCATAGGAAGGAAGGCTGGGGGGGGGGCTAGCTGAAGGGGGGGCAGGTGCCCCATTCACTCTGATGGACCAGCCTCCGTTAAAGTCAAATGTGGACCCTCAAGCTGAGCTCCGTCCACACTGCTCTCTTTTTGGCAGTTTGTGTTTCTTGAAACCACATGGCTGGTCGGCTTGGCCAATAACTTTTTCTTTCTTTCTTTTTTTTATGGAAGCGGGAGCTTCCGGTGCCAAAAGACCAAGGAGGGGAAGGGGCCTGTGTGTTCCGGTCACGACAGCCCTCCTTTCTTTTCCTGGAATTGGAAATCCTACCTGACCCCCCCCCCCGTCCCTTTCCTCTTCAAAAGAAATGAACCTGGAAGCCCCGAAACCGAAAGCTGAACCTGATGCTGGGGGAGAAGATGGAGCAGCAGGAGGAGGATGCAAAATTGCCCGGGGAGAAATCTTCCAACCTGAGCCCTGCCTTGAGGAGTTGGGGCAATTTGGAGAGGGCACACAGCTAAAAGGAGAGCTGGGTAAGGGGCCACTGAACTACCCTACAGGGTTCGATTTATTGGTGAAGTTAAGAGAAACTCCCCGTCATACTTCTGTGATGAAAGAGGGGTAAACAAGCAAACAAAAAGTGGGATATTTTCCACTCTTCCTGGTGCATGTTTAATTCTGATCTGTGAGTAGGGATCGTTTAGCAACCGTGCAGTACCTCCACATTGGGTTGCCAACTATTTAAAAGACCGGCAGATATTAGCACAGATGAAGTTTTTCAGAGGATGGAGGAAAGCATCTGCACCCTGGGAAGAACTTCATGTACGGCAGGAATGGGAAACCTGTTGCCTTCCAGATGTTCTTGTACTCCAAATCCCATCATCCAGGACTATTTGCCATGGTGACTGGGGCTGATGGGAACTGGAGTCCAGCAGTGTTGGGGGAAAACCAATTTGGTCTCTGGGTTTTTGCAGAGTGCAAAACACGGGTGCAAAGGAGGCTGCTTTATTTTCTTATCGGTTGGAACGCAACTTCATTGCCTCCAAGCTATGGTTTTTAAGAATTATAAAACAACCTTTAATAATAGCCTTAAAAGTGGGTGAGTGGGGGTACGCAGCAGACATTTATACAGTTAGGAGTGGAAAGAATTGATGGGATAGAATTATTTTCTTCTCTTAATACTAGGAGCTAGTTAGCAAGTAGTGGTTTTAGGAAGTAATTTGTCACCCAGCTTATTATCTTGTAGAATTCACCTCTGTGTGGAGGCGCTGGCTTGACTTGCTTTTTGAAAAGGCTTAGTTGTCAGAATTCATGGAGGGCAGGTTTCGGAATGCACACCAGTAAGCCAGGGCAGCTAAATGGAACCTCCAGCTGCAGAGGCAGTCTACCTTGGAGCAACAGGTGCTAAGGGGAAGGCTGTTTTTTCTTCATGGCCTGCTGCTTGCTCGTGACCTTTCCAGAGAAGCATCTGCCTGGCCGCCTATGGAAGCGGAACAACTGGGTGTGCATGCAGGCCTGATCCTGCCCGGAGCAAGAAAGAGAAAACGAGTGTAGGAAACCAAGTCTCCACCCCCCCACCCCCCGCTCAGCCTGGCACCTGTTGCCTTACTAAGTACAAGGGAGTGCCTGTTTGCTTTTCCTTTCTCGGTTCTTGGTTGTTGTTGTTTTTTTGCTGCGTTTTGGGTTTTTTTTCACGCCTGAGAGTAGATCCTGCCCTTTACCGCTAGGCTGGGGGCTTTCCCGTTCCATTGAGCATGACTTCATGACAGCCAGCAGCCAATCAGGAAGCAGCAGCCGGCAGAGCAGGGGAATTCCAAGAACCCTCAAAGCTAAAAAATAAAATTAAAAAATAGACGGAGAGACAGAGAGAGATTTGGGCTTGAGGGCTGACCGAGGGGGGAATGGAGCTCAGGGCCAGGTTATGAAGAGGCCTGGAGTGAGACAGGAGCCGCTGCGATAGCCTCTGTGGCATAGGAAAGAGATGCTGGCTTCCCCGGCTCTAGGTATGGGGCAGCTGGAGTGAAATGAGTTTCAGGGGAGAGAGGGCGTGTGTGACTTTTCAGTTACCGGCCCAGGGGTTGGGGGCACTGTGTTATTGTCTAGGCAACAGAGTGGGTCGCTGGGAGGCCTGGGGACGGCAGGAAACCGCAGGAGGCGAGGGGAGAGTTGCTCGGATCCTGCTTGTGGGTTCCCCACAGGCATCTGGTTGGCCGCTGTGAGAGCAGGAAGCTGGACTTGATGGGACATTGGTCTGATCCAGGAGGCAATTTCTTACGTTCTAAAGAGTGGGGGGGGGGATATTTGGGGTGGAGGTGGGGTGGGTTTCCCTGCTTTTCCTCCGGCTTTGAACAGTACAGGTCGAAATCTTGCTGCCTGCTCATTTCCACGCTGTGATAAGCTTCGGTTGCTGATTTCTGCATTTCAGCCCTGCATTTAATAGAACGGGAGCAGGGGTGTTTGGGTTCTCTTGCTCCCTTCTCTAGCCATGTGGCGATCCTGGGGACACCCCTTTTCTGAAAAGGCAGGGGGTTCTTCCTTCGCCGCCCCCACTTCACACAAGAGACTCCTTAAGTGAAAGGCATGGGGAGGTTTCTTACACGGGTGGGTGAATGGGCATGAGTGTGTGTTTTGAGTTTCTGGATGCGGGCAAGTAAAATCAATTTTATTTGCTTTCTCCAATGTTTTGAAGCAGATGTTTCCTGCTCTATGAATGGTCATTTGGTTTTAGAAAGTTTGGTCTTCGTCCTGACCCTTTAGTCAAGTGCCAAGCTGGTGGCTCTGTTTTTAAAAGACTTTCTGATCATCCCATCTTGCAAATGGGCTGACATCTGCCTGGTCGCCTGTGGTGAGCAAGAATTGTCTCCAGGTAACCAGACAGCGAAATGTTGAGCCACTTAGCTGTGTGTGTAGACAGGTAGACTACTAGGGTTTTTAATTAATTTATTTTATTTTTAAAGAGTTAGTGGCTTTGCATATTTCTTCAAATCGCTCTGATTTCTTATGAGGTGTTTTTAAGTAGAGAATGCATCTTGATACTACTGCAACTTAAATGTGTAAGACCCTAGCCACTGGTGTTTGGAAATCCCTTGGATGTGGCATGCCCTTAGAAACTACAGTATACGCTGTATGGCAGTGAAATGGGAACGTGAACAAAATATGGATGTTTCTGTCTCCAATGTTGTTGTGAGAACAGGATGGCCCATTGGCCTGATCAAGCAGCGCTTGCGTGATTTTTTAAATGTTTATTATTATAGCAAAGGGTAGATATTTGGCCCTAGAAGGTGAATGGTGCAGTAGACGACATATCTGTAGCTTGGAAGAATTCTGGGGCAGTAAGAACGCATTCAGTTACAAGGCGATTAATAAACCAATGATGATGGCAACGGCAGTTTGTTAAGGGTGCTGGGAGTTACAGCTCCGTGAGGGGTGAACTACAGTTCCCATGATTGATTGGGAGAAAGCAGCGTGCTGTGTACACAGCCTTTAGCTTCATAGCCTCTTTACCCCTACAACTCAGGCACTCTTAAAAAGGGAAGGTGGTTTTTCCGGGTACTGAATTTGAGGATGGAAGGGAGACTAAACCAGCCGCCCAGGTGAAAAAAGGACAGGCTGGACTATATGGAACTTGCAGAAATGACCGGGGAAATCCGTGACCAGAGAGACGACGCGGTGGAGAAAGAATGGGGAAAATTTAAATTGTATTTAAAAAATCATTGTAAGATTGAAAATTAGATATGTTTTGAGAATGAGATGGGCTGCAGAATGGAAGTTAAATGTTTTTGATATAAGATGATATGATAGGATATGAGAGATAGGCTTAATTAAATAGATAAGGATATATTATAAGATAAGGGATAAGAGATATAAATGGATAAGTTGTAGTTAGAAAATAGATTAGATATATATAGATTTTGGAAGTTACGAATAAGGCATTCATAAGGGACGCAGAAGGAGGAGACAGGAGGAAGTCCCATTAAGATGTGAGGGAAAATCGAAGTATAAGTAATAAGTTGTAATTTTGTTGTGTTTTTTGTAATGTAAGTTGGTATTGTAGTTGTTATGTTGTTGTTTTATTTCTGTTTATGTTATGTTAAAAAAATCTAATATTATTTAAAAAGAAAAGAAAAGAAAAAAGGACAGGCTGGTCTGCTGTTGCACCCTGAACAGCTGCCATGCTGAGTGGCTTGAAGATGCCATTTTGAATTTCCCATGATGCCCTGGAGCGACACTGCATCTGGGGGCATTGTGGGTTGTTTTAAATGAGGTCTGCATTTAAACATTGCTGATTGCACTTGGCCAAGGGCCTTCTCTAACACGGGGCCGCCTCCGTTGGTCTCTCCCCTGGTTATGAACACTTTTTTTTTTTTGGTGGACAGGGCCTGGAAATTATGGTAGAATGCAGCTTCCCATGACATTGTTTGTCTTCACAGGCTCTTCCCTCCCGGCTTCCAGTTTGCCCATCATGCAGCCCACGGCAGAGACGGCTGGTAAGGACTGCTTGCGTCCGGTTCACGTGCATCCCTTTGATCATCTTCTTAGAAATCCAGAGTTTAATTCTTCTCCTGTTAGCGATGAAAGAAATAAAAAAACAAAAAACTGAAAAACTAGGAATCATTGTTACTGTTGTTATTTGCATTTATTGTAGGGTCCCAGGGTGGGTTACAATACTTTAAAAGTTTTTATGTGCTTTTAGTTTTTTTTAATTAAAAAAAGACTTTTCAATAGTCTTTAATTATTGCTGTTAATTTTTTCAAACAACCCCTCTTCCCAGGGAACCCCTAATGACCATTTAATGTAGGCAAGGCTGATGAGTTAGTAAACATGTGCTCACCGTTCAATATGTGCAGGCAGGCAGAATATGCTGTGATTTGATTTAAAATACTGATCTTTCTTTCTTTTCTTTCCAGATGAATTAGGTAAGGATTCTGGGGCTTGGGGCAGAGTAGTGAAGCAAACTTCAGGTAAGGAAAAAAAAACCACCCCAATATTAGGCTGATATATTCTTGACATATACAAGGAACATACAGTAAGTGCATGTGGCTTGGTTCACGTTTAACGACCAAAGCATGGTTTGCCCTTCAGAGCTTAAGCATATGTCCTTTACTTCCTGGTTCAGCAAACCGCTGTTTGATGTTACATCCAACTGGGTAAACCACAGTTTGCTTCCAAACTAGAACTGGAAACAGTAGTTGGATTAACATTCCTCATTGGGAGGAAAACCATAGTTTGCTGATTCAGATGTAATGACAAATCATGGTTTGTGTGAACCGGGAAATGGAGGGAGGGGAGGAGCAGGAGCACAAAGCCCATTCCGGTGTGGTGTAGTGTGTGGTGTGGTGTACAGCCAGTGTGGTGTAGTGGTTAAGAGCGGCAGACTCGTAATCTGGTGAACCGGGTTCGTGTCTCCGCTCCTCCACATGCAGCTGCTGGGTGACCTTAGGCTAGTCACACTTCTTTGAAGTCTCTCAGCCCCACTCACCTCACAGAGTGTTTGTTGTGGGGGAGGAAGGGAAAGGAGAATGTTAGCCGCTTTGAGACTCCTTTGGGTAGTGATAAAGCGGGATATCAAATCCAAACTCTTCTTCTTCATTCAAGATGGCAAAATCATGGTTTGACTGTTGCATCTAAACCAAGTTCTCTGTGTATGTGTGGAGGACCAGTTGGTGGTTAAAGTACTGATTTGTACATGTGTGTATGTCCCTTAGTGTCACATAACTCAATGGCTTTAATCTAAACGTGAGAACTAGATTCTACGCAGCGGTACCGTGTTAAGAGATAGAGATTTGTCGGAGTTCAGCGGCTGCTTCTGTGTGTGGAAGTGAATTAGGGGTTCTGTCTGATCAGTGAGCTGTGGCAGTGTTTCAAGGGATGCTGGTGGGGCAGGGGGCACGTGGCGCTATGGGTTAAAACCACTGTGCTGCTTGGGCTTGCCGATCAGAAGGTCGGCGGTTCGAATCCCCGCAACAGGGTGAACTCCCGTTACTCGGTCCCAGCTCCTGCCAACCTAGCAATTCGAAAGCATATCAAAGTGCAAGTAGATAAATAGGTACCGCTCCGGCGGGAAGGTGAACAGCGTTTTCGTGCGCTGCTCTGGTTTTGCCAGAAGCGGCTTAGTCATGCCGGCCACATGACCTGGAAAAACTGTCTGTGGAAGTGGACAAACACCGGCTCCCTCAGCCTGTAAAGCAAGATGAGCGCTGCAACCCCAGAGTCGTTCGCGACTGGACTTAATTGTCAGGGGTCCCTTTACCCCTTTACCTTTTTACTTGGTGTGTTGTTCTCCTCCCTTCCCACTCTGGGCTCTCTTTGGCTATAGTGGAGGTTCTGCAGCGGCTGGTATCTCTAGTCCTAGCGCCATGTAGGATTGTTCTATGAAGATGAAAAGGAAGACTAAAACACAAGGAAACAAGTAATGCTGAAACACCATTTCATTATTTCCATGTCACTTAAAGAAAGCACTCTTTTTAAATCCCCCAAACAGCAGCAACAAAGAACAGTACAGTCGTACCTTGGGTTACGTCCGCTTCGGGTTATGTTTTTTCAGGTTACGTACTCCTGTAACCCAGAAGTGTTTTTCGCCATGTGCGCAGAAGTGTTCTGCATGGTCTGCGCATGCGCAAAGCGGGATTTCACGCATGCGCGATATCGCCATTCGGGATACATACTTTTCGGGTTACGAACGGCACCCCAGAACCCATTAAGAACATAACCCGAGGTACCACTGTAACGAGTACATAATAGCTTTGCTGGATCCGATCAAAGGCCTTTCTGGTCCAGTGCTCTGTTCTTACAGAGTCCAGTCTGATGCCTCTGGGAATCCCACAAGCAGGGCAAGAGTGCAACATTGCTCTCCCCATCTGTGATTCCCAGCAAGTGGTATTGCCTCCGATACTTGAGGTAGCGGATAGCCATCATGACTGGTAGCCATTGATATGCAAATTCATGGAGGTGAAGGCACAACTTTTTTTAAAAAAGTGTTTATTTATACTTTTCAGATTTATACATTTCATTAGTTTTACAGTCATTTTAACATTTCAAAGTTTTGACTTCCTTCCCCCCTCTTTCTGCAGTTCCTTAATTTTTTCAAAAATATCTTCCGCATATCTAAATTCATACAATTTGCTCATTTAATTATCTACTTTAAATATATACTCTATGAAACTGCAGGTTGTTACAATAATTCTGCCAATGTTTTTATCTGTTTGCAATTTATCTGTGATTATTCAGTAAACCATTTCCATTCTTTTATAAAAAGTTTTGTTATCTTGATTGCTTATTCTTCCGGTAAGTTTTGCCATTTCTGCATATTCCATAAGTTTTTGTATCCATTCTTCCTTTGCTGGGACTTCTGCATCTTTCCATTTTGGGGCGAGTAGCATCACCTTGCCGACAAAGGTCCGTATAGTTAAAGCTATGGTTTTCCTGATAGTGATGTATGGAAGTGAGAGCTGGACCATAAAGAAGGCTAATCGCCGAAGAATTGATGCTTTTGAATTATGGTGCTGGAGGAGACTCTTGAGAATCCCATGGACTGCAAGAAGATCAAACCTATCCTATCCATTCTTAAGGAAATCAGGCCTGAGTGCTCACTGGAAGGACAGATCCTGAAGCTGAGGCTCCAATACTTTGGCCACCTCATGAGAAGAGAAGACTCCCTGGAAAAGACCCTGATGTTGGGAAAGATGGAGGGCACAAGGAGAAGGGGACAACAGAGGATGAGATGGTTGGACAGTGTTCTCGAAGCTACTAACATGAGTCTGACCAAACTGCAGGAGGCAGTGGAAGACGGGAGTGCCTGGCGTGCTCTGGTCCATGGGGTCACGAAGAGTCGGACACGACTAAACAACAACAACAACAGCAGCATTCTTGTTGCTGTAGTCGCATACATAAATAAATTTCTATACAATTTAGGTAGTTCTGTCCCTATCATTCCCAAAAGAAAAGCTTCTGGTTTATTTACAAAGGTTATTTTAAACACCCTGTTCAATTAATTATATATCATTTCCCACTGTTCAGTGCTAACTCTGGATTCCCCAAGATGATACTGATTGTTTGAACCAATTGCTTAAAAGATTGAGTAGAAATGTCCCACAGGGAAGGTGCCACCACCAAGAGGACCCTGCTTCTCACAAATATGGGATTGTAATGAGATTTATAGAATTGTAGAGCTGGAATGGACCCCAAGGGTCATCCAGTTCAAACCCCTGCAATGCAGGAATCTCAGCTGGAGCCTCCATGACAGATGGCCATCCAAGCTCTGCTTAAAAACCTCCAAGGAAGGAGAGTCCACCACCTCCCAAGGGAGTCTGTTCCATTATCGAACAGCTAGCTCATACCGTCAGAAAGTTTTTTTCTGATGTTTAGTCGTAGTCTCCTTTCTTATAGCTCGAAGGCATTGGTTCGAGTCCTACGATCCAGAGCAGGAGAAAGGCCTGGAAACAATGCCTTATGAGGAACGGCTTAGGGAGCTGGGTATGTTTAGCCTGGAGAAGAGAAGGTTAAGGGGTGATATGATAGCCATGTTCAAATATATCAAAGGATGTCATATAGAGGAGGGAGAAAGGTTGTTTTCTGCTGCTCCAGAGAAGCGGACACGGGGCAATGGATTCAAACCACAAGAAAGAAGATTCCACCTAAACATTAGGAAGAACTTCCTGACAGTGAGAGCTGTTGGACAGTGGAATTTGCTGCCAAGGAGTGTGATGGAGTCTCCTTCTTTGGAGGTCTTTAAGCGGAGGCTTGACAGCCATCTGTCAGGAATGCTTTGATGGTGTTTCCTGCTTGGCAGGGGGTTGGACTGGATGGCCCTTGTGGTCTCTTCCAACTCTAGGATTCTATGAAAACAAGCTTTCTCCGTCTTCCAGGCGACAGTCCTTGAGATATTTGAAGGTGGCTATCACATCTCCTCTCAGTCTCCTCTTTTCCGGGCCAAACATGCCCAGCTCTTTCAACAAGAAGCCTTGTTGACGATTGCAGCGGTTGTGGTTCCTGTGGGAAAGGGGATTTCTTGAGGTGCACGAAGTCCAAGGCCATTCAGAGGTTTAAACGTGAATATCGGTGCTTTGAGCTAACCCCTCCCTGCTCTCGTTCTGCGTTCCAGAAATCATTGATGAACTGATTAAGGAAGATGGCTTCGAGGTGGATGCCGTCTCGCTTCCATCCAGGGTCTCTCTTAACGGGCCAGCCGAGCTGATCCCCAGATGCTCCAACTTAGCATCACCAGCCAGAACGCAGAGGCCAGCTGAGCCGATGGGCATGAGCCTGTTGCGGCCCTACGGCTCCTCCTGCTTCTCGGCCTCCTGCGCGCTGCCAGACCCGTCTCCTTCCCAGCTCTCCCAGAACCTTAACAACTTGACGCTAAGGCCCCAGCTGGTTCCAAGGGGGACGTCCCTCCCGTTGCTGCCCAGTACCAGATGCTCTGATGACTCGTGGCCCCCTGCCCCCTCTTCCCAGCGTCCTGGGGTGTCCCGAGAGCAGCTGGACGACGTCACCCAGGAGCCGCCCAAGCTGGTGATCACAGAGCAGCCCAAGCAGAGGGGGATGCGTTTCCGTTACCAGTGCGAAGGCAGGTCGGCTGGAAGCATCTTGGGCGAATTCAGCACCGAGACCAACAAAACTCTGCCGACCATTGAGGTGAGTGGTGGTGTGTTTCGTCAGAGCCCAGGTTGCGGCCAGCCGTTGTTTAAAAGATCGCCTTTGCCAACCTGCTGCGCTGCAGATGTTTTGGACTACAACGCCCATCGTCCTTAGCTCACAGGACCCGGTGGTCACGGACGATGGGAGTTGTAGTCCAACATCATTTAGGGAAACAAATTAGAAAATTCTTTCCAGTAGCACCTTATAGACCAACTGAGTTTGATCTTGGTATGAGCTTTCGTGTGCATGCACACTTCTTCAGATACCATTTGGGGTATCCAAATGGTATCTGAAGATATCATTTGGGGACCCGAGGTTGAGAAAGGCCGTGTTAAGGCCAACAGGTTGGTGAAGGCTGTGTTAAGAATTGCACAGAACCCGTGAAAGTCTTGCCCTTTGGGAAGGTGCTGTGGGGGGGGGGCAGCTCAGCCAATAGCGGCCCCGTGGGCTCCTTGGTGGTGGCCCCTGGAAGAAGGCCTCTCCCTTCTCCGTTTGTTTCTCCAGCTGCAGAACTTTGCAGGCATTCCAGAAGCGAAGGTGACAGCATGCTTGGTGTGGAAGGATTGGCCTCACCGGATCCACCCCCACAGCCTGGTGGGGAAAGACTGCAACAACGGTCTCTGCGAAGTGACGCTGAAGCCCCGAGCCAACCCCAAGCACAGGTAACGTTGCCTGCAGAGAGTTGGCTGTAGCACCGTGTTTGCTGCGGGGTCTGTTAAAGGTGCTGAGAGTTGTTAGGCCAGCCCTGTTCCTTCTCACATAGCTATAGTTCCCGGAGTTCCCTGTGGAGAGGGAATTGCAGCTCTGTAGCAACTCTGTAGCACCCTAAACTAAACACGGCTCCCAGTATTCTTTTTGAGGAAAGCCATGGCTATTTAATGTGGTATGATACTGCTTTAAGTCAGACCTCACCTGGAATACTGTGTCCAGTTCTGGGCACCACAGTTCAAGAAGGATACTGACAAGCTGGAACGTGTCCAGAGGAGGGCAACCAAAATGGTCAAAGGCCTGGAAACGATGACTTATGAGGAACGGCTTAGGGAGCTGGGTATGTTTAGCCTGGAGAAGAGAAGGTTAAGGGGTGATATGATAGCCATGTTCAAATATATAAAAGGATGTCATCTAGAGGAGGGAGAAAGGTTGTTTTCTGCTGCTCCAGAGAAGCGGACACGGGGCAATGGATTCAAACCACAAGAAAGAAGATTCCACCTAAACATTAGGAAGAACTTCCTGACAGTGAGAGCTGTTGGACAGTGGAATTTGCTGCCAAGGAGTGTGGTGGAGTCTCCTTCTTTGGAGGTCTTTAAGCAGAGGCTTGACAGCCATCTGTCAGGAATGCTTTGATGGTGTTTCCTGCTTGGCAGGGGGTTGGACTGGATGGCCCTTGTGGTCTCTTCCAACTCTATTGATTCTATGATTCTAAGTGTATTGCTCCAATATGGCCTAACTTATGCAGGGGATATTGTATTAGTATCCTGGAATTTTAGATTTGGTCCAAGCCCCTGCAATGCAGGAATCTCAGCTAAATCATCCATGACAGAGTCAACCTCTGCTTAGAAACCTCCAAGGAAGGAGAGTCCACGAAGGGTGTCTATTGCCCTTTCGAACAGCTCTTATCTTCAGAAAGTTCTTCCCAATATTCAGTTGGAATCTCCTTTCTTGTAACTTGAAGCCATTGGCTCAGGTCCTAGCTTCATATCGCTTCTCAGTTTCCTCTTTTCCAGGCTAAACATAACCTAACTCCCTCAACCATTCCTCATAAGGCTTGGTTTCCATCTTGGTTGCCTTCCTCTGCACATCTTCCAGTTTGTCAATAGCCTTTTTAAATTGTGGTGCCCAGAACTGGACACAGGACTCCAGGTGTGGTTTGACCAAGGCAGAAGAGAGCGGGACTATTGCTTCTCTTGATCGGGACGCTATAATTTGTTGATGCAGCCTAGAATAGCGTTAATATTTTTTTGCTGCTGCACCACAATGTATTGTGTGTGTGCATGCACGATCTGACTTACCGGTATTTTAGGGGGATAAATAAATTTAAGATAACCATATTTAGAGATACAGGTAGGTAGCCGTGTTGGTCTGCCATAGTCAAAACAAAATTTAAAAAATTCCTTCCAGTAGCACCTTAGAGACCAACTAAGTTTGTTCTTGGTATGAGCTTTCGTGTGCATGCACACTTCTTTAGATGCACTGAAACAGAAGTCACCAGACCCTTAAATATAGTGAGGGAGTGGGGAGGGGTATTACTGAGAAGGGTGGTGGGAATGGGTGATCGGCTGATAGGTGTGGGAAAACCTGTTGACGACTGTTAACGACTGCAATTGGTCTTACAGGAAAAAGCAAGGGGTGAGTTGGCTAAAAATAGCTTTGTCATGTATAATGAGATAAGAATCCAATGTTTTTGTTCAGACCAGGTCTCTCCATGGTTTTAAGTTTGGTAATATATTTAGAGATGATGGTGATGAGAGATTGAGGATTGGAATTACCATTTTGTGATATTACAAATACTACATATTACGGCAGTGGACAAAGCTGTATCATAACTTTTGAATAAGTGTGATTTTAAAATAATAATAAATGAGATAATCTGGGAGTAATTGAAGGGGAATCCAACTGATTTCAAGCAGGATCTGTTGTGAAAAGAATTGGGCAGCAAATGAATTGAAGAGGAACTGCAATGGAGTCATCTGGGGCAGGATACACCGGGTGCCAGTTAAATGAATGGCTTCTTTGAGTTATTTGGATTGCTTTCCGTGACATTCGCAGTCAAGATTTGCAGCTGTGCTTACGAAACAGCGCATGCAAATTCTGTGCAAACGTATGCCTATTGGCCTGTGCTCGAAATTGTTTAAAGTTCCTAGCGAGTACGCTCTCGATCCCCACTGTCTCTGGTCCGGACTGAAAAAGAGCAAGGAAATGAGAATTGCAGACAACATTGATCTAGATTAGCGGTCAGCAACCTTTTTCAGCCGTGGGCCAGTCCAACATCCCTCAGACCATGTGGGGGGCTGGACTATACATTTTTTTTTAGGGGGGGGGAGAACGAATTCCTGTGCCCCACAAATAACTCGGAGATGCATTTTAAATAAAAGCACACATTCTACTTGTGTAATAACACGCTGATTCCCAGAGCTTCTGCGGGCCAGATTTAGAAGGCGATTGGGCCACATCCAGCCCCCGGGCCTTAGTTTGCCTACCCCTGATCTAGATGGAGAAATGGACCGATGTGGTTTAAGGCATCTTTTCTCTTCCCTTGGAACCAAACGCCTCCCTTGGTGGCAGCTTTCCGGTTTCCTGAACCCCAACTCTCCTCTGATCGCTTTGCAGTTTTAACAACCTCGGGATCCAGTGCGTGAAGAAGAAGGACATAGAGGAATCCATAGAGAAAAAGCTGCAACTTGGGATCGATCCTTTCAAAGGTATTGCAGGGTGGGGGCTCTCTCATGGGCCACCTTGAGAGGCTGGGTTGGTCATAGTAGCTCCTGCGGGACTAGAACCAAAGTCTGGCGGCAGAGGCCTTTGTGAGTTAGGCAGCCCATCAAGGCAAAACTGGGGAGCCTGTTGGCCCTCCTGATGCTGGTGGAATGCGCACCCTCCAACACGTTGAAGCCCAAATCCAGGAAGCCATCTTCCTTTTTTTTTAATCGCATGAGCATGGCGGCCATTTTGGTTGCTGTGACCTGCTGCGCTGCAGATGTTTTGGACTACAACGCCCATCATCCTTAGCTCACAGGACTAGTGGTCACGGACGATGGGAGTTGTAGTCCAACAACATCTGGGGACCCGAGGTTGCGAAAGGATGTGATTGCGAAAGGTTGTGATCTCGTGCTGACGTCCCCCCCAAAAACGTGCTTTGGGGGGGGCACGGCCCCCTAAAATGTGAGTTTGGGGGCGCCGTAAGAACTTGCAGACCTGAAAAAGCGTTGTTGTTTTTTTGGGGGGGCGGATCGTGCCGCGAAATTGCACGAAATCGCAGCAACCAAAATGGCCGCTGCCCTCTCACAATAAAAATGGAATGTCCCGGTTTTTCGGGATTCTTGCAGGGTATGGGAATGCAGCTCCTGTCATCCCACCCTGGCTAGGTTTGACGGGTGTTGGAGCTCAATGGCATCTGGAGAGCTCCATTCCTGCTCTGAGGGCTAGTAGGCCCTCTAAACCAGGCCTTTCCTTGGCGTTTTGCAGGGCCTGCTTAGCTCCTGCTCATCTCCTGATTGGCCAGAATCTGTACAAAAATGGTTGCAGATCAGGATTCCAATCTAAGACATTCTGCCAGCTGCCAATCATTTTTCCTGACCCCGCCTCCCATTTTCCCCCTCGCCCGTTTTGTTCCCTTAGAACTGATTCAGCACCTGGGTGCAAAAACCCCACAAAAACCTGAGTAGTAAATATCTGTGCTGGGAAATAGGCTGCTATTGTGAATTATCAGCAACCTTTCAGCTTTAAGTGAGAATATCACGAGACCTCAAGGACAATGTGGTCATCGTTATAAATGATATTCTGCTAGTTATAAATAAAACGATTTTTCAAAATGCCACTATCCACTAATATTGATAACAGTAACAATAATTTTCCCCCAGTGGATGTGAATGAAACAACCCAAATTTGTACACTGTGTGTGTGTGTTTAATTGTAGTTTTCATTTAATTTTGTTGTTTTTCTTCGTGTTCTTGTGTATAATAATAATAATAATAATATTTAAACCCCACCCACATCTGGCTGGGTTGCCCCAGTCACTCTACCAAGCGGCTTCCAACACATAGGAAAACATAATAAATGTCCAAACATTGAAATCTATGGTCCTGTTTAAATAAATAGTTTTCTAAAAATAAAAGGTGCAAACCCCATGCCTATAATGGGCCAAGTCTTCTTTGAAATAAACATGGAACAAGCAGTTGGGATCCTGCCTTTATTATTACTCCGGGCCTCTGCTAGAGTACTCATTTTTTATTTAATGGCATCTAGGACTCATGAGCCCCCCAGCTCTGCCCCTCTCTTAAAGAGGGCTTTGAAAACAGTTATGGGGTTGTTGTTTTCACCAAGAACCAGTGCTATGATACCTAATAGGAGTGGAGGGAGACATAGTTGTATTCTGTGGACCAACCACCCCTAACGTTTACTTATTATTGCTAGTAGTACTGCTACAAGTATTATTTATTAAATTTATCGGGGACTTATTTATACAAACCAACACGTACATTTAAACTGGCATGAATGAAAAACAGGTAAAGACAATCCTAGCTTCAAAGACGGGATTAAAACATCCCACCCACTCAAGATGGCCACAGCCAAAGGGCTGGCGAAAATAAATGTTTTTGCCTGGTGCTTAGGGTTGCCATATTCCCCAAAGTGAAATCAGGACAAAGTTCTTGAGCTTTTTTTTTTTTAAGCTTCAAAAATCTCCCAAGAAATAAAACGTTTCTGGGCTATTCTTTGATTTTTAAAGCAGTTTTTTAAAAATAATAAAAAAAAATAACAACCCTACTTGCCATATGTCTGGGTTTCCCCAGGCATTTTGCCAATTCAGCAAAGAATCTGCTTGGACGCCATTTCGCTGCCCAATTCCCAGATGTATCATGAAAAGCCTGGGTGTATGGCAGCCCTACTGGTGCCTAAAGCTATGTACAGTCATACCTCTGGTTGTGCTTGCTTCAGGTTGTGTTTGTCATGGGATACGAACGTGCCAAACCCAGAAGTACCGGAACGGGTCACTTCCAGGTTTGGCACTTTGTGCATGCCCAGAAGCGCCAAATCGCACTGCGCACATGCGCAGATACAGCACTTCAGGTTGTGAACGGGGCTCCGGAATGGATCCGTTCGCAAACCAGAGGTACCACTGTAATGGCGGCGAAGGGGAGCCTTTCTGAGGGGAGCTTTCGCAACATGGGGAGCCGCCACTGAAAAGCCCCCGTATATACAACAAATGCGTTTATTCTGTGATTGGTTTGCTCTTTCTGATTCTACTTTTTCTCTCTCTGTATAGTGGCTCATTAAAAAATCACAGGAGGTTGACATGAAACGTGGTCCGGATTGGTTTTCAAGTCTCATACCAGATTGCACAGGGAAGACGCGGCACTCAGCCCTGTTCTTCAGAACCCATCTTGACAAGAGTAAGCAATGGGGAGTATTGGAAGTTGGTGAAGTGGGCAAGTGGTTGTTATAAGCCATGGTACAAAGGAAAATAACAAGGCAAGAAAACAAACACCAAGCAAGGGGGGGGAGCAGAGACATGGTGTTAGGAATACAGCCAATCCAGTGCTTTTTGTAGGATTGATACCCTACAAAACCCAGAAATGGGTTGTAGTTAGTGGGATAGGAGGGAATGACACACTGCACATGATCAAAAGCGTTATACAGTCCTACCTCGGGTTAGTGACACTTCGGGTTGCGCGTTTTTGGGTTGTGCACCATGCCGTTACCAGAACGGGTTTACTTCTGGGTTTCTGCACATGTGCAGAAGCTCTAAATCGTGCTTTGCGCATGCGCAGACATGGCGCTGCGGGGTGTGAATGTGCCTCCCCATGGATCACGTTCGCAACTCGGGCGGTTCCACTGTATTGTGATCTGGGCAGAAGCCTTGGGGGTAAGGCAAGTGGTTGCTTCAGGACCATGGAGAGCTCCTGGTGAGAAACTTGCTCCAGTAAGGGTTGGAAGTCAGCAACAGCTTCCACCTCGACTGGTCTCAGTTTCCTTGTGGAGAACTGGAGTCCATCAAAAGGTCAGTACCCTGGACACTTTGCCTGTACTCCATTGGTCTCCTGCACCATTAGACCATTGAAGTAAAATGGGAGGGAGTTTCTTGGGCTTGGGGTGGGGGGAAGGTGCCTGTGAGCTTTCTGTCTCCAGGTATATAGGCCCTGATGCTGTAGGATGGTTCAGCAGGTGCCTGCCTGCCTGCCTGCCTTCCAGCCTCAGGTTCAGGGATCCTCTGATCATCAGCCTCAGGACCATGAACCCAGTACACCTCTTTAACCCACGGCACTTCAGCTTTCAAATCAGTGTCCTGGTCACTGCTGGACTCCGCAGGTCCTGTGAATTTGCTTTTCCAAGGAGTGATCCCTGACATCGGAATGGGTTTTGTATCTTAGCTTTGGAAGATTGCCCTTTAGGGGAGGGTTCCACCCATGCACCCCTTGCTATGCGTACAATCTGGGCTTTCTCTGGGGAAGGTCCCTTTCAGACACATGGGGCAGAAAAGAAAACACGTGGTTGTGGGAAGCAGGGTCAGATTCTAACACTGTGGGTCTGGGTATGTGCAGAATCCACAAACACTTCAGAGCTGAAAATCTACCGGATGAATAAGGAGTATGGCAGCTGTACGGGTGGAGAGGAGCTCTATTTGCTGTGTGATAAAGTCCAGAAAGGTAAGTGAAAAGAACCCCCAGGGATCTTTCATGGGTCTCATTCCCCAACACATCAGGTTTGCTGAGCTTGTTTGATTAGGTTCCTGTTTTGCTGCTGTTCTGAACTGCAGGCCCCAACCGCAGGCCTGAGAGAGTGGTTTGGTGCAGGAATCCCAAAGAGGGATTTCAAAAATGCCAGAATGGCCTGTTCTAGGGCTTTATTAAAGAAAGGTATCTACTTACAACACAGAGTGCAGAGTCTCACTGCCTTTACAGATGCAGGACAGACACTGCAACAGTGAGAGGTTGTCATGACTTGTCTACCCCCAAGCAAACGTATTTGCATGAACCAGCAGACTTCAGTTTACCCAGAACCTCCCAGAACACCTGGCCGGTGAGGCCATAGGTGGCAGCTATCCAAAGCTTCTCCCCTCTCTGGGCCTAGAGCCCAACATCTCCAGGTCTACAGATAAGCATAGCACCAAGCCAGCCGACTAGCACACATCAAAGCAAGTGATTTTTTTTTAAAAAATAAGAATTTATTGGATTTTAACAACAATAAGCATACACAAAATACAAATACAAACACTACAAAAATACAATACAAAACACACACAAACAAGACACTTATTTATCCATCCTTATCCTTTTTATAATCCTAAGTTTGGGACTTCCTCACGTCCTCTCTTCTGCGTTCATTTCTAATCTTCTTTAGTAACTTTGTAACCTTGTAAAATCTTCTTTCTTACACCTAATCTTAATCTTACAATTATAATCAACATATCTTAGATCTTATTCTTATCAAACAAACATCAAATTCCACATCGCAACCTTCTATATCCTCTCTTAACTTAACCAAAGCAAGTGAATATAAACATATATGAGCTCATTCTTGCAACAGCTGCCAATTATTCTGGGGTTATCTTGACTACCAAGATGGTGCCTGAAGGCCTTCTGGAACATTTCAGCTTTGGTTCAACACAACCGCGAGGAAGACAGAAGTGTGATGGGTTCAGCTTCCCTTCTTATGAGGAGGCAGAGCTCTTCTTCTTTCTTTGGCGATCCCTCGTAGCCGAGTAAGATTGTCTTCCATGAACACAGTCTTAACAGTAAGTCCGTAAGCGACTCTGGAGGCCAATTCTGGATCTGCACATCCTTCCAATGGGGACATAGGTTTCTGGGCGGGAGTTTATCACAGTGATGGTTTGCCAAGCGTGTCTTCCTCTTAGCACATTTCTCCTTTTTGTCCTGAGCTTGAGCATCTTCAAAGCCTATGATGCCTTCGTTAAAGGCTGTTCTCCAACTGGAGTGCTCGCAGGCCAGTGTTTCCCAATTGTCGGTGTTATACTACATTTTTTTAAAAGATTTGCTTGAGAGAGTCTTTGAACCTCTTTTGTTGACCACCAGCGTTACGCTTTCCATTTTTAAGTTCGGAATAGAGTAGTTTCTTGGGCAGACAATAATCAGACTTCCTGGAGGGGAAGACCTTATCTAAAAGGACCTCCTTGCCTCTGTCGTCCTTGCAGAAGACATCTCCATCATCTTTCGAAGGGACAAGTGGGAGGGCAAAGCTGACTTTTCGCAAGCCGATGTTCACCGGCAGATTGCCATTGTCTTCAAGACGCCACCGTACCAGCACCTTGACATTGTGGAGCCGGTGGAGGTGGAGGTATACCTCCGCCGTTTGACGGACAGCGTCTCCAGCGACCCCTTCAACTTCACCTACCTGCCAAAGGACAACGGTAAGATGGCAGCATCAGAAGTTGCCTGGTACCAGGTCAGGTGGTTCATCCATCTAGCTTAACACTGGCTGGCAAGGTCTTGGAAAAAGTGCACCTTCCCTTTCACTTTATACCTTTTCCTCTTAAGCAGAGATGCCAGAGATCGAACGCGGGAACATCTTTGTGCAAGGCATGTACTCTGTCACTTACCTTTGGCACTCTTTCATTCCTTAAAGCAGGAATGGGGAGGTTGCGGCTCTCTGGAAGTTTCTGGACTCCCAACTCCCATCAGCCCCAGCCAGGCTGACTGATGAGCAGGGATGATGGGAATTGGGAATTGTCCAACAACATCAGCAGGATCACTGGTTCCCTAGCACTGCATGAATGCAAGAACCAAATTAATGCTCCCTGGGGTCTGGGGCCCTTAAAGCAGATACTTCTATTCAGCTGCTAAAATCTTCTACAGTTCAAACAAATGTTTTGTAACCCGTCTTCCGCATGCAGTGGGAAATTTGGAGCAGCTTCCTCTTTGAAGAGCTCCTTATCTCACGGGTCTCTGCGAATTCTTCAGAATGAGGAATTCAGCTTTCATTGTGGCTTTCACAAGTTTCTAGTCCTCAAGGTTGTAAAGAGAAGCTTGGTTCCTAGGGGGAAACACCTAGAGAAATCTCAGAAAGCTGGAGTGGGTGGCTTGCTATCCATAGGAAAAACGAGAGGGTGCTGGCGACTTAATTTAAGTGAAAGTAAAATGCAAAATAAAAATGTACTCTTTGCCAAACCTTTGGATCAATCTTTCTGCAGACGCCTACAGGGTCAACAAAAAACGGAAGCAAGGCATGCCCGATGTCCTAGAGGAGCTATCTGGCCCAGGTTTGTATACTTGGCAGCAATTGGCTTGCTGCCCAAGGGGTGACGGATATGTTTTGCAGAATCCGCACACCATGGCGGTTGTGTCCAAGTTCTCTTTTGCCTTTGTTTCACCAGACCCTCACGGGATCGAAGCCAAAAGGAAGAGAAAAAAGCCAGGGTACATGGACCATTTCAACTTGACTCCATCCGCAGGTCAGTCGGCCAGGCTAGGCCGAAGCCTGCCTCTGTTTGGGGCCTGCTGAGTTCTAAACAGAATATTATTATGCAGTAGTACAGAAAATTATCAAAGAAGGCACAGCGCTGTTACCACCAACCCCTCTCCCCAAACACACACCAGAGGCTTTCCATAATGTTTCGGGGACCCAGATTGCAGGCAGAGCCACTGTTGTGGTGAGCCGGTTTAAAAATGAAGCCAAATCTAGGCCTCTTGACAGCTCTCCTTCCACTGTCAGAAGTAGCGTGCTTCTGAATACCAGTTGCTGCAAATGGCAGGAGGGATCCAGAAGGTCTCTTCTTATTTCCGATAGCTATTCTTTTTTTTGGGGGGGGGGAAGTCACTTGAGTTGGCTATTCTGGAATCTCTGTCCCTGCAAAGTGCTTTAAAAACTGAGCTAAACCAAGGAGAGGGGTTTGTTGGCAGAGTAGCTAAATTGCAGCTAGGAGGCCAAATCACGTGCAGTACTGACTCTTTCCTTGGAATTAAAACAGCGTCCAAACACTTGTTAAAATATACAAAAGCTTTTACTTGCAGAGCATATAATAGCTAAAGAAGAATATATGCAAAGTATTCACATTCTCATGCTTATCCAAGCATGGGCTTAGTTTTTCTTAGTTGGAGATTACAGCTTTTTCCTTAAACGGTCAAACAAACTGTGTATCTTTTTTCCCCAGTGCTTGCTCTCAAGCTAGGCCATGCAGTTGCTTCTGAGAGGCTTCCATTTTCTCCTTCCAGCAGACTTCTCCTTACTGCTTCGTTGGGAGACACATCAACTTCTGTACTTCTTTCTGTCACATACATTCACACATTAGCAAGCCTCTCCTCTTCATTGCGTTTAGAGAAGAGTTAACTAACACGGGTCTCTCCTTCAGTGTTCACGGAGATGCAGCCATTACAGTTCAAGTCTTACGCACAAAGTAAGATGGGAGATGCCTCCCACGTGACACGAGAGTTACTGGGGAACATTCCAGAATTAAGCACACAGGGATGCATTTAAGCATCCCCCAATTTCAGTAAATTAAATCACTTTCCTTAACAGGGTTTGCTAAGCAGGAAGATTCTACGCCATGTTTTGTGGAGGGGGTCTGTGACTGTTCTCAGATGTCCCCGAGTAGCGTTGATTCCTTTGTTCTGGTTGCAGATGGCTCCTTGACCGGTTCGGAAGACAGGAATAGCCTGAGCAACTTGGAGCGTATCACCGTGCCGGATCTGTTTGAGGACTACAACCTGGGCCAAGACTTCTCTTCCTACAACGGCCCTACCTTGAACGATATCCTGCTGCCAGCTGCCATGGACTTCCCAGATTCCGCAGAACACGAGTTCCTTCTGGATGCTTATTCCATCCACTCTGGCATCTCGGCCCCGTTCCCGTTCCCTGTGGATTGTGACCCAGAGGGCACGGCCAGTTTGGTGGGGAGCAGCATGTTCCCCAGCCAGTACAAGGAGGCCGAAGCGCGGCTGGAGATGGAGACTAAGCTCAAGTCAACAGACAGCGCTGCAACCTTGTGAAGGAGCGTGGGCCCACCGTGGCCTGGGAGGGAAGGGGCCTAGCTCCCCATTTTGAATCTTAATGGTAGCAGAGAGATCCCCGGGCAAAGCAAACGGGGATGTTTTCCCTGCTGACAAACTGAAGAGGGGGAAATTACATAGATCTCTTATCGGGGATCCTTGACAGGCTTCCCTTTGGGAGATAAGACATGGCATGAATGGAAGGAAGAAAGGAAGATTGCACTAATAACTGAATTGCAGGGGAGGGAAGGGCCCTCAGTGTTAGCCCCCCTGCATTTGGCGTCCTAGTTTCTCATCCTCAGTTTTCCCCATCTGTAAAATCGGGTCAACAACACTGACTTGTTGTGCTAGGGCAAAAATGTCAGACTAGCAAATGTACTCTTGTTAGTTTCATGGGCCTTTTTCTCTGCTTGAAGATTTATGCAGATCTGTTGTGGAACATTTTGTTGCAAAAGTCCACACATACTGCAATAGCTAATGGGCAGCCTTGTGTTTTGGAGTAGCTCAGGTGCTGATCTAACATAGATACGTAGTAGTATATTCCACAAGGACGTGTCTTTCAATACATTTTTGAAGTCATAAGACTTAGCTGTTGGTCTACCTGGTGTTGCCCTAACAGTGACTCTCCGGGTTTTTCTCTCTAGCTGCTGCAAAGATCCCTTATCTAGAGGTGCCAAGGACTGAATGTGTGACTGCCCACATGCGATGAATGTACTTCTTCTCTAATGCTGAGTTACAACCTCTCCCTCTCATCTTCTCTGTGCGAAGCAAGCCTCTTGGTGCTGAAAGCTTGCATCACTTTTAAACAGCGCACTTGAGGCTATCTGATGCAGCTAGGTCCAGAGAAAACACGCAGTGTACAAGCCAGGATATTGTCGGGTGGGAGGCTGTGCTTCTCTTCCCCCCTGTATAGGCTACAACATGTCACTAGCATGGAAGTGCTATGTGGTACATCAAAATCTTTTTTAAATGTCCATGCCCCATAGGCAGGTGCATTGTAGAGCTGAGGGGGAAATTTGCTCACCACAAAAAAATTGGTGAGCACCTAACATTGTTGTGCGTTTTAGAATGTTCCTTGTAACTCTGTACCCCTGCCAACTGGCCAGTCAGAATCTTGCTGAGCTCTTTCATGGTTGCTAAAGGTTTCTTAAGACATTGCCCAGGCACTTGTCAAGGCTATCTGTCCAGCCTCGGGGCCTAGAAACTTAGGATGCTTCCAAACAAGGACTTAGTGGTCCGAATTAGGTCGCTGAGATATCGCAAACAGGTCATTGGCAACCATTTTTGTTTTTCTGTTTAACTTTTTTGGGTTTTCCCTGCAAAGGGGAAATCCAGATTTAATGGAGGGGAGGGGAAAAAAGGCTGGTGTTTTGATGACAGAAAAATGGCAATGCATTTGTTAAGGAGCAAGTATTATAGGCCTTGACTTGACTCTAGCATCCCGAGTGTAAATTTTTGACACTGGGAACCAGAAAACCACGGTGTGTTTTTCCTAACGGGTTGTATTGTAACTAAATCCTAGTCCGTGTAGACCCACTGGAAATCAGTGGGCCTAAGTTAGTCAAGTGTATTCATTTAAGTGGGTCTTCTCAAGTGCTATTTTTCTATACAAAAAAGAGGTGCTGGAACTCAACATGAATGCCTCCTTCATTCTCTTAGAATGGCAATGGCGCCCTCCTGAGAGGTGCCAGAACTGAGTTCTGGTGAGTTCCAGCTGAAAAAAAGCCCTGGTCTTCTCTGAGTGCAACTGACCTTGGATACAACCCAAGGTGACCTTGACAGCTACCAGCAAAAGGGATGCAACCTTTCTAAAAAAGCTCATCCTTGGAAACAGAACAGATCCCTAGAAAGGGAATAGCATCATAGATAGCTTCCCCCCTGCCTTTTTCTCCTTTTTGGCATTTGACAGTGAAACTGTTCCTAGGCACCATTCTGAATTTAGAAGACATTACCACCTCCTCTGTACTGGCAAATGGTTTTTGTGACATTCTCCCTTCTTCAGGTTTCTTCCTGCTTCTGTAACTTTAAAAGCAAATGTTGCCTAAGGTTAAAGGTTGCAGTAGCTGAAAGGATTTTGATGTTGTTATTATAATAAGAAAAAAACAACCACTTGATTTCCAACCCTGCCCCCCATGGTCACATAATCACTCTTTTAAAAAAGCATTTCAAGGTGTGTAAGGAAAATAAATCTTCAAAAGCTGTCACAGAATCTGTAACCACACAGGGAGAATAATTTATACATCATGGGATGGTGGCAATGTTGGACGGGTCCTTTTGAATGAAGTACTTGACCTTCTCTGGATTTAACATTTCAAATCTATGCATTATTACTGGTTTAATTTTAGCCCTATAACCTGTTTTCTGTGCCAAGGCTGAGCCCTGGAAAGATGTGAAGTATTAATAAAACAGGCACTGCTTCTGATTGTGTACGGGGCTTGTTTCCTTGTCAGTTGCTAACTTCAAACGACGCTGGATGCTCACAGACTGGCCCTTTTCGGGTGGGATTCAGTCCCATATCAGCAAGTTCGGGTTGTGCAGTTAAAGCTGAGGTGGAGCTCTTGCACAGCAAGCCTACTTCCCCAGAGGACTGGACTTTTTGCCATAAGGAAAGTGAGGGGGAAACACAGTTGACAGCATAGGATAGCTCTTGCTTTGACACAACTGTTTTCTAGCTTCCCTGGAGACAAATCCAGGTGAGTATTCAATAAGCAGGTCATCTGGAAAAGCTGCTCCACACTTTTTGGCAGTTAGGGAGCAGAGATCTTGAGTCAAAGGAGGTGTTCTCCAAGGGCAAGTTTATTTCAACCCTGGCACTTTTGCTGGACAGGTCAACTCCACCCCTTGGGCCTAGAATTATCCTTTTTAAAAAATTAATATTCTGATAATTGTGTCTCGCCTTTCTTCAATTATGGAGCTCAAGGTGGAATTTCCAGGTATCTTGTTTATTTAATATATTTATATCTCACCTTTCTCCCAAGTTGGGTTTCAAGGTTTTTTTTTTGGTTTTTTTTTACAAATCTTTAAAAACATCAATTATAAAATACAGAATAATAAAAACAAAACTGGTTAAAAAACAATAATGGCCATGCAGATCTGAAACCAGCAATTTCAATATAATTTGCCCCAACAGGAGCCTACTGATCAGCAGTGTGTGCACCTTATTTTCCACAGGCCTGTCTGAGCAAGTAGGTCTTGGCCTCCAACATAGCTGGAGCCAACCTAACCCCACTTGGGAATGAGGGCCACCAACTTGGATGGTTTTAAAACAAGATTAGACAAATTCAAAGAGGAGAAGGCTATCAATGGCTACTAGCCAGGGGGGCTGTGCTGTACCTCCACTGTTGGAGGCAGCAGTACTTCCAAACTCTGGTTGCTGGAAACCACAAGAGGGAAGAGTGCTCTTGCCCTCAGATCCTGCTGCTTGAGGATTTTCCCACAGACACCCTGGTGGGCATTGTGGGAGCAGGATGCCCTTGGCTCAGTCGGTTAGAGCGCGGTGCTGGCAGCACCAAGTTCCCCATACGGGGCCACCTGCATATTTCTGCATTGCAGGGGGTTGGACTGGATGATCTTTGGGTGCCCCTTCCAACTAGGATTGCATGAACAGATGAGGCCATTGGTTGATCCAGCAGGGCTCTTAACTTCTTGCGCTGCAGTTCAGGGGCTAAAGCTGGCTTTCCGCCCCTTCCTGCCTTTTCCCAATGCATGTTTGTGGATTATGGGATGGGATGGGGATCCGTTTTAAGAGACAGACCCCAAGAGAGCTTTCACCTCCTCCTGCGCCTGCGCGGACCCTTCTATGCGATGCTTTCCCACCTACTGACCAGCAGAGGGGGATGTTCCCAGAGAACGGAAGGCGGGAGGGCTGAGGAGCGCTGTGATTGGCCGGCGCGGCCACCGGTCACGCGACTCACTCCGGACGAATGGGGGCTTCGGCCAGGAGGTATGCGCTCTGTCCCCTCGCGTTGCCAATGCTCTATGGCCCTTGGGTGCTTCCGGTTCCGGAGTGGGAGCTGCGACTTTTGGGGCGGGTGAGGAATGGCCTCTCCTGTCCTCTAATCTGCGAGCTGGCCGGGGCTGGTGGCTGAGGGGGCTGTTTTGACAGGGGAGCCCTGCTCTCTCGCGCTCTCTCAGGTGAATGGGGCCTAGTCGCTTGTGGGGAGGAGGGAGAAGTAGCCTGAGGGAGGGCGATGTCCTGCGGGAGCCGCTTTGGCCTCAGGCAAAGAGGATATAAGATAGAGAGACATATTGATATTGCATAGATATGTGTATTAGCATAACATAAATGCGTGGTTGCTGGGGGGGGGGTGGCTGTTTTGACACGTCGGCCCTGCTCCCTCCCTCTCTCATAATCTAATATGTTAACGTGTTAATCTAATATATTAGTAGTATATATTCATATATTCATATTATATACTATAATCCATGGGAATAATTGGGGTGGAATATCTCATTCTTCACCTTTCTGCTACATATGCACTCCACCCCAATAATTCCCACATAATGATTTTATACAAACACACAGGAGTGTGTGCGTGTGCGCGTGTGTGCATGTATAACAATATATAAAATCAATACGTATGTGGGAATTATTGGTGTGGAGTATTTCAGTTTCCCCCCTTTCCACAACAGAGAATGAGACACCCAGTTCTCAGGAGCCAAGATCTGCCATTAAAGGGCCATTCAGGAAGGAGGGGGAGATATAAAAACGTATTGAGGGCTGGAACAATTTTTTTAAAAAAAGACATCTCTCAGTATTTACTGGTACTTTTCTTCCGCCCTCCACCCCCAACAGCACACTTTAAAGCACCTTTGGACTTTCCCTAGTTTCAGACAGCGTTCCTGCCGTGGAGCGTTAATTGTTTTTTGCCAAAAAAATGAGCTTTTCGGGATCCAGTTGTAAGATTCTGTCTTCTATCAGGCTCACCAGGAGCCAGTTCTTATAGAGATTGTTTCTGGCTGGGGTGGAAATTGTTCATTTGGAGCCTGCCACTTTGTGGGCGACAGTTGGGGAGAAGAGCCAGCTGCAGCTGGTGTCTGAAGAGGTGACAGGACAGCATTGCTTAGTTTTGATCCCTCTGCTCTGCAGCCCCATGGAATGGCTGCTGCTGGGTGACTGATAGGATAGAATAGAGTCAGTAGGGATGTTACAGTGTATCTCTTTTTCCAGGCTATTGTGGAATTATGACAATAAATGCTCACTGCTGTCTCTTAACTCTTGTTTTTTGGGAGGAGGGATTCCTGTGGTGTTACTGTTAAAACTTGATGTTGATTTTAAAAAGAAAAAGAAATTGTGGGTTGTATCCATCTAAATTCTACTTGGAGTATACTGCTGGAAACTAATGAACCTAAGTTAGTCATGTCCATTAATTCCAGTGGTTCTACTCTGAGTATGGCTAACATTGGCACCAACCCTGTGTGTGCAAATTGCTGAAGGACATTTTGGTATTAAGCAACAAATCTATAATAAATAGTAAGAAATCAAGGGGATATTGCTGAAATTTTCAGCAGCCACACCCAAAGGTGTACCTAGCTATATGTATAGCTGAGAACATAATATTAAAGTTCTCTATCTATAGATGTCTGCCTTAGAATATTGTTCATAACGTTAACATACTATGTGGAATAATCCTAGGTGTGCTGTTTGCCAGGTTTTTGCCACAGTATCATATCTTATTTTTATGTGGCTGTCTTTTCGTCTTCCTTCCCACCAAGTGTGTTTGCATCATATTTTTGTGTAATGCTGATTTTTAATTTAATTATGCTTATGGTCACTTGCTAACTATTCCAGCATCACTGATTTCCTGAGAGTTCTTTTCATCCCACATCCTTCACACTGGCTGTTTTGACTCCAGTTCATAAGTTAAGGCTTACTTCACTTTCCTGAATGCGACCTACTGCTCCCTTTCTGTCTTTTCAGCTTTTTTAAGGAGTACATAGAGATAAGACTCCTCTGAAAATGGCAAGCTGTGGCTCAGCTTCCAGAGAGGTAGCCATGGTTTAATCTGTTGCAGCAGAAGCAATGAGATCTGTTAGAAGTGTAAAAGACTTGCAGGTGTTGTGGCATCAGCTTTCATGGGCTAGAGTTCATTAGATCAGGTGCTTGTCATGATGTGGACTCTGACCCAGGAAAGCTTAAGCTTTAATAAAAGTGTTGGTCTCTAAGGTGCTACAAGATTCTTTATTGTTCAAGCAATGGCTAAGTTTCCTAAAAGCATCATGGTAGGGCTGGGACTTTCAGAGGTCTGTGGTGAATGAGGCTTCTCTTTTTTTCAGGTGAGTCTGAATGGTGATGGGCTGCAGCTTGCATACAAAGCTGTTTCAGTTTGTCAGCAGAATTCAAAAGGCACTCGTGCCTCTGCTAAATGCTGAGTGTGTGCTTTCACGCACATGTGCCCTCTTTGCAGGTAGCCAGGTGGCTTTTTAATTGTTTGAGAGCACCTTCTCCTTCACCTACTGAGCTGATTTCAAAAGTCCAAACTAACAGTGTCCCAAAAAGGCGAGGCAGAGTGAACCTCTCCTACCCACAAGTTGGGAAGTGCGGAAAGATGGGAAGTGTGTTTGGCTTTTTGTCTTGAAAAACAGCCCCGATTCCCTGTGCTTTGGCTAATTGCTTTGAGTTTTGGTGACTGCAGCCTGAATAGAATAGTTTTGCAATGCTCTTGGAATATAGGGTAGCAACTGGAGGTCCACGGGACCACATCTTGACCCTCCTTGTTGTACTTTGCCTCCCGATCGCTCGGGAGTACAGTAAAAAGGAATATAGTAGCTGCAGCAATAGGACTGGAGTGAACCATTGGGAGAGAGTTTGAGGTAGGAATTTGCTACTCCCCTTTCTGAAAGAGATGAACTAGTTGCTGACTAGCTACTAGTTTAGACTGTGCCAAATGTTTTGAAGATGGGAGCTCTGTAGATTATCTTTTTGGTGTCTGTAACGCCTTGGCTTTTTTCCCTTTTGAAGGATTTAAACAGACTGGATTTTATTTATTTTTTAACAAGAGAAGAGCATCACTCAATTACGTTGGCATACAGAAATATTTAAGTACACATGAGAAGTATGTGTTCCATAGATAGGAATGGTTCAGGGCTATCCATAGGCTCTGCAGTAGCCTTCCCCAACCTTTTGGGATTTGCAATCCCAGACATCTGAAAGTCACCAGATTGGGAAGGCTGCTCCAGGGGTTTGCCTGCCCTGTCCAAGTGACTTGCATTTGGGGTCCAGTTTTAAATCAGAAAAAGCAACGTTTTTAGATTTCACGGTGGTTTGGAAATGTTTAGCGAATCCATATGCTTGTAGAAAGAATACACAGATGAGGATGGGTTTCTGCATAGCATTTTTCTACATGTAGATGCACATATTTTGTAATGCAGGAGTGGCTAATACGCCAGCGATTTTCCTAGAGATGTCAACCTGATAAATGATCTGCTTCTCAGCAGCTTATTTGATTAAATTTAAATATTTTTGCATATCATACAGATTTCAGTATAGAAATTTCACCTTCAGATATTAATGTGTGAGATTTTTCCCCCCTAAAAAGCTGCCACTCGTGTTAAAAATGGCCCTCTTCTAACAATATTTTTATTCACTATTGTAGTACTGGACCAGAACTAAAACAACCTATTAAAAATAAAGCAGTATAACTTTTCATCCTTGCTGATTAAAATTGACAGTGCTGATTTATTTTGGTTGAGGGAAACTCTTTACACAAAGACCCAGGAGACAGAAGTATTTTGCCTCACAAATTGATCACCTTTGTGGGCAGTCAATACAAGCCTTGTTAATGACGCCTTCCATTGGAAAGGGGCTTCCCAGTTACAGCCTATTGGCTTGGGTTAAATTGCTGTGCACTCGGTGTCTTTATTCCAACGTGAATATGTTTTATTCTATTTGCGAGTAAACCTGCAAGCAAATGTCTTCTGAGAACCATTCTTTACCCATTCTGACTTCACAATTATCTAGGATACTCCTGGATACACAGAGTGTCTTCAATCTCTTCATGGGCTGTGATTAGTGAAAAGAAGAGCATCCATTTTGACATTTCTCAAGTTCCTGCTCTGAGTGAGTATTGGCTTTGCATGTCAGGACTTCCAGCTGCAGTACGATTTGTCAAAGCTCCCTTGACTTGGGACTCTTCCCAGCCATCCACTTCGCTCTTATACCTGCACAGGTTTTCTTTTCAGAGCGTGCTTCTACTATCCAACTCCTCCCCATCTGAAGGAGGCAGACTTAGAGAAATGATTTGCACAAGGTGAAGCAGGCATCGTTCTCTGAGGTTGGCTGATTCTGCCACACCTCTCCATTGGGGATGGTTGAATCCACTAATGATGCACAGAGATGCCAGTATTAGTTGCCCCACCTGAGGCTGCTTGGAAGGAGGCAAGACCAGAGTAGTAACTCGTCTAAGCAACATAATGGGCAGCCTCCTCTCTGGTTGGTTGGCTTATACGGCTTCACAGGAGGCTTCAATTTATTTTACTGTCTTTCTTATGTCACACTAGCATGTCCCGACACAATTTTTGGGAGCTGCTGCTTTTCTCCCTGCTGCTTTCAGGTGCTTGATGCCCGATGAGGTCTCTTAATGCTATTATCAAGCTATTACATTTGCTCTGGGTGCAACAGATCCTTGGGTACGTGTGTGAGAATGTTGCTTCGTGCAGTTTTGGTGTCATCTTCTCTCCTGTTCTTGCCCTTTTCTCTCCAACAGATTGTAGACGGGCAGGATGTGGCACGAAGCTCGAAAGCATGAGCGCAAGCTCCGGGGGATGATGGTTGATTACAAGAAGCGAGCTGAGCGCCGGAGAGAGTATTATGAAAAGATAGTGAGTGTCTCCCTCTTTTGCTCAGGGTCTTGTGAAAGAATAATGTTAAACAACAATTGATGAACTCCTTTTACCGGTCCACAATAGGAAGTGTCCTTTCATATTGTATCACAGTGTGCTATGCTGGCCTGACAGGCATGGACAGAAAGTCTCTACAGAGGGTGGTGAATACAGCACATGATATCATGGGCTGTCCCTTGAGTCCGCTAGATGACATCGCAAGGGATCGTTGCCTTAGGAGAGCGAGAAAAATTCTCAGGGATGACTCCCACCCCGGCCATCACCTCTTTAATCTTCTCCCCTTGGGCAGGAGATACAGTATAATCAGCTGTACCAACAGGCTTAAAAATAGCTTCTATCTGTGGGCTGTTAGGTTGTTGAATGGAAAATAACGTAGCGAAATTGACTTGTGAGGTGGTGTGTTGTTCGATAAGAGATTGAGTTTTTGGGTGGGGGGGAAGGGAGGCTCGTTTAATGTCGTACACAAGTTGTACAATGACAAAGGTTTTGTTGTTGTTGTTGTTGTTGTTGTTATTATTATTATTATTATTATTTTATTATTATTGTTTGCTGTGCTCATGACTACCCTCCCTTTTCGTCCAATGTTACCAATGAGGGAGTTCTCTTTGTCCCGCTCCTTTCTCTCCTCATTATTGAGAAAGGGAAAGGGAAATCATGGGGAGCAAGTACCTCTTGAATGGCACCACCTAGCTTCTTCTTAAGATGTGACTCTTAAGAATTCTGCCTCTAAGAATTTGTGCTTAGAGCACATGCAGAGGTCACAGGTTGAGTCCCTGCCGTCTCCAGGAGGGACTGCGAAAGTCTTCACCTGAAGCCCTGCAAAGGAGAGGTGAGGAGCCTCTGGCCCTCCATTTAGGAAACATCTGAAGGCAGCCCTGTATAGGGAAGCCTTTTAAGGTTTAATGTTTTACTGTGTTTTTATATATGCTAAAACAAAATAAAAAAATTCTTTCCAGTAGCACCTTAGAGACCAACTAAGTTTGTTCTTGGTATGAGCTTTCGTGTGCACGCACACTTCTTCAGATGCTGGAAGCCGCCCTGATTGGCCGGGGCAACCCAGTCAGGTGGGCGGGGGCACGAACAAATTATTATTACCGGTATGTTACCATAACTGTAACTCCCATCAGCCCCAGCAAGCATGACAAATGGCCAAGGATGATGGGAACTGTAGTTTTAAAGCCACTTCCCATAAGCATAGACAATACTGTGCCGAGATGAAGCTGCGGTCTGCTTAGGAATATGACAGCTTGTTGTGTTGTGCTTCTCTTCCAGAAAAAGGATCCTGCCCAGTTCCTCCAGGTCCACGGCCGTGCATGCAAAGTCCACTTAGATTCTGCTGTGGCTCTTGCAGCTGAAAGCCCTGTGAATATGTGAGTAGCTTTTAGTTCTGTGCCGGCAGTGTGGAAGTTTGTCTACTGAAAACGAGTGGGGAGGCTGCCCTTGTCATGTGATTATTTTGGAAGGACTTCTAACCCCCTTTCCCTTGACATCTTGCCCCTTGCAGGATGCCATGGCAGGGGGATACCAACAACATGATTGATCGGTTTGATGTTCGAGCCCACCTGGACTACATCCCCATGTATACTCCTCCACTGCTAAACCCAATGTAAGGCTTTCATTTGCTTTATTTATTTATTTATTCTGAGATGTATTGCCCCTTGCTTCGAGTCCTTTGATTTGTTTGCATAATGAAATGGTTAATTGGAAGCTGAAAACAAAGAAAAAAGGAGCCTGGATAATTAGGATTGACGCCTGACTATCATCCGGAAGGGGCAAGCAAGCGTTAAACAAAACAGCGGGATCTCTTTTGTCGGGTAGGTTAAAGCCAGAGTTGTCCAGACTCTTTACACAGTTTGAGGCAACAGAGCATTGCAGCTATCCAAGAGAGGATTTGAGGATTTCCTCTCCTGGATCGTTGCTATACTACTTCCGAAGAGGAGGGTGGGCTGGTATTTTGCTATCCAAGGACCCATTTGGCACTTGAAATGCCTGCGAGTCTTCTTCAAGGTTGTGCTCCTGTATTATGCAAATGAACATAAAATTATACAGGCTAATGGGTATTCGCTAACTGTACCATTTTAACCTTGTTTGGGTTTTTTTTAAAAAAAAAATGGTTGAAAAGATTGAGATTTCATTATTAAAGTAAAATGCCCTGGTTGTCTTCATATCTAAGAGATGCAAAAAATGTGTGCAGGGATTACCCTCAGAAACAGCTAAGCAAATGGATAGTTACATGCCGACCTGTATGTTTTTGCTTATGCCTTCACTGAGCATTTTTTCATCCTTTTAACAGCTGGCTTTGTAAGCTAGGGTCCAAAGAACCATGCAATTAATCCTGTGATGCTAAAGGGGTCCCCTTTGACGTGGGGGTGAGGGCCCTTGCTCAGTGGTAGACCATATACTTCACATGCAAAAGGAAACAGCTTCAATCTGTGGGCTAGAAAGGTGTCATTTAAAAAAAAAGGACAAAGATTATGTTAAATTCTAAATGCACAGCTAGCAACCAGCTTTCAGCAATGGGTTAGGCACCATAACTCAGATTTGTTCCCTCCCCACAAATTGTTGTCAAAATATTTAGCATTCTAATCCCTCTTCCTAAGCCTCTTCCTCTTCCTTCTCCAGTACCCCAGAACAGGAGTCTGATGAGAGGAAATGCAACTACGAAAGGTATAGAGGTTTGGTGCAGAACGACTTCGCTGGCAGTAAGTTCCCTTTGACTTTCTTTCTACTGCTGTATAGGGCAGATGTCAGGAAAGAGTAGAGCTTCTGTCCTTAATATTGTAGCTCAGGTGGCAGTTGCTGCTACTGTTTGCCAAGAAGGCTGATAAATTACACTGCAGATTATTTTCTAGGCTAGTAACCAGGAAGTACAACTGATCTGATGAATTTCTCTTACATGTCTTAAATGGGCGAGATTGAGGGAGGGCTGCGGTATGTCCGACCCATGACATACTTAAGAGTCCCTGTGATCAGGATATTGCTGCCTCTCCCTCATCCCCTGGGTGTAAGTCCCTCAATGACAAGATAAGACAGTACTGCCTCCTGCAAATGCTGGGAGGAGTGGCCTCTTCAGCTGGTGGAGGCAATAACTCTAGATGCCAAAAACTCTTCAGTACTCAGTCCAATTCAGGGATGGGGGACCAGCCAGCTGAAGCAAACCCCCCCATAAACTTCCTCTCTTGTGTATGGCTAATTTGTGAAGACACTCAAACCAGCTTGCCTGAGAGAGATGCAAACATAGGTGTGTTTGCAGATAGGAACAAATTCTTGCTTGGTGCAAGCTGAGAGTGGAAGGAGTACTGTTGTCACTCTTTGGTTCCTAGCTCCCTTCTGCTGATACGATCAAAGCCTTTTTTTAAAAATAACCTCACTGCCTCCAATCCCTGGCTGCCTCTTGTGTCTCCACCCTAGGGGTGTGGTTTCTTCCTTGAGTGACGGAAAGAGAACATTGGAGTTCTGGAGGCAGGCTGAGGAGAAGCATTGCTTGACTGGCAGTTCCTCTCTGCAAAATTGTCTTTTGGCTACCTGCTGCCTGAAACGGGTCTCTTCAGCTGCCCTTTCCCCTTCCTAGGCATGTCAGGATTGGAGGGGGGGGGGAAGTCAGCAGATGGGGATGGAGGAACAGAGAGTTGTGCTGCCCTCTCAGGCAATCTTCCTTGCGCTAGACCTGTGGAATATCTGGTCTGCTTCATCTCCTCCTCCTCCTCTCTCCCCCAGTCTCAGAGGAGCAGTGTCTGTATCAGATCTACATTGATGAGCTGTACGGGGGACTCCAGAAGCCCAATGAGGACGAAAAGAAGAAGTGAGTGTATTGGGAATGGCAGGCAAAGGGTTGAGTTCAAGCTCGACTGAGTTCAGTCATGGAGGCAGAGCTCATGATCTGGAACCATTTGTAAGTTTGAGCTGGTTCCTTTCTCCTACCCAGAGGATTGAGGACAGGTTGAATGCGTATGGAACGGGTGAGGAACCTTTTCAACTCAAGGGCCACATTCCCCTCCATGCAGAGGACACATGCTAGTGGTGGGCGGTGTCAGGAGGGAAAGTGGGTGGAGCAACAGATGTAGAATTTACCGGTACCTTTGCACCATAGGCTAGTTTTGGGGCACACCTTCTCACACCTCTCTCTCTGCCCTCCATTAGGACAAGAGGCATGAGCAGAGTTCAAGGACACAATCAATCCTGGAAAAACAATTGAAGGGCAAAGCAGGCCATTGAGGGTTGTAGCCTGAGGAGAGATCCAAGGGCCAGATATGACACGTGAAAGGCCACGTTTCACCCCCGGGCCTGAGGTTTCCCCCTCTTGCTTTGGAATATGACTAGGGCCTTTGTTTTACTCAAAAACCTTATGAAGCAGTTCCTTGCCGGAAGAAATCCTCAAATTCTTTTTGAATTTCAGTGGCAACGCGAATATATATTTTCATATTTAGCAGGCCCAGGTATTCCTTTCCCCCTCCTACTTTTGCATCTTTGAAAGGTTGCAAAGGTTGAAAAGAGGTGTTTGGCTTGATGATGGGGGAAGCTTTAGAATCCCAGTGCAGGTGTCTGTGCTGCATACTGCATCCAGCGTGTACTTAATGGGAGGGGGTCTGACCAACTAGGTTAGCAGAGAAGAAGGCATCCATTGGCTACACGTACGAGGACAGCACGGTGGCGGAGCTTGAGAACCCGTCTGAGAAAAGAACAGAGGAGGAAGACTCGGAAGAAGACAGCAACACGGACGAGGATGAAGTTATCCCTGATATTGGTATGTCTCTAAGGCCTTGTGGCATTTGGGATTGGGCTTTTAGAAAGTCCGGGATCTGACGGTGCTCCATTGTCCTCTCCCAGTATCCCCAGTCTGCATACTCACCTGGAAGTAAATTCCATTGAACTCAGTAGGGTTTGCTTCCAAGTAGACAGGTAGATTTGACGATGCAGAATCAGTGTATGGCGTTGGCTTTGTTGGCATATTTAAACTGAGTAACTGCGCAACAAAAGGCATTCTGATGAGACTGCAAAGTAAAATTAGGAGTTGTTTTAATTAAAGAAAAATAACAGAAGTTACATTAACTATAAGAACGTTACAGAAACATGACCCATCCAGTGACCCACCACCCAGGGTACTGAGAGAGGTTCGCAGACCTCCTTATATACTGTATCCGATTGCTGATACGCCTTAAATCAATACAAACTTAACATCACCTGCTGTACTGCCCCACAGGTGCAAAACTAGGTCAGTTCATTTCCTCCTTTCTTTTAAAGAGATACACATTTCTGTGGAACAGTAATGAACCTTAAACTGTAACCACTCAACAGGCTTGGAAAGCTTTAAAATAACTAAAATGGTATTACGTTCGTTAGTCGCTTCATGCACAAAATAAGAGGCTCAGGGCGACTTTAACATGGTAAAAATACAAATGGGTAGAATTTAATGCAATTTAAAACCCACAGTGCAAAATATCTAAAATGTCTCATCTGATAACATAAACGGGACAAGTTGTACCCACCCCTCTAAAAGATGAGGCCAGTTTAGTTGCCATAGACCTAAGGGAAGAAAAAGTTCTTAGCCTGGTGCCTGAAAACTGATAATGAAGGCACCAGGTGTGTTTCCATAGGGATTGGACAAATCAGTGGAAGAGAAGTCTCACAGAGAACGTTATCCCTAGTTAAATGGAGGTCCTCAGTGTGCAGCTGCCAACTGGTTCCCTTGTGTTGCTTGCAGATGTTGAAGTCGATGTAGATGAACTGAACCAGGAGCAAGTGGCCGACCTGAACAAGCAGGCAACTACCTATGGGATGGCAGAGGGAGACTTTGTCCGGTAAGGTGCCTGTGCTGTTGGGGCTCCTGAGCTTCTCTTCTGCATCATCAGACAGGCATTTCCATGGTGATGGGCTTGTGGAGTGGCTGATGCATCACCTAGGTTACCCGGGACCTCGCATGGTACCCAGCCTCTTATTTTTAAACACCATGGGTGACAAGGAGTTGCCTGCAGGAGGGGCAGAGTATTGCGTCCTTCCTGATTTAGGAAGGTCTGGAGCTCTCTGTCTCTCCTCTGCAGGAGACTGGTAAAACTCTTTGTAGGCCAGTGACTTCATGGGTTTATTTGCAAGCGGCTGGGTAGTGTCACGGAGCTGAGAAAAAGGTGCTGAAAAGGACACCCAACATAATTTAAGGGGTAGACCACCTTCCCCAAGACGGAAGCTTATAAAATTATGAAAGGTTTAGAGAGTGGATATGTAAGCTCACCATCACCATGTCCTTTGCTCATAATAGATTTTGGGGTCAGCCAAGGAGCTCTGGCAATTTGTTCAGGGCAGGGGAGAGCAATTTCTTTTTCTGTGAAGGCATAAGTAACCTGCAGAATGTGCACCTGCTGGCCGTGCTGAATAGGCACTGACTTGGATAGCCAGTGCTGCAGATAGTAGCTCTCGTCCGCTCTAGCCAGCCTAGCCAATGGGAGTGGTGGTTCAGAAATACCACGCTGGTTACCACTTGCCAAAAGGGATTAGGCAGATTTCTTAAGGAGAGGTCTGTGAGTGGCTATTGCCCACGATAGGTAAATGAAACCTTCATATTTAGAGGCAGTCTGCCTCCGAATACCAGTTGCCGGGGGACAACCCAGGGGAGGAGGGCTGTCACCTTTTCAAGTGGTCTAGGTTCTGCTTGAAAGAGTTGCCACCCTTAAGAGAGGCTGTTGCCTTCTCTCTGGCCGGCTGCTGCTGTTGGACTTCAACCTGGTGCTCTCCACATGTTTTGGGCTACACCTTCCACCAGACCCAACCAGCCATGGCTGATGGCTGGGAAAGGTGGCAGTTGTAATCTTAAAATATCTGGATTGGGGAGGCTGGCCTAGCTGAGCCTAAGATGTGACCCTGTAGGGCCCTTTTCATGGGGTAAAAATGCTGTGCTGCAGAAACCAAGCAAGCAAACATCTCGTGATTCAGAACTTGCCCCCCTCTTTCTGACACCACATGCATAAAACGTGGAGATCCATGTTAGCAAGCTTTGGATTTTCAGCTGTAAGCCACTTGATACTGGTAGTAGCGTCTTTCCCTTGCAGTCGGGAGTTATTCTGCTGTCTATAATGTCATTGAGGTTATCACATGTCCAGTTGAGGGGGACAAGTACTAGAAGTCTTTGCTTAGGGGAACAGCAGCCCTTTTCCCCTTGGTTGGGGGGAGGAAATGGGGGAGGAGAGCCTGGTTTTAGCAGTAATGGCGGAACTACTAACTAGGCCTAAGCTTGCCACCAGGCTCTTGCCTGCCTTTTGAGTTAGACATGAGACCTTGTACCAAATTGAGGGTGTTGTGTTTTTTTTTTTGGAGGGGTGGAGAGGATTGAATGTGTTGGTAGCAATTAGAATAGCTGCTGCAAGACATTGGAAGGTCTGTGTCCCCCACAAATCTAAGCATCCCTGTCTTTCTCCCACCTGCCCCTTCCTCCCCTTGTTTCTGAAAGGATGTTGCGGAAGGACAAGGAGGAAGCAGAAGCCATCAAACATGCCAAAGCCTTGGAGGAGGAGAAAGCCATGTACTCGGTATGGAAAGTTGGGGACCTGGGCAGTTCTAAGCCCTCTCCATCTTGCCTACCCTGTCCTGCTACCCCAAGGATTCATCTGTGATCCCCTCTATTTATGACCGAGGTTCCTCTTGGTTAAACAGCAGGGGAAACTTTAGGATCAATTCCTCATGGAAGTGTGCTTGGGGTGTGGGTGGGATACCCCCCCCAAAAAAACCATTTATTCCAGGAAAAACAGAAAATGGGAGCATTTTCTGGGCCTCCCTCTTGGCGTGGTGGACTCTCTTGTGACTATCCCTCTTTCCAGGGCCGCCGCTCTCGGAGACAGAGGAGGGAATTCCGAGAGAAGCGTTTGAAAGGAAGGAAAATCAGTCCTCCGAGGTAAGCCTTTTTGAAGATGGGGACTCAGTGATTTCTGTCTCTCCACAAGAGTTGAGAGGGAGCACCTGAGAATGCTTTCCCCTTTGTCCCTCATGGCAGCTCAGGGCACTGGGTGAGGGCCATGCAACAAGGGCAGCATGTATGGCAGCCTCTGCAGGGAGGAAAGGATGCTGAGCCACGGCTGGGGCAAAAAATAGGCAGCACTCCTCGAGTTGGGCTGAAGCATTTGCTGAGAGGTTGGGCTTTTGCAAGTCTCCTGGGATGCTTCTGTGATTCTAGAACCAGTGCTGGTTTTGACCTCATTTCATCCCCTATCGTTGCAGTTATGCTCGGAGAGACAGTCCCACCTATGATCCTTACAAACGGTGAGTGGATGCAGCTGCCCCCTCCCCCCCCGGGTGTGCGGTTGGGTGTTTGTACTCTTGGAGTTTCTTATACTGCACACAATGGCCGCACGGTCTCTCTGGTGGGGTTTCTAAAATAAAAAAACAAAAACATGGGTTGTTCCCTGTCGACTAGAAAGCCAAAATGTGGTGTTTGCATAGTTTGAGGCACCCTTGCTGCTGTAAAAGGCTGGAAGTGGAACCCCTTCTCCATGTAAAGAGCATAACGTGGAACATTGGGATATAAAGGCCAGCAAGACATGGATTGAGCACAGATGCAGCAGATGGCATGGAATTTAGGCTGGATATTCTGCTGCCAGTTCATGTTCCTCAGTAATCCTTGGGTTGGTGAAGGGGTGGTTTTCATTCGGTCTCGGTCCTGTATACCTGAAGGAGCGTCTCCACCCCCATCATTCAGCCCGGACACTGAGATCCAACGCCGAGGGCCTTCTGTCGGTTCTCTCACTGCGAGAAGCAAAACTACAGGGAACCAGGCAGAGGGCCTTCTCGGTAGTGGCGCCCGCCCTGTGGAACGCCCTCCCATCACAGGTCAAGGAAATAAACAACTACCTGACATTCAGAAAAAACCTGAAGGCAGCCCTTTTTAGGGAAGTTTTTAATGTTTGATATTTTTGTATTTGATTTCTGTTGGAAGCCGCCCAGAGTGGCTGGGGAAATCCAGCCAGATGGGCGGGGTACAAATAATAAATATTATTATTATTATTATTATTATTATTATTATTATTATTCAACAAAACATCTGTACTTGCAGAACGCATGCTCTGTGTGTGTGTGTGTGTGTGTGTGTGTTTGTTTGTTTCGCTTTGTTTTAGAGTTGGGGTCCAGTGTGAGGCAAATATCTCTTGAGTTGCCTTGTGGGGGGAAACTCCATGCTGATGGCTTTGTGTTTTGTCCAAGGCGGTTTTGCTCCCTAGCTGTTTCATAAGCTGCATTGCACCACAGAGTTTGCTAGTGCTGCACTGAGCCCAGCTTGGGCTGCCTTCTGGGGGCTTGGCCCATCCTCTACCATGCAGGTGGGGAGAAAGTAGCTGGTAGTCTACCTAATAATGCCTGCTGGTTGCTGGGCCTCTCTCAAAAGGACACTGGGCTAGGTGGGTTTTGGTCTGTTCAGACGAGATACGTCCACAAGCAAGACTGCATCACCCAGATCGCTTAGTGCAGATCAGGGATGCTCAACGCTTTTGAACACCTGAGATTTGCGTTCCTAAATCTTGTTGGGGTGTCTGGTAAAGAGCAAGTGGAATGCCCAGCTGCTCTGTTCTGCTGCTCGTAACCTGCAGCTGATTATCTGCCTTGATCCATCAGATCGCCCTCGGAATCCACTTCCGAGTCCCGTTCCCGCTCTCGCTCGCCTTCCCCGGGTCACGAGGAGAAGATCACCTTCATCACCAGCTTCGGGGGTAGTGACGAAGAGGCGGCCGCCGCTGCCGCTGCCGCCGCCGCCGCTCAAACCGCAGGAGCCCCCAGGAAGCCCGCCTCCCTCGGCAAGGCACGCTCCAGCCAAGTGCAGCCGGGCAGCGCTGCGGCAGGTCATAGCGCCTCCTCCCGGTCGGTAACTTTCGTACCTGCCTCGCTTTCCCAAACCTTAAAGCAGAGACCATTCCAGGGTCAAAGGTTGACTTCTTATTTTCTTTCCCACCCTCCCTGACTGCTCAGAACCTTGGCCACCTCCTCTTGGGAACTGCATTCCCACTGTAGGCCAATCCCCACAAAGCCAACCTGTTCATTGCAGTGTCTCCCTGGGAAATGAAGTAGAGATTCCCTTCTTCCTGTGGAATGCTGGGAAACCTAAGGGTGGTTGGTCAAAGGGATGTTAAGGTGGGTGGGGGTCAGCCATGGTTTGTACCAGGGGGAGAATATGGGGCTGGGGTTTTTCTTTCTGGCTCATCTTGTATCTCTCCAACGAGAGCAGCAGTAGATGCTGTTGTTGTTTCACTGAAGGAAGCAGGAAGGTCAGAGACCCTGTGTGGCTGCCTTGAGTTAAAATGGGCCCTGTCGTACTTTTTGGTTGGGGCATCCCATAGCCCTGGGTTGCTGGTTTACTGCAAGTTGAAACATAAAATTTTGTAAACAGCCAAAATTGAATACTGCAAAAGGATGTGGTTCACACTAAGGTGACTAATCTGTAGGCTGTGTCCCATAAGATTGCAGGTGCGGAAATGGTTTTAAAGGTTGGGGAGAAAGGATCTAGGCTACCTTTCTCCCTGCCACGCCAATTTCCCACAGGAAGGGATTTTTTTTTTTTGAAGTCTGAAGTGGTATATCCCAGGTCAACCACCTCAATATGAGAACTAGACCATAGATTTGGTATTAGAACAGTGAAATCACTTAACTGCTAGCTTGGGGACGTAACCGGCAAAACCACAATTGCATATTGGAAGCATTTGTTCAGGCTTTCACTGCTCAAAGATTTGGGAGGCTGCAAGAATCCGTACAGTTTACTCAAGCCCCCGCCGCCCCCGGGTCTTTCCCTCTGAATATGTTTCCATGCAGAACTTTTCCAATGAAAGCTTTTTTTTCATTCGTGGAGAGGTAAAAGTTGGCATTATCAGGAATGGAATGGATGCCGAGCTGCAGCAAGTTTACAGTGAGATCTGGCAGTAACCCAGCATCCCTCAGCCTTTTCCCCTAGGCTGCATCAGCCTTTGGCCCACAGTGTCTCCCAAACCCTTCCTGCACCTCTGGTGTGCTCTGTTTGCTGCAGAGCAAAGAGAGGAAGTTGAAGATGTGTGAATGTTTTGAGCTCCGGCACTGTAGTTGCTAATTTGGAAGCTTCTGTCTCTACTTGCGGAACCATCGGCAGGGCCTCCTGGGGTGTCCTCCTGCATCTTCTCATCTTCCCCGCCCCCCTCAACTTCCCCTGCACCTGCCGATCTGCCTGCGCCGTGTGAATATCCAGCGCCGTGACTCTCCTCTTTCCAGGCGACGCTCCACCTCCTCCTCCTCCTCCTCCACGTCGTCGACATCCTCGTCTTCAAGCTCGCGCTCCAGCTCGCGGTCTCACCGGGCCGGCGGCTACCACAGAGCTAGCCGCTACGGCCGCTCGCGCAGCCACAGGTACTCCCGGTCCCGAAGCAGAACGAGGCGCTATTCGGCGGGAGGCTCGCGGGATGGCCGGCGCCACTCCAGATCTCGCTCCCCCGAGCGGGGCTGGCGATACGGCTCCCGCCGCAGGTCCAGGTGAGTCGGAGGAGCTCCCGATATTCTTTTTTTGGTGGGTGGGTGGGGGGGAGAGAGAAATCGATCCCCAACAACATGCTTCTTCTCTCATCCCTAGAAGCCATTCACGGTCTGGAGAACGCTACCGTTGGAGCAGCGGCAGGGGAGGGAGGCACTGGAGCAGCAGCCGCAGCAGCCGCAGTGACAGCGAGTCACGGAGCCGCAGCCGGTCAGCGTCTCCAGCCAGAGAGAAACTGCTGAGGCCTGCGGCTTCCCCGGCTGTAGGGGAGAAACTGAAAAAGTGAGCAGGGGACGCACCCTGGTTTGATTGGAGTACAGGGTCAGGTTTATGGTGCTGGTTTTGACCTTTAAAGCTCTATGCGGCCTAGGACCCTCGTACCTACGGGACCGCCTCTCCTGGTATGTCCCATGGAGGACCACAAATAACAACACTTTGGAGGTCCCGAGCCGCAAGGAGGTTAGATTGGTCTCAGATAGGGTCAGGGACTTTTCAGTACTGGCCCCGACTTGGTGGAACGCTCTGTCACAAGAGACCAAGGCCCTGCGGGATTTGACATCTTTCCGCAGGGCCTGCAAGATGGAGCTGTTCCGCCTGGCCTTTGGTTTGGACTCAGTCTGACCCTTATGTTTCCCTCCCCTTATGGTTTTGATTTATGGGCTACTACTAAAATGAAGTAGCCGTGTTGGTCTGTCATAGTCAAAACAAAATAAAATAAAAAATTCCTTCTGGTAGCACCTTAGAGACCAACTAAGTTTGTTCTTGGTATGAGCTTTCGTGTGCATGCACACTTCTTCAGATACCACTGCATGCACACGAAAGCTCATACCAAGAACAAACTTAGTTGGTCTCTAAGGTGCTACTGGAAGGAATTATTTATTTTATTTTGTTTTTACTAAAATGAGGCTGCATTTTAAATAGTATTTTAACCCATATTTTAACCCGTATTTTAATTAACTGTTCTTTCTTTTTCTATTACGTTTTATTGTAATTTTATTGGTATTAGCCGCCCTGAGCCCGATTCTGGCCAGGGAGGGCAGGGTATAAATAAAAAATTTTTTTTTAATTATTATTATTATTATTATTGTTGTTGTTGTTGTTGTTGTTGTTTGTTGTTGTTATTTAATGTTTGTAGCCTGCTTTTTCCTACAACAATTGTTGAGCTCAGGGTGGCTCGCAAAAGAATTGCAATAGCTTTGGCAAACACAAACATTGCAGTCACTGCAGTATCAAACACAATAGCATATCAACCTGGAAAAGGAACCGCTCTAGGAGAAGGAAAACTCTTATCTGAAACCTGTGCTGCCTTGTGGGATATTTTCGGGAGAAGGAAAGGCTAAGGAGTAAACCTTACACAAATCTGGAGGGGGGTCCCTAAGACAGTTGGATGGTGCCTTTTATGCCTCCTTCTAGCAACTCCTGCAGCCAAGCAGGTTTTTGCTCAGGGGGCCACAGTGGCTAATAAAATCTGGGAATAGAAATAGCAACCCCTGCAGCAAAAGGTGTTCCTTTTTTTAGCAGCAGGTGCATTTGAGCATCTTTCTGTCTGTACTGGCTTAAAGTTCATACCCTTCCTGTCCCAGAGTGGGCACCCGTCTTTCTTTTCTTCTGCTGTAACAAATATAACCTGTTTCTCTTCTCTCCCTCCCTTTTCTCCAGGGCTGAAACTGCCGGTGGTAAAGAGACAGGAGCTGCCAAAGTCAGTAAGAATTTAAACCTCACCTCTTTAATTTCCATCACTGCAGAAAAAGACTCAGGGAAACAATAGAGATGCGGGGGGGGGGGGGGGAGTTTTTTTTTTTTTAAGGGTTTGGATGGCCACACTTGACTGCTTCAGACGTGGTCAGAAATGTAGCTCTTGAGCACCTCCTTAGGGTGCTACCAAACCAGGAAGCAGTCTTTTAAATTTGGACCTTGTCAGGCTAGTGTTGAGGGGGGTTGGGGTCTCCAGGGACATTTGTGTTAACGTTGGGGTTTAACTTTTTGGTATTGCCGAAGGGGGTGGGTGGGTAGCTGCTTTGGAGGGGGTGTTTCCTGACCTGGTCTAGAATCTAATACCAGGAGTTGCTTCTTTGGGCGAGTTTCTCTCTCTCTCTCTCTCTCTCTCTCTCTCTCTCTCTCTCTCTCTCTCTCTCTCTCTGTGTGTGTGTGTGTGTGTGTGTTTGTGAATGCATGGGTTTACCTGTTAACTTGGATTTTTTTGTTCTCTCTCTTGTTGACACTTGTACATCAGCCTGCCCTTTTGCACTGATCCTGCCACGCAGCCCTGGCTTCTGGTGGTTTCCTCTGTTGGGTCCAAAACCAGATCTTGCTTCTCCTGGAAGCCTTTTCCTTCCGTGTTTCATGGCTCCGTTTCCCCTGAAATGCCCTGCCTGTTCCCACCCCACCGCATGGGAAATCAGTGTGCATAGAAAGAAACATGGCAGTGCTGCTGAGCTGTCTTCCTACCCAACCGTTGGGAAAGCATCTGTCATGGGAAAGCTGGGTGGAGTTTGTGTCTTGGGCCAGTCTCGATGCATCTTTGCCCCTGGCTGTCGGGGCTGTTTAGGACTATGGGTAGATTTACTCCCCCTGCCTCATTTATTAAATTCCTCATACCCTGCCTTTCCTCAGTGGGTTCAAAGATAGCTAACAGTATATTAAAACAACAAAAGTTTCAGAAACCATTTAGGAAAAATAATAACCAAAGCAGCAATAAAATACTGAAAAATAGAGGAAAAAAGTTGAAAAAGCAACAGCTGTCACATGCCCTTTCCCCACATAATGTCATCCAAAACGGTTTCCCCCCAGAGCCAGGCCTTAAAAGCTGACGTTAGGGATTGCCAACAGGGTGCCCTCCAGATGTTTGATTCCTCTTGAGTCTTGGGCGGGGTTGAGTGCCTTTCCGTGAACTGTCTTGGAGTAATATCTCCTGATCCTTGGTTCAGTATCCAAGGAGTGACCTGAAAGTGTTGGCAACCTCTGGCACAACCAAGGGGTTCTTTTTGATCTGGATTAAGAGAAACATGTAGACAGTATATCTGAGTGGGTATTCAGTCCCAGAGAGAGCCACTGGGAGCTGTGAGTGGCCCCAGCATGAGCGTTTCTGACATCTCATGGAATTCCCTGAGCATTTGAACAATGGGGTATGGTGTCAGCAAGACAGATTTAAGGTATGGATGGTGGTGTTTATGTGTGCAGGAGGTTTTTAGCCCTAGCTCAAGCCACTGCATGACTGAAGGGAGTTTTCAACAGCACTACATTTGTTATCTCAGTTACGGTGTCTGCTTGCTCCCTCAATGATTGTGCTTCAAATCTCCTAGAAATGACTCCTGCCTGCTCTTGGTGTCCGTGGCAGAGCACAGCCACTCCATCTCAAACGTTGTTTGCTTTCAACTCTGAAGGCAATGCGGAAGACCACAGGTTCACCTTCCAGAGAGATCAGTTATCCGAGCAGGCAGCTGTGCCGGTGGGGGGGGGGGGTTGTCTGTGAAATTTGATCTTGCTTGGGCTGGAGCCTAAAGCAAAGGAAGCAACTTGCTAGCTGATTTCCTTGTTGGAATTTGTAGGGGGCGGGGAGAAACTACTTGTAGATCTGAACGATGCTTGCAGCTCTTCAGAAACTCAAGGAAGGAAGAGAAACCTCTCAATTTTAGGGCATAGTTTAACATATCTACTGTTTCTTTCCCCTTCTTTCAAAATGTAATGCCAGGTCTCCCAAGGCATATTGCAAATGTGGTTTTCTTGTCTTTTCGCAGCTTATTTAACTCTTCTAGTTCAAGTTCTCTTAGTTTTAAACCGGGCCTGCTCAGGGAGTGCCCTTGGGCTAGTTTTCTTTATGCCTGGGCATGTCTTTGAGAAGTAGTGGTTGCAGTTGGAATTGATGCCCACAGGTGGGCACACGTGTCCCTACTTTGGCATGGAAAGTAGAAATGTGGGGGGTGGGAGTCCAGTGATGGGGCATCTTCACAGCTGCTTATCCTGGCACGTGGAGATGCAGGCGATGGCCCCATAGTCCATGTTCTTCACACAGTGCAAATGTATGGGAACCTCGAGCCGTCCCATCATGGGTGACAGCATAGGACTGGCTGAGCCACAGTGGGGATCCTTGCTCATTGACTGCAGCACCCAGCCGCGACTTGCTTGTGTGCATTTGGACCGTGAGGCAGAACTGTCCCATCTTCCAATGAGATTTTCTCCCAACCGTATTTTCCCGGTGAAGACAATTAGCACATTTGGTCGGGAGTCACCAAGAGATTTCAGGTTCTGAAAGGCTAAACTTCGGACACTTAATGAAGGGCTGGGTGGGGTGGGGCTTGTTTGCTTGTGCCTGGTGTTTCGGCTCTGTTTTAGCAATCGTGAGTGCTAGGACCTTGGCTTTTCTTCTTCTTTTTAGATGGAAAGGTGGGGGTTCTCAGGGCTTACAGCTGGGGTGGGCTAATGCATACCAGTGACCTCGGAAGCACCACAAGCAGCTTGCACAGAGGATGTTGGGAACCCCTGTGTTCTTTTGAGGATTAACCCAGCCACAGGAAGGAGTGGAGGAGAAGCAGATGGAAGACCACCTTTGCAAAGAACCCTTCAAAAGTTATTGGTCTTCACATTTTTACTGGCTGCCTACGAGATGCAATATTCAGCTCTCCGACCTGCCCCTTTCAAGGCCATTGAGTACCAGCGAACATTGTCCATTGACTTGGATGCCTGAAGGCAATCCCCCTCTCCTCCCCCCCCCCTGTCGCCGTGACTGTCTGCTTAACAAGCTTGTTGGGGTTGGAGTGGATTTCAGTACCCTGTCAATGTGTGTTAAGTTGATTCCTTGCATCTTCCCTACTGCCACCTCCTCGGGAATGTCTAGATTGCCAGGGACTGTTTTTCCTTCCTGTAGGCTCCAGCTTCCTTTTCCGCACCTGAAACGCCCCTCCTTTAAAAAAATTAATCCTCTTCAGTTGAAAGCGCCTGGCTCCTGATTGTTACAGGCAAAGGAGCCCAAAGCATAAGCCTTGGTTGGCTCTTCCGCTATATATCCTGGGGAGATGGCCTCCCTCTTCTTGCTGGGGGAAGCACAGCCCCCTTGAGCAGGGTATGCTGCTGGTGAGTCCCCTGGAACTCGGCCTACTCTTCCTTGCTTGAAAGTGGGACTCTGGTTCATGGCTGTCTTGAAGTCTCTCTCTTTTTTAATTAGCTTTTATAGATAAATACAATATTCACAAACACAAAACAAACTTATTATACATATATACATACAACTCCTTAATTCCTATGAATCCCAATGAAAGAAAACAATAAAATCTCTCTTTTCCTCCCTCCAGATGTTGTGTGACACTGCAGAAATACATTATATAGGGTCCCTCCCCCAAAGCCCTTTTCTCCCCATGTATGCCTTCTCCCAGACTCGTTTGACTGTGAGTTCAGGCCAAGGCAACCTCTTTAACACCTTTCTGTTTGCCTTCCGCTTGTAGCCAAAGCTGACCCCACAGGAGAAGCTGAAGCTGCGTATGCAGAAGGCGCTTAACCGGCAGTGTAAGCATCTGGGCTGGAGGATGCTGGCTGGGGTGGCAGGAGGGCGGGCGGGCGATGCAGGGGAGCCATCTCCTTCTTCTGACCTGTTTTGTCGCACGCGCTCATATTCCCCACTCTGCCTCTTCAGTCAAAGCAGATAAAAAGGCCGCCCAGGAGAAGATGATGCAACAGGAGCACGAAAGACAGGTAACTGGCGGGCGCACTGAATTCTGCGGTCTGAAAAGTCCCATTCTGCAAGCGGAATAAACTTAAAATGGAGCTGGAACGGACAAATGCTAACTGGGATGCCAGTTGTCCGTTCATAAAAATATTTACGTACCGCTGTTCATGAAAAGAAATCTCAGAGTAGTTTGCAACAATTGTGCACAAAACCATACAATAAAAACCATAGAAAAAGTTAGAAGGCAGCTGGCTATTATGGAAAGAGGCATTTTTAATTGTCTGCAGAAACCTGATGGATTAGAAAAGTTTTCGGCAGGCATTTAAAAGTTGAAGCCCCTGCTGAACCTCGTATCGGCAGAGTGTTCCGCAGGACCAGGCTGATGACATTAAAGGCTCAGTTTCCTGTTGTTGTTTAATGAGCCTTGCCAGGTCAGTCAGTAGAGCATGAGACGCTTAATCTCAAGGTTGTGGCTTCGAGTCCTACGTTGGGCAAAAGGTTTCCTGCATTGCAAGGGCTTGGGTTAGATGACCCTCGTGGTCCCTTTCAACTCGATGATTCTAAGACAAGGTTGCAACACTAAAGGCAGGGTTCACATACAGTGCTGTGCTCTGGTTTCTTCTAACCATGGTTTCTTCAACAAAAACTACGTCTCAGATGAGCAAGCAAGCCACAGCTTATTTCTTTGGTTTCGCTTATTTTCTAACGGCTCTTGCCTTGCACCTTTGTAACTTGGGTGAGTTGGCCAAACAAACCATGGTTACACCAGACTGCTGAGGTTCAGACATAGTGCCAAACCATACTTAAAAAGCATGGCTTCACATTGTGGTCTGCTGCTACGATAGTCTACTGGGCTGGGTGTTTGGATGTTCAAACGATCCATAGCGAGGCGAGGCAAACCATGGCTGGGATTTCAAGGATGCAGATTTTTGTTCCACTTGCAGAATTACCATTTTCTCACTGCAGAGTGTACCGTTTGCCAAGTTCGCCCTTGGCTTGTCTGCCTTGCGTGATGCTCACTTTTCCGCTGACTGGCATGTGCTATCTCGTCTCTTCCAGGAACGGGAAGATGAGTTGCGTGCCATGGCTAGGAAGATCCGGATGAAGTAATGCCTTTTGGGGTTTCCTTGTCCCTCCCGGCACGGAGCAGTGGGGGAGCGTGGGGGGGGGGAGTGGCTTGGTTGCCTGCCTGCTAAATCTGCAGCATTTTTTCTTGGCAGGGAGCGTGAGCGCCGGGAGAAGGAACGAGAGGAGTGGGAGCGGCAGTACAGCCGGCAGAGTCGGTCTCCTTCCCCACGTTACAGTGAGTGTTCTGGGGCTGGTGGGAGGAAGAGCGCAGTGGCCAATGGGGCTGTTGTGAAACACTGGAGAAAAGATCATTATTTTGGGGATCCGACTTTGACAGTCAGGTCCCTATGGAGATAAAAGAACTTCACCCAGACAAGTAGAGATGTCTTGGCCAAAACATTCATGCCTCTTGAGTACAGTGGTACTTTGGTTCTCAAACGCCTTGGTACACAAACAACTTGGAACCCAAACACTGCAAACCCAGAAGTAAGTGTTTTGGTTTTCGAACTTTTTTCGGAAGCCAAACGTGCTCCGTTTTGAGTGTTACGCTTCTGATTTGAGTGCCACACTTCTGTTTTGAGTGTTATACTGAGTGCTTATCTGTTTTTGAGGCTCTTTTGGGGGGTTTTTGTGACTGTGTGGAACCCAGTTCAACTACTGATTGATGGATTGTGCAGTACATTGTTTATTTCTTTCATTTTATGGATCAGTGGTCTCGTTAGATAGTAAAATTCATGTTAAATTCATATTAAATTGCTGTTTTAGGGGTTGTTTTTAAATGTCTGGATCGGATTAAAACATTTTGCATTGCTTTCTATGGGAAAGCGCACCTTGGTTTTGGAAGGCTTTGGTTTTGGAACAGACTTCCGGAACAGATTAAGTTTGAGAACCAAGGTACCCCTGTACTTCACTGTCTGCAGATTGACTCTTACTTAAGAAAACACAACACAACTATCATAGAATTGTAGAGTTGGGATCCTGAGGGTCATCTAGTCCAACCCCCTGCAATGCAGGCATCTCAACTAAAGCATCCATGACAGATGGCCATCCAACCTCTGCTCTGACACTGGGGTGGTTGGTAACAGTGTATTAGAACCCGAATCCCACGCTCGTAAAGATTTAGGTGTGACCATTAGCAAGAGAATTAGGTGGTCCCCCGTAGCCGATTCATCTGCCGGCTTTAGGACCCTGAAAGAAGGCAGCAAATATTCCTGCCAAACGGTTTGCCAAACCTCTGTTTGCAGGGAGTTCCATAGAGCAGGGACTGTCCTACAACAAGAGGCTTTGTCCCTTGTAAAGGCTGACTGAACCTCAGGGGCATCAGAGGGTCTCGGTGATTTTTCTGCTCCATAATGGCTCAAAGTTCACATCCTTTTCTTCCTCCGCTGCCCTTGCTAAGAGATTAACAGGTTTAACCTAAATAGGCAAGTGCAGAGAGTTCCGGAAATGTTATTTGGAGGTTCTTGACTTTCCCCCCTGTTTGTCTTGCAGGTCGAGACTATAGCTCTTCGAGGAGGTAAATTTTGCTTTTGCTTTTCAACTCTAGTGGCGAGATAGAGAGATAGAAGCAGGCCTCTCACTGAGCTGATAAGACAGAGCAGAGGTGGAGAGATACGGGCGCCTTTCAGAACTGGCGTTTCTTCCTCTGAGCTGCCTGAAATATTTAAATAGTTTGAACTTGAGGCCAGTCTGATCCCTCCAAGGCTGCAGATGTTCTCCAGCCGCTGTAACAGTTCGCAAAGGGTGCTTTGGCACCTTCAAGTCTTCTTAGATTTGCTAAGGCATGAGCAACACGCCTCATATGTTCATGGACACAAGCCTACTTTGTTAGGTGCAGGAAATGAAATCTCCATTGGCAGGGTGTGTACATGTATATATTATTTATTAATTATTATTATTATTGATTGACTTTATATGCGGCCCTGTACCCGGAGGTCTCAGGGTGGCTCACAGAACTATATATGTATACTTGTGCTTGCTTGCCTTTGCACACACGTTCACGCCCACACGTGTGCTTAATTTTAAAGGAGAAAAATGCAAGGCAGGGGCTGAATGGCAGTGAGATGCAGAAAGTAGAGTTTGTGGTCATTCGGTCCGAGCTTTCAGATGCATGTTCCGTATTGTCTTTAGCTGTTTCTCCTGCCCTTCCTCCCAAAGGAGCCTGGGGTAGTAAACAACAAAACAGCAAAAACAATGCAAAGGATTTTTTTTTTAAAAAAAACAACAACAACGGCGGAATATTTTCCCAGCTAAATAATTTTCAGAGTTGCCAAGAATAATATATTTCAGCCAACAAGCGTCTGGGTGAACAGCAATGTTTATAAATTCTGCCTAAATATTAATAACGAGGGAAACAAGTGGCAGAGAGGTGATAACTTATTTCAACATTGCTGGGATGATTGTGTCCACATCTGTCAGGGGACAGGAAGCCATTATCTTTATTAAGACCCAAGTGACTAGTTCTGAACTGGAGAGTTGTCATTAAGTGCCCTTGAAGTCTCTTTGTACAAGTAACATGGTTAACTGCATGGATAGTGGAATGTGCTTTGCCCTGCTTTCAAGCAGCTTGGTGCATTGCAATATTAGGCCATCTCTGATTTTTTACTTCCACAAAAACCCTATTAAATGCAGCTGATACAGAGGAAGACTTTCCCAAGGCCACCCACTGTGGGCTTTGTGGCTTGGCAGTGAAAAGTGCTCGACCACTTCCCCATATCAAGATAAATGTTATTAACTGCTACATTGTGTTGGCTCTAGCTAGCACTTAACAGAGCGATCATCTACCATTGACAGGAGTTGTGACTTTGTGGGACTCTTACTATACAGGTGAAACTCGGAAAAATTAAACATCGTGGAAAGGTTCATTTCTTTCAGTAATTCAACTTAAAAGGTGAAACTAATATATGAGATAGACTCATGACATGCAAAGCGAGATATGTCAAGCCTTTGTTTGTTATAATTGTGATGATTATGGCGTACAGCTGATGAGAACCCCAAATTAACAATTTCAACTTTGGGGTTCTCATCAGCTGTACGCCATAATCATCACAATTATAACAAGCAAAGGCTTGACATACCTCGCTTTGCATGTCATGAGTCTATCTCATATATTTTTTTATTTTTTAAAATCTTTTTATTTTTATTTTTGATACAAGCATCAACCACAAAAAACACAAACAATAAAAACCATAACAACAGTTTGACAATTCAAATTTAAATACACTGATATACCTATGACTACACTTTTTTTTTTACAACACTGTTTCCCCACCTCTCTTGCCTCCCTCTATCTCTCACCTCTGTCTGCCTTATCACTTAAATATTCATTCCAGATTTCTTGATATTTATCCATTCTTAATTTGCGACGACATGCAATTCGTTCATGTGTAGCTAATCTGTCCATATTATCAATCCATGTGCTCAATTGAATCTTTTTACGGCTTTTCCAATTCATCAAAACAAGTTTTTTTGCTTCTAATATAGCACGGTATATCCATTTTTTTTGACCCCCTGAAGTCTCCCATGAGTCTATGTCATATATTGAACTCCAGTAGCTAATGAAAACAACTGCTTATATAAATGGACTTTTCCACGATATTCTAATTTTTCGAGTTTCACCTGTATATGCATCTCTTTAAGTTCTCATGTGACCTGTTCTTCTGCCTCCTACAGGCATTCGCGGTCCCGATCCCGGAGCCCCCATTACCGCCACTAGAAGCTGTTCCTGGTTCAGCGCCACGCTGCCCGCCTCCCACCCAGCTGGTTCACCAGGCCTTGTGTAATCCTGTAATAACGCTGTACATTGCTGGTTTTCTGTTTCTATGCTGTCTAAATAAATAAATAAAGCCAGAAGCGGTCATCTCTTGACGAGCACCTTCAGCTGCACAGAACCGTCTTGCTCCCTTTCGGAAAGACTTTGATAGGAGCTTCTAAGGATGTGCGCTTCCTTTTATCCCAAAGCTGCGTGTGATAAGCCCTGTGGAGATCATGCGCAGCAAGGAGTGAGGGTGGGAAGTTCAGGGGCTTCCGCTTGCGTCCAGAGCCAGCCTGGGAATCAGCCTCTCAGCTCGAAAAGTTGTGAAGCAAAATGCACAGGCACCAATCAAAGCAACGACTGTGTGATAATCAAGCCTGTTCCTACTTTTTCGGGGTTCTTTGCCAGTGATTAGAGTCAGGACTAGGGGTGGATGATACATGGTTTTCAACATTGTGATATATCCCTAGCTAAACATCGTGGTATAGTGATGTATCATGGTGTTTGAAATAAGGATGGAGCTATGTAGAGGCACTGGCTGGTTTCAGTTTTCCCCGCATCGTGATTTTTGCTCTTGTGATTAGCTGCTCCCTGCAGGAGGCAGGGGAGAGGTGAGCTGGCAGTGTTTTTTGCAGAGCACACACAGACAATCATGATTTGAGATACGTTTGCAGGTCAAAAATTATGACCAGTTTTGGATGTTGTATCGCCCAGCCCTAGTCAGGGTGCTAGAGTGAAATATAGCCACTTAAGGGCAGGCACAAATGACCCAGGACGTCCCTTCTCTGGACAAAACAGCCTTGCTGGATTAAATCAAAAGCCTATCTAGTGCAGTATCCTGTTCTCAGTGTGTGCAACTCAAGTGTGAATCAAAGCACCGTGGCTGGGACCAGTAGGCTTGGAGTCCTCAGCAGTCAGCAGGCTAACTGGCTATTTCATGATGGTTTATGATAAACTCAAAAGGATAAACACAAAAAGTTGAGCCTATGTGTGAGCCTGAACTGAGCTGCAATGCATGTTAAAAAAGGCCTCTTAATTCACTTTCATCTGAGCCGAAGCAGCTGAGGATTTCCCTGGTACTGCTAAAGGTAAAGGGACCCCTGACCATTAAGTCCAGTCGTGGACGACTCTGGGGTTGCGGCGCTCATCTCGCTTTACTGGCCAAGGGAGCTGGTGTTTTCTGCAGACAGTTTCTGGGTCATGTGTCCAGCATGACTAAGCCGCTTCTGGCGAACCAGAGAAGCACATGGAAACACCGTTTACCTTCCCGCCAGAGTGGTACCTATTTATCTACTTGCACTTTGACGTGCTTTTGAACTGCTAGGTTGGCAGGAGCTGGGACCGAATAACGGGAGCTCACTCCGTTGCAGGGATTCGAACCGCTGACCTGATCCAGCACCAAGCATCTGCAGCCAACTGCCATCCCTCCAGGGATGAGAGAGGCAAGGTTTTAAGTCCTGCCATTCGTTTAGAAGCAGCTGCTGAATCAGCATTTGCTGTATTGCTATGCTTTATTGCATGAGAGAATAACTCCCTCTACAATGTTAACGCTGCGTCATTGCTAGTGTAGTTAAAATGGGGCTGCCCACAAGAAGGAGGGATTAGCAGGCCTAGGGGGAGACCCCTGAAACAGCAAAAATTGCAGCTTGTAATGTTGGCAATACTGGGGAAACAAAACAGGAGAACGGTGGGGTGCAGCACTTCATACTGTGACATTTTGTTAACAGCTCCTACTTGCAAGACAGACCCAGAATCTGAGTGGGAGGCAGTGCATGCAGAACAGTGAATCATGCAGAGATGTAGCAGGCAGCCGCCTCTGCAGTTCAAACTCATTTCTTAATTTGTCATAGCCTGCTGGACATGTCTGCTATGAATGACCCGAGCCTACTCTCTGCAACTCACAAAGCAATCTGAACACTTGCTTATAAAAGGTGATTTAATAGTAAAAAGGCAGAGCTGTCAAAGCTCAAAGGAGTATGCGATGATGTCCGAACATCGGAGCAGCGCTTCTCTCTGTATCCCTAGTGGAGTCTGTAGCTCGGAGACCTGGAAATTCAGGATGTCGATGTCGGACGCTCCAAACAAAGCTGCGACCTTGACCCTCTCGTACATGGTGAATCTGACGGGCCGTCCAGCCATGGCCGAGAGGCTGCGCAGGTAGCGTTCTCGAAGCGTCACACGACTTCGCTGCTCCTGCTCTAGGTCTGCTGTGCTCCCAGAGGAGAGGCTGGCAGGACCAAGGGCCTGGAAACGGGGAGAGTTGGGATCGAAGCCGCGGCTTGACCCGTCGGGTCCATGAGGCAGGCGGATGACCACAACTGGCACCTTCATTGTGCACCCCTGCTGGCAAAGAGAAATATGTTATACAAATGGCGCCTTGTTTGTGTCAACAGCATTAGGTACTCTTAAGGAATAATTCAGGAGGTAGGTGCTCCTATGGCTTAGAATACATTCTGCCCTCCCATTCGCCTTGCTGAGCAGACCAAGTTCCTTCCATAGTTTAAGCTGTTTGAAACAGACTGCAGGATTTTTTTGCTCTTGTTGCTGTGTTCCATAATCACGAGAGGTATAAACCCATTTTAATATTTAAAGAAAAGCTTATGTGCTCAAGGAACCTTAGGATTTGGCGCCGGGAGAGAGAAAAAACCTCAGACTTACAAAGATTTCTAGGTCCCGTGGCCTTAATGTTCGGATTTCTCACGTCTAATCAAGATGGCCACAAATTTCACATCCTGTCTTCAACTGGTTGATTCCAGGTGGGTCGCAACAGGAGCGCTACCACTGTGCAAATAGAAGATTCAAGAAGCGGGTCTCCAAATGTGTGTTTTGAGTTAAATGCAGGTCACGGGGTGTGAGAAGGTTGAAGGCAACTAGCTCTAGGTTTTGTTCCAGGTGGGTGGTAGGTTGGGAACCTCAAGCAAAGGCAGCTTTCCAGCCCCTACGTCTCCTTCCAGGCTACTCTCTTCTGTCAGCCTTGCCCCTAAAGTGCTTTTGCCTGCCTGGACTGTGTCCTACAATGGTGATGAAGCCTCTTGCAAGAAAACCTCTGACCTCCCCACAGCTGGAATGTAGCACACTGTACAAAAGGAAAAGTCCCACCCATTGCTCTGCCCAGTTCTGTCTCTGGCCCCACCCACCACTGGTATGCAGCAAGGCTGCTCGGCCCCACCCCACCCCGGTTGCCCATAAGAGAATGAAAAATAATTCCCACCCTGTGCTGTAGATTTAGGGGAGAGGTGAGCCGCTGACTTGGAATTTTGGGTCACTTCTGCCCTGTGCCAAGGGCAGAACTCTTGCCAGCTGGGAACTCTTTGCCCGCTGCAGCAGCCAAGGCTGCTGGTCTTCAGGCAGCAGAGGGTTAAGCACAGGCTTATGGGGGCCTGTAAACAGGAAGTGCTGCTGCACGAGGACAGCCTGTTTTCCCCTCTGGACGGTGGCGGCACCAACTTGACGCTCCCTCACTGTGCCAACATCCTCTGTGGCGGCCGGCCAAGCCCAGGGTCAGCGGCGAAGAGGATGTTTTGCACAGCGAGCTGGAGAAACAGCCACCAGCAGCCAAGGACAACTCTGGTGCAAGGAGGAGAGCGAGAGGGGTTGGCCTGGGCCAGAAATGGATGCTGCTGAATCCAGAGCCTTAGACTTTTAGCCAAGCCTAGCCTCTGCTGGTTACCTAAAATGAATTTTCAGCTTAATGTGACTGCTTCCTCTCTACAGCATCCCTGGTGGACGGTAGCTTGAAGAAGAGGCGGTTAATCCCAGGGTCGATTCTGAATTCCAGAAGTTCCTTGCAACAGGAAACCTGTGACAGTTCACCTCTGTTGGGTTTTTAGTGCAGATGTGCCCCAAAAGGAGGATCGACTCCAAAAAGGCAGGGCAGTACGCACTAACATTGGGAGAAAGCAGCACGATTCAGAGTCCTCTAGGCTCAAAGGACCCAGCCACAGAGCAGCCCTTCTGCTGCCTTTCTGCCCAATTCGCCACGCCAGTCTTGCCTCCTTCGAGTCAGTTGCCACCAGGTGAGGTCCTGTCATATCTCTGCCGTGGGTGTGATTGCAAGAGGGCTGCCTGTCCTCAGATGAGGCTACCTACCGCATCTCTGCCCTCTGGGTCCCAGGACTAGAAGAGGATTGAAGTGGGAGGAGCAGAAGCAGGCTACACACAAGCATAGTTTGCACCTGCCAGTGCAAAACTCGGGTAGGAAATATACATAAACTGGGGGCAAGGGCTCTCTGTTGCAGCAACTGCCTCATCGGGTGTAAACCGGGCATAGTTGAGGGAGGTAGCATGGGTGGACATGCCTTTCCCCAACTTATAATTGTACTTTTGACAATAAAGAGTTAACTCCTCATTCTGGACATTCCTTGCCTGACAGTGCTGTGACACACTCCATGAATCTACTCCATCCTCTTCCAAAGCCATTCAAGTGAGTAGCCAGGACACATACAGGTTCAGCATGCTCTCTGAACCACCTGGTAGGAGACAAAAAGCTCCGAATTTTTCAACTCGAGCGCCAGAGGAAACCTTCCCATGGTTCAAATGGACCACGTTATCATGGAAGCTCCAGCAGAATTTTCCTGGTGTGTTGGGCTAATAAGAACTCCGCTAACCGGAGAGTCCAGTCACCATGCACTATGCGCCTAAGTGCGTCTTTGGTAGTACGGACCATGCGTTCAGCTTGGCCATTAGTGGCTGGGTGAAAAGGAGCGGAACGAATGTGGCGGATTCCATTCTTTGTTACAAATTCTTTGAATTCCGCCGAAGTAAAAGCAGTCCCATTATCACTCACCAGTGTGTCTGGCAAGCCATGTGTTGCAAATAGCTTCCTAAGCGCGTTTATAGTTGCTCTCGTGGACACGGTTGAGGTTGGCACCACCTCTAGCCACTTGGACTGAGAGTCGACCACTATTAGGAAGAGTTGGCCCTGAAAAGGCCCCGCGAAGTCCACGTGCACCCGGGACCATGGGGACTGTGTGGACTCCCAGGACTGTACTGGAGCCTTGGGTGGATCCGGCCGGGAGACCTGGCAGGGCTCGCAACGTTTCACCCAACCCTCTATCTCCGCATCTATGCCTGGCCACCACACATAGCTACGGGCCAATGCCTTCATCCGGACAATTCCCGGGTGAGACACATGCAGCCCTTCTAAGACTTTTTTTCTTAACGGGGTGGGGACTATAACACGGCTACCCCATAACACGCATCCTCGGTGAGTAGACAGCTCATCTTTGCGGGCTGTGTAACATGAAAATTCTGGACCCGGCTTCCCGGGCCACCCCCTCCCCACCCAGTCCGAGACACGGGCCAATAGTCTGTCCTTCGCTGAGTGGTGGACTCAAAGCACAAGCTGCTGCTCGGGAATGACGGTGGCTTGCTTAGTGGTCAGAGTCCCCAGCATGAGCATGAAGAAAAGGCATCACAGAACTGTAGAGTTGAAAGAGACCCCAAGGGTGATCTAGTCCGACCCCCTGCAATGCAGGGATCTCAACTAAAGCAGCCATTATACTGCACACCTCCAGCTTAAGGAAATGTAATTCTGCCTTTGGAAAGAGCAGCTGAACTGCTACGCATTCAATCCAGCTTAATGTGCCCCTGCAGCCAAGACCTTTTTCCAGCTTAGGCTTCTGGGAGGGAATACCGCACGCTTCAGCCTTGCTGGAGATTACCTCTCCCCAACCCCTCGCCCAGGTCCCCAACGAAGCCACATTCCTGCACGGTGTGTTTGTTCCGAGAGTCTGCCCTGGGCGATGACCGCAGCGCTTCCTCCTCAGGCCCTGTTGACGCGCTCTTTCCACAGACAGCTCGTTCCCGGCGCGTGCTGTCTGGTGGCGGAGGAAGCGCCGGCCCCTGAAAGCCCTCTCCTCCTCTGGCCTGATAAGGACCTGGCCCAGATCTCCTGCACTCCTGGGCAGCACGCCAGGAAGAAGGGGGCCTGGGGAGGGGGCGGGTTGGCTGTTTTTCTGGCGAGGCTCCTGCCTTTGGGACGGCACCAGCTTCTGTTTGAACATGACCCGAGAATAATCGCACGTGTTACTTTGAAGGAGGAGGAGGGGGGCAGTCAAAGCTGCAGTGTAAAAGCCTGCATTGACTTTGCAGGCTTGTAAATTGGGCTGCCAGCACAAACGCTGTGAAACTAGCCCTGTGCCAAGCGAAGCGTCTGGGTGGGTGACCTGTCCCTGCTTTTCAGTGTGTCTTATTAGTAGCAGGTTGATGAATGTCAGCTCCACGTAGTAGGCAGCCCAAATGTCAGACTGGAAGGGTCGGCCTTCAAACAGCGTATGGTAGCAGCACTTTCTGGGTGTTTTTGAAGGCCTTGTTGCTAACTGGGCCGGGGGGGGGGGAGAGATGAAGAGTTGGCCAAATTTGGCCACCTCGTGTCCTTGGCCCAACTGTTTACTGGTGAAGCAGATGTCCCAAAATTTTCTGGGGTGGAGATGCAAGTCGCCTCCTGTTCCCCACCTGGGATCAGAGCTGGCATAGCTCTCTCGCCTTCCTGGCAGGGCCGAAGCGAGTGGCGAGTCCAGAAAATGGGCCACCGTGCTGTGCTGGAGAGAGCGAAGAGGCGACAACTCACAACAAACTTGTTTGTTCTGGCTGGGCCTCCTGGCCTGGTTGACATCACATCCTGAAGGCAGCGAGGACGGCACCTCCACAGGCAGGGTGGGCAGAGCCCCAGCACTCTGGAGAAGAGCCGGGAAGCTGCCGGCCTCTGGCTCACTTGCTGAGTGAGGGAAGCAGGAGGACGGAGGTCGCTGGGGAGAAGTGGGGTGGCCATGGGGCAGTGCGGGCTGCTCCCTGGCTTGGGGACCTGAGAGAAGCAGCAGCAAGGTTGGGAGAGACCTAACGGCAAGGAAAAGCTGCTGGATTTGCAGGAGTGGGGAAAATGGATGCTTGCCAACAGCCTCAACCTTTGCAAGTAAGTACTTCTGAGCGGGGCGAGGGGGGTGGGTGGGACATCCACACTGTCAACAACACTCCAGAAAAGCAATACTACCCCCCTTGTGGACATGCTTAGAGGGCTCTTATGGGCCCTTGCTTGCTCTGCTAATTTTACATGTATTAACCGGAGCTTGGTGAAGAGGGTGTCTCAAGATAGCATCGAGCAGCAAGATGCCCTCACAAGAAGCTCCGCCCACTGCCAGTCTGCCTGCCCACCTCTGGCAGAAGCCCCACCCGGTCTCCACCCAACTAGTGCATGGTGCCACGTTGAGGGCAAGGCTACAGCCACTGTGCCAGAATCTTCCCACATTCATCAAAGGGCTTATGCAATCTCCGGGGTACAGCTGACATGAGTGCTTATGGTCAAGGCTAGTCGCAGGTGTCAGCCTGTAGCAAATTGTGCCCATTTCATGGGTGTTATATGGCAAGTTCTCTGTGCCTCAGTTTCTCTCCTTCATTGGTGGGTTTTCCTACGTTGGAGGTTTCAAAACAGAGACTGGGTGGCCATCTGCCAGGGGTTCTTTAGTTGAGATTCCTACATTGCAGGGGGTTGGACTAGATGATCCTCGCAGACCCTTCCAACTCTACAATTTTATGGATGACAGAGGATGACTTCCTCTGTGGTAAGCTATTGGGAAGGTGAGTGAGGCACCAGGCATGATTGCCCACCCCAAGCCTAGGCAAACGGAAGATCAAGGAAGAGCAGGGATGCCAAAACATTAACAAAGGCCAGGACTTTCTCTTATCTACCACAGAATTCCTTCAAAGGCAAAAGACATGATCTTGAAACAAAAACAAAAAACGCAGCACACATCACTCTCAATAACCTAACTCGCTTGCTCCAAGAAGCCCCTCAGCCTTCTCGCAACACATTTTTTTTTTTTTTGGCGCTGAAACCCTTTTGCAAAGCAAAATGTGCACTTGATAAAAATAAAAGGATCTGAACTCCCCAGGGTTTTGCTCCGTTCAAAAGTCTCAGCAGAGGCTTCTTTCTTCAGGCTTCTTTCGTACTCACTAAGACCTCTGCTAGCAACTTGCCTGCAGCATCCTGCAGAGATCGTCTGGGAGAAATTTAACATGCATACACTCTCTGAGGCTATATCCTCATGCCACGGAATTGACTGAACTACACCAAATTATACTGATGCACAGCATGGGGTAATTCTCCCCACTACCAGCAGGGGGCACGACGCTAAAAAAGGCAACCCAGCTTTTCAACTGGCTTCCTTTAACTATAGTTTAACTTTAATTAACAGTATACATATCCCAAGTTAAATGCATTCTTTGATTCTCTGTTTTGGGGGGGGGGGAGTGGAGAGCAAAAGGGAAAAACAACAACCCAGGAAATCCAATTCTGCCTACAAGCCACATTCACCAACCATGTCTTTGTCTCCCCTCTGCTTTCCCCAGTTCCACAATGGTTTCTGGTAACTTGGCTGTTTTGGTGCTCCTGCTTATACCTCTTGAATTCTGGAGATCTGGAGGCCTCCTAGCGGCCTCTCCAGGAACTGCTGGCGAGCATGACTCCTCAAAGCAGGTCCCGATCCAAGCCCTCCAAACCATCCTGCTGAGACGCCTGGGCTTGCAACGGCGCCCAGAGCCGAGGGCGGGGCTCGTGGTCCCCCAATATCTTCTGGATCTGTACCAGTTCTGCTTGGGGAAGGCTCCCTCCTCCCTCAAAGACACAGAGCTTCCCTTCCTGGAGGAACAAGCCGGGAGAGCCAACACCATCCGCACCTTCCACCATGTTGGTGAGCTTGTGATTGCCACGTCCACCTTCAAATTTCACGTCTGGGCAGTTGGGGCGGCTGGGACCTTGAAAAATTGGTTGGGGTAGCAGCAGAGGGGAGAAAAGTGGGGAAACTTAGCTCAGCCCCCCCCCCCCCCGAAGTTTCTAGACTACATCTCCCTGAACATTGGCCATGCCAGCTGCAGGGGCTGATGGGAGCTGGAGTCCAACTAGGGACAGCCACAGGCTCCGCATCCCTCAAGTGACTGAACAAAACCAGGACCCAGGGACAGGGATGAAGGAGGTGGAAAGCTGTAGATAAGCGGCCACACTGTGTAAAGGGAAACAGACGTAGCTCAGCGGGCAGAAACCTTGCTTTACATGCAGAAGGTCCCAAGTTCAATCCTTGACACCCCCAGTTTAGAGGAAAGCCCCTCTGTTTGCCCCGGTCCTTGGAGAGCCACTGCCAGCCACAGCTGACAATAAGAGGCTGACAAATAGCCTGACCTGGTAGAAGGCTCAGTTGGCAGAGCACAAGACTCTTAATCTCAGGGTTGTGGGTTCAAGCCCCACATTGAAAGATTCCTGCACTGCAGGGGGTTGCACTAGATGACCCTTGTGGTCCCTTCCAACTCTATAATTCAGATTCTGACTCTGAGGGTCAAACACGCTTCATCGAGGAGGAAGGAAAGCAAAGCTCCCTAATGCCAAGATATTTCAAGAATGCTCCCATGCTCTGCTTACTTAAGGAATCTCTCTTCTTTTTTCCTCTTGGGTTTTGGGAGGTGTATGATTTGCCTTGGGTTATAGCGCCACCTACAGGGTCACACAGGGTAAGAGGCGCTTGCGTTATCAGCAGAGCCAGGAACCCTGCATGCACTTCAGGCAAAGACATGTCACTTCACAGAAAGAGATGCTAAAATACGGTTCTGATTCTTAAAAAAAACAACCCCAAAAACAGTCTAAGAAGAAAGTGCAACACACTGCATAGCCACAAGTAAGTATTTTCTTTTATTTTAAAAATTTAGGAGAATAACTTTGAGACAATTGACAGGGAACAGCTGTTGCTTGGGAGCTTCTTAGAAGCACCTGGCTGGATGCAGGGGGCAAAACACAGAGTGGGCCAGATGGCAAGAATTGGCAAGAAGGCAATTCCTGCAGTCCTGGCATGGACCACCTTTGTGAATGTTGCTGAACTACAACTCCCACCAGACCCAGCAAGCATGGCCCATGGCCAGAGGCGATGGGAGCTGTAGTTCAGCAACATCTGCAAGGCCAAAGGTTCCCCACACCAGTCCCAAACACTCAGACCTCAATCCCTTTCCGGCTTCTGTTTCACATCTAGAGGATCTGGAAAACACCCCTGAAGCCGTAGATGGTTCATTCTACTTCCTGTTCAACCTCACCTTGCTGCCTGTGGAAGAGGAGCTGACAGCCCTGGAGCTGCGCCTGTACCACTCACAGAAGGAAAGCAGGGGTTTCCACGTCAACATATACCACGCAATGGGCCCCCTACCTGTTTCCGGAAACAAGAGCAGTCTCCTCCTGGCTCACAAATTCTTGGCTCCCAAGCAGCCCAAGTGGGAGAGCTTTGACGTGACTGCTGCTTTCCAGAGGGCAGAGGGCCAGAGGCGCCACCTTGGGTTTCTCATTGAGGTGGAGCGCCCCAACGGCAGCCATGAGCTTCATCAGCACCAGGCTCCGCTTCGCGCAAGGCGGTCTCCTGGAGAGGAGGCCCAGTGGGCTCTAGAAAGGCCTTTGCTGGTCACCTACAGTCACGACCGGAGGGGGCAGCCTTTGACTCGTGGGAAGAGACAAAGCAGGAGCCAGCCGGGTGGGCTAACCCAGAAGGGAGGCCGAAGAGCCCCCAAGGGGCCAGCCTCCCGCAGCAAACGCAAAGGCCTGAAGCCCAAGGCCAAAGCCAGCACAAGGTGCCGGAGGCACCGCCTGTTTGTGGATTTCAAGGAGGTTGGGTGGAACGACTGGATAGTTGCCCCCAGCGGCTACCATGCTTTCTACTGCTCCGGGGAGTGCCGGTTCCCACTGGCCGACCACATGAACTCCTCCAGCCACGCTGTGGTGCAGACCATGCTGAGCTCGGTGAACTCCAGGGTGCCCAAGGCGTGCTGCGTCCCGACGGACCTCAGCCCCATCGCTATGCTCTACCTGGACCAACATGACATGGTGGTCCTGAAGACGTATCAGGACATGGTGGTGGAGGGCTGTGGGTGCCGGTAGAAACCACAGAGCAGGGATAAGCCTCCTCTCAGGTAACCCAAGCAGAGGACTTGGAACCGTCACGAGTATTTCTTCAGGCAACATGGAATTAATGTATGGAACTTCCTAACACAAGAAGTGGGGACAGCCAGAAGATTAGATGGCTCAGCTATGAGATAAATGGGACTTCTGTGCACAGGCAAAGGCTATCACCAGCCTGCTGTACGAGACAGATGTACCTTGCCTCTGATTCAACAAGGCAGAATTCTCATATTCTTATCATGCCTCATCAACTTCTCTATACGGATGAATAGCTGTTGTTGTTGTTGTTTTAAACTGTGATGACCTTTAGTTGAACAATAAATGAGAAAGCTACCAAGTCTGTCACAGTGAGCATCCTTACACCAAGGTGAAAGCTGTGTGACGATGTGGTTGCCACTAAAGGCGAATTCACATGACCAAAGAGAATCAGCACCAGGCATTCCTGAAAAGATGATTTGGGAGAGCTGGCTGACTTTTCACACATTCTTTATGGGGAACCTGTGGCTCTTCAAACTTGCTGGACTCCCAGCTCTCATGGGCCCCAGGCTGCACAGCCAATGGCCCTACAACACTTGAAGGACTACAGGTTTCCCCCACTCCTGCTCTAAAACAGAAGCTCTTTGTCAGAGTGCTTATCCGGTAGAGGAGAGCAGTGGTTGTCAATTCTGCTGGAACTGACATTTTGGGTGAAAAAAATGACAGATGTGTGCTCCCAGCAGCTGTTGTGTGAAACATGTAGCCCTCCCTAACACTTTACAGCAGGGATGCGGATTCCAATCCAATCTCCATCAGCTCCAGCTGTCACTGTCACTGGTCAGGAATGACAGAAAGTGTGTTCCAGCAGCACCTGAAGGGCTGACGGTTCTCCACCCCTGCATTAAGAGTCTAATACCCCTGGGGGTTGTTTCTAAGCAGAGGGGCATCATAAACCTTACTGCACCAAATGTGTGGGCAAAAAGACAGCAAGAGGCTGACATAAGAGAGCAGTTGGTCCATATCTTATTGGTGGGGAGTCAGCACCAGGGTGGATTTGATTTAAATCAAATCGATTTAAATCACAATTTAAATCACTAGTCAGTAAGACTTGGTTTAAATCCTTTTTTTCACAGAAAGACTCATTCCTGGTGGTATAATATTAATATTTACAACCAGATGAAGGTTTCATTTTTGGAATAATAAATTTTCAGAGTACTTTTTACGGTTTTATCAAAAATTACTGACTTGCACAATGATTACACAAAGATCACAAGACTTGTGGATTATTCTGCTCACAAGGTTGCACTTTCATTTTTACTGCTTCACACTTAGCTACTTATGCAAATCTATTCCATTCAAAACAATCTATTCATTGAACCTCTTGGAACTTAGCATTTGGTAAGGGGTTGATTCTGTGTATGTAAATTTGCAAAGGAACAAGGGGATTAAAGTTTTTTGCTCAACTCTGTATGTTTATTTCATAACATTTTTCCTGTGAAGAGAAGGCATGTTATCTCTGCAGGCACAAATTCACACTTTTGAGAACTGCAAAAACCAAGCATCTGTGATAATATCTTCTCATTAGAAAAGCTGCCCCAAATGATCTTACAGAAACCTCTGGAAGAGCATGACATTGTAAATGGATTAATGGAATTCATTTACCTAAAAATTTAAACATTGCATATAAAGCCTCATGCTACATAATTAAAAACAAATCCTTATTTCCTGATGAATAGCATTTGGACTATAATATAACTTACGGTAAATAGAAAACCATCTTTAGAAATATTTTTCCTCCAAAAGCATTTTATTTTTAAAAATCCAATTTAAATTTTAAAAAATCTGATTTCTATTTTTTAAAAATCATTGATTTTTATCCACCCTGCTTCTAACTACATACATCATAAAAGCACCTTGCTAGTCATTGCTTCTAAGTCCCTACTTGGTGTCTCAAGGCAGGTCTCAAGTTCTGCTTCATAGCATGGAAAGTGACAAAAGCTCTGAGGAATGTGGTGGTGAGAAATGTAGCACTCAACAGGAATATGGTGCATTTTAGTGCATTGTTTTAAGTCAGCCTTCTCCAAACTGGCACACACCCACACTCAATGTTGTTGGGACTACAATGGGATGGTGAAAGTTGTAATCCAAAAAATCTGGAGGCCACTTGACTGGGGAAAGTTTTTCAAAGATTTCTACTTTTGTGTCCATTAAAAAAATGTATGCAATGGTGAAATAAACTGCACAGCTTTCGTTGGTGTTGTTTTTCTTTTAAAAAAGATGAAATATGGGTTGTAAGAAAATGAGCTAAGATGCAACATTGAAGCTTTATGAAAGAGATGTCAGAGTTAACAGTGCACTCCAAAGTAAGTACAGTGGTACCTCGGGTTAAGTACGCTTCAGGTTAAGAACTCCGCTTAAGAACAGAAATCATGCTCTGGCGGCGCAGCGGCAGCAGGAGGTTCCATTAGCTAAAGTGGTGCTTTACGTTAAGTACGCTTCAGGTTAAGAATGGACCTCCGGAATGAATTAAGTACTTAACCCCAGGTACCACTGTAATGTAGAGAGACAGAGCCAGTATCATGTGAGTGGATTCCAGTTTACAGGTATGAAATGGGCTGGACAGGATGCAAGGCTTAGCACAGCAAGAAAACACCTCTAAACACTTTTACCCCACCTTCCAGTCATTAAGACATCCAAGGAAGCTACGAACGCTAAAGGGCGGACACTGAAAAACCACACTATCAAAAACACATCAGAGTGAGCGACTATACCAAATGTGGAGCAGGGCAAGAGAAAAATAAATTAACCAGAGACCCAGGAAGCGTGGGAAGAGCTTTTGAGAATCAGAAGCTGAGTAGATCCAATCAATAATATAAAAGTGATCTATGTTGTAATTAAAAATTAAAATGAAACCTGAATAACATGATTCTTACTATTAAACTTTAAAGAATACAGACATATATTAAAACTGAATCATGTCCTCTCTCTTATATAGCTTGAGCTAAAGGCTTTTTTTTTTAGTATTAGAAGCAACCGAGAGGAAAGCATTTTATTATGAAGGTTAACCAACAAAATGGGTACAATGGGCCTTGATTAATGTGTGTTTCCTATTGCACCGTAGCAAATAACCACACACCTTGGGATGCATATGCATGCGCGCGCGCGCGCACACACACACACACACACACACACATATATATGATAGGCATAATCAGTCCTTTTTTCTGGGGGTATACAGGGGTACACATACCCCTTAACCTTTTTGCAAATCTTTGCACTTTTGTCCATTTACTGTACAGTGGTACCTCGGGTTAAGAACTTAATTCGTTCTGGAGGTCCGTTCTTAACAAACTGTTCTTAACCTGAGGTATCACTTTAGTTAATGGGGCCACCGCATGATTTCTGTTCTCATCCTGAAGCCAAGTTCCTAACCCGAGGTACTATTTCTGGGTTAGCGGAGTCTGTAACCTGAAGCGCCTGTAACTGAACTATTAAATGATGATTTTCTTGAGTCAAAATGAGAGTACCCCTAAACATTTTTTTAAAGAAAAAAGCACTGCATGTAATATATTTCTCCATCCCCTCCATGGGTTAGTTTATAATCTGGCCTTAGCCACCAGGGTAGGAGTTATAGTCCAAAACAGGGGTTGGGAATTGCTAGTATGTGGGCCAAATTTGGCTCAACCCAAGTTGCCACTTCCCCCGAACCGCCCCCACCTATCCCATACTTTACGACCTATGTGATGTCAGGGGTGGGCAGAGAGAGATACCCCTGGATCCGCTCCAGGACTGAGTTCCCCAGAAAGCAGCCTTGAGCTTCGCCTGGTATTGACGCCAGGCCCAAACGCTTCCATTACTTCAAATTTAACAGCTTCCCTCCGCCCATTAATTTCCTCCCACATCCTGTATTAAGCTAAAAACTCTTTGAAAACAGACGCTCCTCTCTCTGGCCATAAATGTTGCCTCTCAGTTATGAAACAATTCAGTCAACACCGACTAACCTGCATAGGCCTTGGTTCGGTCCCGCTCAAGTCGTCATGGCAACCCCAAACCGTTGCGCTCAAAATTGCGGGCCTCAAAGCACTCAGCACGTTGGTGGCCGGGACAGGAAGAAGCAGCCTCTTTCCCCGGAAATACATTATTATGAGCGGACGACAAGCCGTTCTTCCCTTATCGTCTTTTTTTTTTAAAGGTCCCCTCTGGTAATAGGAGGACTGGGAACTCTATGACTCTGCCCTGTATGCCCCTAGGCGGCGGCGAGCGACGTTGGCCCATGTGCCTGCACCCCGCCTCCCGCTCCTCCTAGCGATTGGTGGGATGAAAGATGAAAGGGAAGCGCGTGATCCTTACGTCATGATCAGGAGGCCCTCCGTGTTCCGCCATTCCCCTTCTCACGATCAGTACATTCGAGGACACCCATCCTTCCAGTTCCCTCTTCGCAGCTTGGGCAGGAGGATGCGTACACGACTAATAATAATAATAATATATTTACTTTTTGTTGTTCCCCCGTGCAAAGCCGCACTGGCAGGTTTATCCCATCCCGCCCCGCCCCCCTCACTTGAGGCAGCTGTTGTCGAAAGTGCCGTAGCTGAAAACCAGCTCGCTGTCGCATGGCGAAAGGGAAGGTGGGGGCCGAGAGTGAGTGTGGGAAGAAAAGGAGGGGGCAAGGTTGGCTGCGTTTTAAAAAAACAACCACCGCCGTCCGCCGGTCCGCCAATCCGAGCGCCGGAAACGGTGGCACGTGATCCTGTCGGCTCCGAGCGTGAGGTGGGTGTTTTGCCAGAGGAGCCGCCGCTGCTGAGGGGGACGAAGGTACAGCCGCCACCGCCGCTGGGTAGCCGAGGGAGGGGAAAACCCCGCGCGGAGGCTCCTGTGGTCGCGGAGGCTGTTCCACCCGCACGCGTGGAAAGGGCCTCGGCGGATGCGCAGGCCGCTGGCGCACTCGCTGCTGGCGGCGGCGGCGAAAGACGACGACGACGAGGAGGCTTCTGTCGGGTCCGTCCCTGGCTGAAGCGGCGCGGAAGGGGGCCGCTCGCTCGGGACGGGCCTCTCTCTCGCGCGCGCGCGCACCTGCCCGGCCCTCCACCGTCCCTCCCTGCCGGTCCCGAGCGTGTGGCGCCTTTGCTCTCCCTCTTCAGCCCCGCGGGCACCCAAGAACCGGCTCCCTCTTCTCTTCTTCCCCCGTGCAGCCTCGCCGGGTGCGTATTTGCCTCGGCTCAGGCAGCCCTCCCCTCTTCCCCTTTCTGTCCGACCCTGCCGCCGCCACCACCACCACCAAAGCCCTGAGCCAGAGGATCAGCAAAGGCCCTCTTACCCCTCAGCAGCCGACGAAGAGCCTTTTTATGACTTTCCATTACTAATCACGGTTTATCTAGCTCACCCCCTAGCCCAGATATCTTGATAGGCATCGCCTTTCCTCCAAAAGGATAGCGTTTATTTATACCTTTTGCCACCCCCCACCCCCAGCACACACACACCAAAAAAGAGAGCGGGCACTTACCATGTTGCTTTTAAACGCTTGGCAGAGAGTCCCTACTTACCTGTGAGGCATTAATTGCTCTCTGGTTCTTACCACACACACCCAGGCACCCGTTTCTGTAAAAACGGGGCAGCTGCGAGGTTTATTTCCCTCCAGCTTGACACTAGTCCTTTTATCCCTCTTCTGCCAGCTATTCCTGTTTATGCTGCAGGTGTTTTTAGTCTACATGTACATAAGCCTCCCACACTACTCAAACGGGACTGTTTCCTGTTACGATAGCTCTTGCTTTCACAAGGAACGTGTGCATTTCCTTTCCTGGGCCTCTGGAACAGACGTTGGCCCCATTTTGTTTATTTTCTGTTGGACCTCTTTCTATTCTGCAGGTGTTAGTTCCAATCAGTCCGGCTTCTTCAACCAGTATACTAACACTCCATTGTTTACCCCTACTGGGTAAAAACATAACAGGCAAGGGAGCATTCCACATTTTCCAGACCAGCAAAATATTTCCGTGCCCTGCCAAATCTTCACAGGAATTGACCCAAGCCCAGTTAAAGTAGTGCCCTTTTTGTCTTGCTGCCATAGCAGTTGCTTTCCTCCAACCCTAAGTAAAGGGTCTATTTCTTGTTCCAAAAAGGCAGGGGTCCTCCCTGCATCCTCCTCCAGGTGATCCCATTCATCATTCATGGTCTCATTGCACCATTGCTGGGAGGAAAGGGCCTGGAGACCTTGGGAGCCTTTTCTTGCCAGGTGAGGGAAGGTGAAAAAGAGACAGGAGGTGACCCCTCAGTAATGACTCCATGAGAAGGGAAGAAGGAGAGCTCTCCCTGACAGAAGCCCATCACGCTTGCCTGGCCATGGAGTGTGTACAAGTCTCCCCCATGCAGCAGCAACAAGGGAAAGCTGCTGAGGGGGACCACCTCATGCTGTTGCTGCCACCTCCTGCTGTGCAGAAGGAAGAGGAGGGCCTGCTAAGGGCTTCTGATCCTTGGGCTGTCTCTCGAGTGGATGGCAGTCAAGGTGGGACAAAACTTCAAGAGGCTTTGGACTTTTCAGCACATCTTCAGAATACAGAAAACCTCACGCACAGCCCTCCCACGCTAGGGAGCCATCCTGGCAGAGAGATGGTGGGCAATTCTACTGCATGTTCTTCAAAGGAGGATTTGAAAGATACTGAGCACTGTGATCTGGCAGAGGAGCAGTTGCAGCCATCTGGGAAAGAGACTTTGAGCCATCCGCTACAGGAAGAGTCGCTGGCAAATAAGGTGGCCTGTAATAATAATCCTTTGGCCACAGCTGCCGGAGAATGCCTTACGGTTGCTGAAAAATTTTCTCAACAGAACAACTGTTTGCAGGAAAAATTGGACTCCTCTTCTCAGAACTGTTGTTTAGGCTTGGAAGCAACAAGTGGGGAGAGTCCAGAAGATGACCAAACAAGCCATGGTTCTCTGCCTGCTGATGATGGGAAACTGAAGCCTGGTGCAAAACGTGTCACATTTCCTTCCGATGAAGACATTGTGTCTGGGGCTGTGGAACCCAAAGATCCTTGGCGTCATGGTAAGCAAGTTCCAACTTCTGTAGATACCTTTTTCTCTTCTTACAGCTGGATTGGACTTGTCCAAGCCAGTCCCTTTATTCGCAGGATCGGCAATTGGTTTATAGTATGAGAACTGAATATTTCCTTTTATCTTTGTTAGTCACTTATCTACCAAAAGCTCTCAATGCGTCTTATGATCAAGGGTTACAAACACAAAGCTATGCAATCCAATTAAAAATAAGTGCATGCTATAAAAGTAGAAAGCCGATACAACAAGATGAACTAGGAAATAACAAAGCAATAGGCAGGAACAGGAACATATTTCAGTTGTCAAGACTAAGTTCTAGAACAGCTACCCCCAACCTGGTGCACTCAAGATATTTTGGGTTACAATTCCCATCATCCCCAGATGGTGCATGCTGCTAATGTTCCCATTTTATGGCTGCAGTACTGAACTGTGTCCAAGGTCACTCACTGAATTGGTGACTAAGCACAGAATTGAATCTGGGGCTCCTGGTTCATGTCTGATATTCTAAGCACAGAGTAGCCCTGCATAAATGACTTTTATCGGGTTGGTTCAGACAGAATGCCAAACTAATTTGCACTCCCCCCATTTTTTGAGTAGACTCTGAATAGAAATACAGAACCTTCTGCTTTTGATTAACCACAGCTTGCCATGTTGTCTAAATCTGGACAAACTGGTTCATCTAAACTATGGATAATGGAAACAAGCAAACCTTTCAAGCATAAAGCTGTCTTGTCACTAACAGTGGTTAAGATGAACCATGGTTTAGGGCTTGGACAATATAGTTAAAAGTGTGGTTGATCTAAAACAGAAGTTTATCATCTTTCTGTCTACTAGAGGAGACTAGGATAGAAAGAACAAAATCGAAAATTCTTTCTAGTAGCACCTTAGAGACCAACTGAGTTTGTTCCTGGTATGAGCTTTCGTGTGCATGCACACTTCTTCAGATACACTGAAACAGAAGTCACCAGATCCTTAAATATAGTGGGGGAGTGGGGAGGGGTATTACTCAGAAGGGTGGTGGGAATGGGTGATAGGCTGGTAACCAGAGCCTGCAATAAACCCAGATGCCAACTTTGCTGCCACATAAACCCGGATAACACCATTACTGGTCCCAACAACATCAAACACACCATCTCAGGACTATTTAATTGCTCATCTTCCAACATTGTGTATGCAATCAAATGCCAACAGTGCCCTTCAGCTCTCTATATTGGACAAACAGGCCAAACCCTACGCCAAAGGATAAATGGACATAAATCTGATATCAGGAACCACAAGACAGAGAAACCAGTAGGAGAACACTTCAATCTCCCAGGACATTCTATAAAAGATCTCAAAGTAGCTGTCTTAATACAAAGAAATTTCAGAAATAGACTGGAAAGAGAAGTGGCTGAATTGCAACTAATCACCAAACTTAAAACCATGGAGAAACCTGGTTTGAACAAAGACATTGGATTCTTATCTCATTATACATAACAAAGCCATCTTTAGCCATCTCACCCCTTGCCTTTCCCTGCAAGACTAATTGCAGCCGTTTAGAGTCGTCAACAGGTTTTCCACACTTATCAGCCTATCACCCATTCCCACCACCCTTCTGAGTAATACCCCTCCCCACTCCCCCACTATATTTAAGGATCTGGTGACTTCTGTTTCAGTGTATCTGAAGAAGTGTGCATGCACACGAAAGCTCATACCAGGAACAAACTCAGTTGGTCTCTAAGGCAGTGTTTTTCAACCACTGTTCCGCGGCACACTAGTGTGCCGCGAGATGTTGCCTGGTGTGCCGTGGGAAAAATTGAAAAATTATTTTATATATAGTCAATATAGGCACAGAGTTAATTTTTTTAACATTTTCTAATGGTGGTGTGCCTCGTGATTTTTTTCATGAAACAAGTGTGCCTTTGCCCAAAAAAGGTTGAAAAACACTGCTCTAAGGTGCTACTAGAAAGAATTTTCGATTTTGTTTTGACTATGGCAGACCAACACGGCTACCCACCTGTAACTAGGATAGAAAGAAGCATGTGACCCTGGGTGGGAGAAATTAGGCCAGGCATCCCCAACCTGCGGCCTTCCAGATGTTTTGGACTACAACTCCCATGATCCCTGGCTAACAGGACCAGTGGTCAGGGATGATGGGAATTGTAGTCCAAAACATCTGGAGGGCCGAAGGTTGGGGGTGCCTGAATTAGGCTTATTCTTATAGTGCTAAACTATTGTTTAGTATTGCATCCAAACACTGCCATAGTGTATGCATTGTGGAGTTTTGATGGCTCCATTGTCTAATTTAAAAACACAGTATCTAGGTTCGGTTATTTTTTTTAAAAAAAGCTAAATGGTGAAGTGTCATTATTATTGATAATTCATATCACTAGTTAGTATTATTGAGTATGCATTATCATTGAGCATTTTTTCAATAATGAAGAATACTGTAGTATTATGCACAAGACTGAAAAGCTTATGGATGCCTGGTTGATAATAATGTTACATTGGTGGTAAGAATTTTTCATTCCTGAGCATGTCCTATTACATGTGTATTTTTTCCTCTTTCAAGTTACACATTCCTTTTTTTTGAATTTAATTTTTATTGATTAATTTTGCTTGTTCAAGTTACACATTCCTTGGAATCTAAAAGCCTGATCCTAAGATTTCTTATGGATAGCACATCATGGGTACATTTGGATGGTGTATACCACAAGTGTATACACCATCCAAATGATGTTAGGGTTGTGTTGCAGGTATACATGCTGTGCAAGTGCGTTGAAAACATTTTTTTTGCACGTTTTGTATGTCATTTTAAGAGGTCTTTGCAAAGGATCTGTCTAACCTTGGATTAGTATGTTTGCATTGGGAGCTCTTGATCTCCCTCCAAAACACTTTCCTTCTTGTTGGTTTCTCCCCCCCCCACCCCCTCACCCCAGTTGTAAAAGCATCTGAGTTGCTCTAGTTTTTCCAAGATGGTATTGGAATTTTAAAAATTTACATATGATATTTTTTGACAATACCTGTGCTGATTTTCCAGAACTGAGAAATAGGGTCAGAGTCAACTTAATAGCTGTGCAAGCAGGAGTCAACACAGCAAGTCCCACTAGCACCAAGGGGCTTGCCTACCCCTGCACTCCCATAGTCTTTGAGGGGTTGTTGGGAGAATCCCCATAACAGCACATGGGGGTAGGGGAGGAGAGAGAAGAGTGTTTCATCCGGCAAAGAGAAATGCTTGCACTGACAGAACTATCCTAATAGTGTGATGTTTAATTCCACCCATTGAATTGGCACACTCAACAGCAATATAAAGTTGTCCCAACTTTTTCTTTACTTTCCCTGAAGCCTTTGTTTTGAGATAAGTGGATACTTAGAGATAAATGGAGGTTAAGAAAGTAAACTTGAATGCATTTACACTTGTTGAGCTCAAAGGAAAATATGTGTAAATACTTTTGTTAGGAACGCCAGGTGGATGTACAGATGTTAGGAGAAGGAGAATCACCCTGTGGTCATTTTTCTGTCCCCAAGTGCGTGGTTTGCCTTACCTACCATAGATTCATAGAACTACAGAGTTGGAAGGGACCGTGAGGTTCATACAGTCCAACCCCCCTGCAATACAGGAATCTCAACTAGATCCTACATAACAGATAGCCATCCAACCTCTGCTTAAGAAACTTCAAGGAAGGAGAGTTAATCACTACTCAAAATTTGCCAGGTTTCTGGCAAACTTTATACCTGGCTATTGGCAACTTTTTGAAGTTGAGGCTCCAGTACTTTGGCCACCTCATGAGAAGAGAAGACTCCCTGGAAAAGACCCTGATGTTGGGAAAGATGGAGGGCACAAGGAGAAGAGGATGACAGAGGAAGAGATGGTTGGACAGTGTTCTCAAAGCGACTGGCATGAGTTAGGCCAAACTGCGGGAGGCAGTGGAGGATAGGGGTGCCTGGCGTGCTCTGGTCCATGGGGTCACAAGGAGTCGGACACGACTGAACAACAACAATTGGCCACTTGCAACCAAGTAAAGGTGCCAGGGCACCAGTTTGGTGTCTGAGGTCTCCACCATGTGGAGGTGCATGCCTGGGGATCCTTGTATCTCGGCTGTTTACACACACTAATACCCTATCCTGTGGAATTCTATCTGATATATTTTATCTGCGTTATCAGAATGAATTTCAGGAACCAAAAAGTTGTTTTGGAAAATAGGACGTTTGAACCGTGTGGCCCCAAAATGATAACTAGGCATTCCATTTTGGTGAATGTAACTCTGCTTTTAGGAGCTGTTTGGTGCCTAGCTTATATATCTGAGTTTCTAACACTTCCCATGGGAGTCTGTTCTACTGTTGAACAGCTCTTATTGTCAGAAAGTTCTTCCTGATGTTTAGCCAGAATCTCCTTTCTTGTAACTTAAATCCATTAGTTTGGCTTCTAGCATCTGAGGCAGGAGAAAACAAGCTTGTTCCATCTTCCATGTGACAACCCTTTATATATTTGAAGATGGCTATCATATCTCCTCTGTCTCCTCTTTGCCACAAATTCACTTGATCAGGACACTAGATGCAGCCTAGAATAGCATTAGCTTTCTTTTGCTGCTGCATCACAATGTTGACTCACGTTCAGCTTGTGGTCTACTAAGACCCCTAGGGAGCAGTTTTGATGGGCTCACACCAGATGTGGATTTTTATAAATTAATTTGTGGTAAGTTAGAGGTAACGGGGGAGAAAGTGTATGTGACAGAACAGTTGTGGTCTCATAAATTATATTACTTTCAATGAACCCCTTAACATTTGGCCAGTAGGACAAGACTTGAAATGATAGTTTTTAGGCAATTTCCATAGTAAACATATTGCATACTGGAGAATGAACACACATTTGATTGCTGTATGCATAAAGCCAAACTACAGCTGCATCTTTATTTTACCTTCTCATTGCTCCCTTCATGTTCTCACTCCTCAATTACTTATTACCTCTTTCACACAAACCAGTACAGTTGTACCTCTGGTTATGATTGCTTCAGGTTGCGTTCGTCATGGGATACAAACACGCCGAACCCGGAAGTACCAGAACGTGTTACTTCCAGGTTCGGCAATTTGCGCAGACGCACAAAATGATGTCACGCACATGCGCGGAAGCACCGAATCGCGTCGCGCACGTGCACAGACGCGGCACTTCAGGTTGCGGACCTTTCAGGTTGCGAACGGGGCTCTGGAACGGATCCCGTTCGCAACCAGAAGTACCACTGTAATGGTTGGAATTTGGTTTCCAGCCTTGGTTTTAGGTGAAAAAACAATCTATAATTTACTGATTTATGTAACTGCAACGGTAACTGGTTTTCACCAGTACTTACTTTATGTAGAAAAACTTATAATCAGAACAGTGTACATAAAAGCAATCCTTAACTGACTGCAGAAGTTAACTAGCTGAAGCAGAGAAGATGAAAGGCAAGTGCAGAGGACAAGAGTCTTCATGGTGCCAAACCATAGTTTTGTGTTACAACTGAACTAAGCCATGGTCATGATTTTACATTATTGTCAAATGTGTGTTTTTGTTTTTTTTAGTAGGGGAAGGTGGGAGGCTGCAGACCATAATTGTATCAACAATGTTGTATTCTGTTAGAGTTGTCTGTATCTGTAAGACCAGATACAGGCTTTTGGCTGATTGATATCAAATGCCCTTTTAAAATGTGTTGGGATTATTGGATTGTTCTTGTTTTTGTTTTATTTATTTTATTATGTATTTTGTGTCTTTATATTGTGATTATTTTCTTGTGAACTGGCCTGAGACCTGCAGGTATAGGGCGGTATATGAATGTAATTAATGTAATAAGAATAATAAACATTTCAGTTGTGCATTGGGTTGAGGATGGCGAGTTTGTGGTGTGTTAAAAAACAACAACCCACTTACGGTATTTAGGCAGAAAACACAATAAACAGAAATGGCAAGATCTGCTTGATTCCCCCCCCCCCGCCCAATTGTTTCTGACTGTTTAGAGTGGCCATCTATTAGTTTTTGAACACATCTTTACAAGCATGTGGTTTTAAAACTATAATGAAGAGTGACACCTATCCATAAGGAAATGCTGCTTGTGTTGGTGGGACTTCATTGAGGCAATAGTTCCCTGTTCTGCTAGTAGACATGCCTGGTGGCTACAGATACAGTCACAACACAATTACATCCTGTATCACTCAGTGGAGCCAACCAGTGTCTGTGCCTACATATAAGAAACCCTGGGCTAGGCAATTTTCTGGTTTCATTGAAGTCAGTAGATCAAGTTTCCCTTGCAGCTCTTTTTGCTTTATTGCTTGTTTATTGGATTTCTTGCCCGCCCTTCACCATAAGGTCTCATGAGGTATGCAGGAGTTGCAATGTGTACACAGATCCTGCAGTAGCCATGGCCTTCCCAGTTGGTACAGCAGTTCGCTGCACTTATTCCTCTGCATGATCTGAGCCACCCCCACTAGAAGTGGAGCTGGAGAATACTCTGAGAATACTGTATGTGTATCAAGAAGCCCCCAGAGCTCTTAATCAGTGATTATGAGAGAGAGATTGTGTGTGTGTGTGTGTGTGTGTTGCACAATGCCCATATGTTGTGGGTCATGGTGCTTTGTTGCAGATGGCTGTGTGGCTTAATTAAAGTGGTTCTCATGTAAAAGCAGTGATTGATTCAAGCAGGGACAGTTGGAGCTGTTAATTTCACTTTCAATATCAAATGCCCCTTTAAATCGGATTATAGCAGCAATGCATGCATGTAACACTTGTGTTCGGTCTTTGCTCAGGTTAATGGCATTTCAGAGCCCCTTGCTATAAATTCCTGTTCAGTTCAGGAATTTGGGGCTTGCTCTCTGACGGATTCTGCACTGCTTTCTTGAAAACCAATGTATTTTATTTGCATGTGCCAGCACTTCTGTTGTTGGTAGTCAAACATTGTGTGCATAATCTGTTTTTTGTGGAAAACTTGCTCCCTCTCTTAATTGTATACCTGCTCCAGTTTCAGTCTGTTTTCACTGATGCTAGTTTTAACTTCTTATTTTGCAGTGTTTATATTTGGGCTGAAAGTAAAAAATGCAGGACTGAAAGGGGAAAAGGGAACCTCAAACGTGCACATAAGATAAATTTGCCAATACATTTGGTGTAATAATTCTTCAGGGGCAACTATAAAAACTAGAAACATAGAATCATAGAATTGTAGAGCTGGAAGGAACACCAAGGGTCATCTAGTCCAACCTGCTGCAATGATTTGAAGTCCTCAATTCAAATTTTGGCTCTGTCTCAAATTCACTGCATTTTCTTGGTGAAGTGTCCCTCAACATCAGCACCCCTCAACTACCATATGAAGATACTGTCTTGCCTTACAGGATTGCTGTAAGTATATCTTGGGTATTGTTCTGAAGTGCTTTGAACCCTGTGATGTACCATATGCATGCATTTGTCTTTTAGGACATGGAGAAACTTAACAGGATCTATGTCTTAGCTGCTTCTTCCTCTGACACACAGCAGTGGGAGAAGGGAGCAAAAGAAGTGTGTGGTGGTTCTAGGCTATATGTGGGTGGCCATCCCTGCCAAACCTAGCCTGCAAAGGCTGAGCTGAGACACCGAGTCACATGCATGCAAGGTGATTTGTGAAAAAGCAGCCTTCCTTTCATTATGCATTCTCACTGCTTCCTATTATAAGACAAACCTTCAGCTCACACTCCCACACCCTTCAGTTGCTTTCAACAAGAGAGGGGAGGTATCCTCTTGGCACATTATGCAAATGATATGTGACAAGAAGAAAGCAGTATGCTTTTCATGTGTTCGTCTCCACTCAGGGCGTATCCAGAAATCCATCAGTTGGTTTCACATTGGCACACAGGTCATACATCCTACCCATGCAATCTGTGTTGTGCCATGGGTTGGTTGCAACAACAGCATTGCCATCTAGGCACAAAGCTTCCCCTGCAGTGTGCTCCTCTCACTGTGTCAGTTGCACATGCAGGGGTCAAAGCAGTGGTTTTTTTTATTTGGGAATGAGACTACTAGGTGGCTGCCACTGAAGGGTGGTTGGTTGGTTTGTATTCTGTCCAAATAGTAGCTGATAACATATTTTCTTTGAAAAGTATCGTTCCCGGGTTTCTTGGCTGATTTCTTTATCCACACATCTCCATAAACGCTGTACTTTCTTCTGTTCCTTCTCATTGCGCCTGTGGTATGCGTTGCCTACGCTGTTTTGGGTCCTGTTTTCCTTGACACCTGTCAGGTCCTGTTATCCAGATAATCATTGCCCATCCGTAAGGGCACAGCTGCTTGTCTGAGCCAAGGAAATGTCTGGTTGTTTTTTGTTTTTGTTTTCTGCACCACATTTAACTAGAAAGGATGTTAAAGCTGAAAGCCAGCTTACTGCATGAGCTTTAAGAGAGCTCAGAATTTTTCTTAATATTGTACTCTCCCCGATGTCAGCTGCTGGATTAATACTGAACTTTGCTACTGCTAGTATGTAATGCTTACACAGCACCCACATTGCCCTCAGATAGTCCCCTCTAGCACTGTGGACATTAGTTGGCTGAACACAGGACTGCAGGGTTTCAGACTCACCATCCCATAGTCAACTAGCTAAGGAAGCATTATGGTCTTCTAGGTGTATGACAGCCCCCACCCGACAACCAGGAGGCTTAATGAGCCCCTTGTGGACTACAGTACATCTGTGCTTGGCTAGGTGGGTCAGAAGCTGTGCAGGTCAGGTCTGGTCACAGGCACTGTCTACCAGCAGTGCTTGTTGCACAACAGCGGTTGAGCGCAGGCCCAAATCGGGGTCTTTTTGCAGCTGCGATCAGAGCAGGAAGTGAGTCCCATTTGTTGGTGCAACAGTGCTTGTATACCCGGGGCCTTCAGACTTATCAGATGCACAGTCCTGTTTTTAATTCCAGCCTGCAATGTAGGATTTGCTTTTTCTTGGCTGTAAGGTAGATGTTAGCATTTCTCATCCTCTTTCTGGGTGACCGGCTGCAAAGGAAGACAGGGCTCCTGTCTTATCAGAGCATAAGAATCGCTCTGCCAGATTCAATGAAGTGCCCATCTTGTTCAGCATTTTGTTTCCCAGAGTGGCTACTCCATTCATACGCTTCAGGAAATCCCATAGCCCATAAAGGCAGCAGACCATTCCAGGGACTGTGATTTCTGTCTCTAAACCTAGAGGCTGCATTTAGCTATTGTGGCAAATAGCCACAGAAACACTTCCATACATTTGCCTAATCTCTTTTTAAAGCCCTCTAAGCACACAGCTACTGCACTGTCCGGTGGCAGCAAATTCCATTAATCATGCAAAAAGAGAGAATATCACTCTAATAGTTTCACCCAGCATGGCAAGCTGCACCTACCAAAATTCTGTCTTCTACCAGCAATTCAAGGGTACATAAGGCTTGTCCTTGTTTGCATCTGATTGCCTCTGTGTCTCCCAAAAAAACCAAAAGAAATAGAAATAGAAATACTTTATTGTCACTGTACCACATGTTTACAGTGAGATTAAACGAGCCCCCCTCTCCCCCACAATCTCTCAGTCCTCATTACACTCTATGTGCTGTCGTAAAAGCAAACCCCAACACAAACGAAGAAGCAAGCTATCGCAAAACAGAATGATGGTGTCAGCTGCTGTGAAGTGTCTTGGGTCAGGGCATGATCCACTTGTGCATCCTTATCATCCCACTTAATTTTCTCCACCTGTAGCTAAAGATATAAAGGCTGGGGTGTGTGTGTGTGGAGTTCATTCCCTGCCCTGCCCTTTGTCACATCTATTTGTGAGGTTTGACTGGATTCCGGGTCCGCCTTTGGTTCAAACCGGCAAACGGGCTTCTGTTAGTACTGCTGCTATTAACATTTATACAGTGCTTAATCAAAAAAACAACAACAGCTCACTACCCCCAAAAAATGAAGAGCTTTGCATAGATATAAAAAAGACAGACCCTCCCTGCAAGGGCACAGTCTAATAACGAAGTATTTGTACCATTTACCCAAGCCTGTTTATTCAAGGCAGTTTAATCCAGTTACAAAGGATGACTTTTTGTTCCATACCACAAATCCATCATTCAGTAGCAGGAATACAAAAGACGGCAATCTGGAGGTGCAAACAACATTATAACAACTTTGGTCTGGAAGTCAGTATTTGCTGATGTCAAATGCATGCATGGCTTATGTAGACAAACATAATTTCTTCCCCTGCTCCCCCACCTCCACAGAACTGTCATATTACTACTGGTGAGGTTGCAACCCAACAGTTGGAAAAAAGCAGTGCTCTAGATGTTTTGGACAGTGACTCTCATCAGCCATAGGCACCATGGCTGATGGGAGTTGTAGTCCACAACATCCAGAGGGCACTTAGGTTGGGTAAGGCTGCACTCCACATCAGCTGGTAAGGAGGCCCAGATCTCTGACTGTTGCAAAGCATCTCTTTGCCTTGGGCAGCGTTTTGCTCTGAGCATGACCCTCCAGCTCCTCCTTGCCTGCCCAGCAGTCTGACTGCAGCAAGAGAGTTGGCTTGTCTGCCACAGTCATCTCTGGCTCTGGCCTGCTGTGGAAGCTGCTAGCCATTGATCAGCAGTGGCCATCCCTCACCTATGAAATCATTCGATTGTAGAGCAAATGACTGGGTTATTGGTGGTTGCTTCCCATTCACAGTTAGCTTGCGTAGTTTTCGTGGCCTTTACACATGGGAATTGAGGATGGTGACCTTTTCTCAGTGTACTTTGGCACTTTGACTGGTCTAACTGGTTAGAAAGCATTTAAATTGCTTCTGGCAGGGTGACGTAATATAATGGTGTATGGGCTGCATGGAGCCTCTGGGTGTCGTGAGCCCTACAATCCCGACTAGCTTGGGGCTGGGGTGGCAGTTGATTTTAGGTGAGAAACAAGAGGAGTAGAGCGGGAGTGATTCCATAGGTGGGCAGCTGCCCAGGAAGGAGTATGGGCCCATCTGCCCCTTTAATTTTAGACGCTGAGGAAGAGGAGACAGTCCTGCAGGTGCCCTGCCCATAGAGCAGTGACATTCCCTAGCAATGGGAGGAGGAGCCAGAGGAGCTTTCCCCCCTTTGTGCTCCACGTTGACAGTGGACCCATGTCCCTCCGAGAAGTGTATGCCTCCAACCTTGTAAGGAGAGAAAGTCTTGCAAATGAGTGTAGCCATTCCGCCTTTAAAAGCTCTTGGGATGGCATGACTAGTTGTTGAGACATCTTCATAGCTTTCATTCAGTCTTGGACCCCTCTTGGGCGCTTCAGCTGTTCCTTAGATTGTGGGTCTTCAACTGACTTCAACTGATCCAGGGTGGGTCACAATAGCTGTACTACCACCATGCAAATGTATGGCAATAGATTAAGTGGGCCCCCAAATGCATGTTTGGGTTGAAGGTGGTTTCTGGGTCTGAAAAAGTTGAAGGCTACTGCCGATGAACTATGTTTGCACCATGACTTGTACCATTGCAAGTTTTAAGAAAATAATAATAATAATTTATTACTTATGCCCCGCCCATCTGGCTAGGTTTCCCCAGCCACTCTGGGTGGCTTCCAACAAAATATTAAAATACAATAGTCTGCCAAACATTAAAAGCTTCCCTAAACAGGCTGCCTTCAGATGTCTTCTAAACTTCAGATAGTTGTTTATTCCTTTGACATCTGATGGGAGGGCGTTCCACAGGGCGGGAGCCACTACCGAGAAGGCCCTCTGCCTGGTTCCCTGTAACCTCACTTCTCTTAGTGAGGGAACCACCAGAAGGCCCTTGGAGCTGGACCTCAGCATCTGGGCAGAATGATGGGGGTGGAGACGCTCCTTCAGGTATACTGGGCCGAGGCCGTTTAGGGCCTTAAAGGTCAGCACTAACACTTTGAATTGGGCTCGGAAACGTACTGGGAGCCAATTTAGGTCTTTCAAGCATACTTTTTTTACTCACACCTAAGAGCTTCTGCTGAAATATTGTGGGCAAGAGCCTGGATACCAAGTCACATTTGTATGGTCAGTGGGAATTGCAGATCTGTTCATTTAAAACAAAGTTTTTAGTGTCTGCAGAAGTGTGGCAGAGAGCACAATGCCCTAGTAAAACTGCTGCCTCCGGTTGGTACTTCTTAGCTCAAGGACATTCCCCACTCCCTGTTTTGGCCCCTACATTTTCTTCCCCCATCTTTGTCTCTCTTACCCTCCCACAGTCCTTGAAAGCACCCACCCATGCAAGTGGGTAGTGTGACCCACATTAAAGCATTATAACCACCTTGTATGTTCCGATCCTTTGGCTGAGTACCACAGATTTGGGAGTACTGTATTTTCAGCTCATTGGAGAACTGGAGCCTACCACAGGCACTGTTGCTGGACAAGGGATGGGCCTGGGAGCTTGGCAAGGAGTGATATGGACTACAGGGGTGGTGATAGGAGGTGGGTGGAACTAGGCCAAGCCTGCTCAGCCTGTGACACAAGAAGCCAAAAGTAGCCCCATGTGGGAATTTCCCAGGAGCTTGGCAAAGCCCTCTCCATTATTTGCAGCCTTAGGGAAGTGGGATGTTTACTTGGTTGGTTGTGTTATAAATTGTGTAGGCTCTACCTAAGGCAAGCATGATTCTCTCCCTTCACACACACACCCCGCCGCCACTTTCCTCACCATAGGAACCAAAATTAGGCTGAAACATTTGCTAGCAAGAAGCTGGCTCTAGTTGTAAGTTAACAAGGACTGTTTTTGAACTTTTGCATTGGGTTATTGGAAAAAAACCAACCCTCCCCACCCTTCCCTTTCCCAGTTATTATCTTGGAACTGCTTTTGCTTGGTGGCTGTGTGTTGCCTGTTCTGGTGCATATAATGATGTGGTTTTGTTCACTGTGTTGGCGCAAGTTGAAGCGTTGCCTTTCCAGAGGCCTTTTGCCTTTAAAACCTCAGCTGAGTCATGTCTGGTCATGACGATTAATGTTTTTCCTAGGAAGCCTTGTGTAAGCAAGCAGCTCCCAACTTGCTCGACTCGGAGGACCTGTGGAGTCTGTGGACTTGCAGAACAAACTTTGAAGCTTATGTACAGCCCCAGTTGAACCTCCTGGTTGACAGTGTTATATGTTGTGACCGTCAAATCTAGATCAGAATAAAGTTGCTTTTAAAAGTTGTGTGTGTGTGTGTGTTTTTTAAGCTGTTTATAGCTTGTTGTGTTTCAGAGGCTTGACATGTTAGGGCTGCAATTTTAATTGGTTAGATCCGGATTTCCCAAGCTAGCAGGACCAAGTTGCCAGGGATGATGGGCATTGCAGTCCAAAAACAACTGGAGACCCAAGTTTGGGAAATCAATCAGGCTTTTAAGTGACAAAAATGTGCAAATTAAAACTCAGAGAGACATTTAAGAAACAAGTACAGTACTCATAAGAAACTGCAGGTGGTAAGCACCATCTTAGGAGAGACACTGACTTTTACCTCCCATGCAGAAGGAAATGTCTCTTCTAGGATGATGCATCATCTAAACACAAATAAAGTATGATTTTGCTTCCCAAAACACTGGTTTTACTTGTATGTAAATATAATCAATCAGTCAATCCACTAAGATTTATTTAATTGGGTAGCAGTCCTAAATTATTTGTTATGTTATTATCCCACCCTTCCTCCAAGTAGCTAAGCATGACAGATGAACTGTCACAACCTTATGAAAATAGGCTGGGCTGAGAGGGAAATGGTTTGCCTGAGCATCAGGCACCGAAGTGCCCAACTCTGGCAGCACAGCCCAGCCATAGCTGGCAAGCAGGGCTTGCCTTCTGGACTCAGGTTTCATTCCAGGTTTGTGCAGAAACAGCATATTAAAAAAAAAAAATCTGAATCGGGTCACTGGCTCATTTTGTCTAGTCAGTTTTTATGGAAGGTGGATCTGTCAACAGCTTTGAACCACGAAAAGTAAATGGCATCTCTGTATTGTCAGAAACAGCCTACCCTTGGTTGTGAGATGCTAGGAGCAGAATGGATGGGGCTGTTGCTGTTTTGCCCTGCTGTAAGTTTTCTGAGAAGTACTCTGCTGTGGAAACAAAACACTGGGCTAGTCAGACCTTTTGGCCTGACCAACAGGCCCTCTCCCATTTGAGTCATCTACACCATGGTGGTACCCTCAAGATGTGGTTGGACCACAACTTCCCTCATTCCTGACAGATGATGGGAGATGACAGTCCCAACTGTAGGGCACCATGTTGGCTGTTGGCTATACCTCGTCTATTCTGACTGACAGCAGCTCTGCTACCTATGGGGTTATTTTTTAAATGGTAATGGCTGGGGTCTCTGGTTTCACTGAAGCCAGTTCTTACTTGGCAACTGTTCCTTGGTCTGCACAAGGTCTCTTTCTGCCAAAATCAGCTGAGACGTGATGCAAGGTCTATTTTTGCGCCCCTTCTGGCAAGCCATTTGAGTCTAAATCCCACTTAATATTGAGGATGGAGCTGTATGTTACAAGAAACACTGGGTTGCCACAGATAAGGGCAGCTCCACACCCAAGTTTTCCCAGTTCCCCTCTAATGTGTAGGAAAACATAGCCAGAATCCTGAAATTATTGGGTTCTGTGTTCCCCTACCAGCGCCGGCCACTGATGTGGACGTTCAGCCTGCTGAGACCAGGGCATGGGATAAATCTTACTACATATTACAGAGTGGCAGAACTTCGCACAACGATGCTGTTTTTGGCAAGAGCCCAATGCATCTCATAATTTGACCTCCCATGCTTAGGCTGCCTCTCGTGTGCAAAGTTTGGGCTAGAGCCTGCTCACTCAACTCCTTGCCATCAGCATGGGGTGCTGCTTCTCCTTTCCTAGGCTAGTTGCTTCTTTTCTCTCTCCCCCCCTCTTTCTCTCTGCCACCCCCCTCCCCAAGCTTCTGGGTCAGAACCGAGAGGCCTGTCCAATTTACAGTGCTTCTATTTGCTGGCACAGTTTTGTTTGCTTGTGAGAAAGACAAATCTTGGCAAGGTTGCCAAAGCAAGAGCCTGGGAAAGGGTTAACGTCTGGGTCGTGACTCTTGGCTGAAGTCCCAGATGGAAAATGAGTTGGCTTTGTGCAGGAACAAACAATATTTTTGCCTGAGAGCTGGGAGCTGAAATGTCAAAAGCTGAGCCTGTGGACTCTGGGGCTAGAAAGGTCCCTAGATCAAGAGCCGCTGCAGGAACTGGCAATGTTTGGTTTTACTTGCATCCTTGCTCTCTGTTGCCTGGCACTTCTTAATAATTATGATGTCATTAGTTTTCATGGGGAGAGCCGCCTAATGAAGTAGCGTCCTACAGGCTCTGCTGTAGTCTGTCCTTCATTCATTTCTGTGCATGCTGTTTCTGCTAAAAGCTTGCCTGCCTTAAATTGTACTTTACATTTCTCACACCCTGGGAGTCTAAATCTGTGTTGAAGGAGTGAGATATAAATTATGTAAATAAATTAGCATGGTAAAAAATGGATCATGTTGGGCCTGCTGGTGTTACTTATTTATATTTCTTTACATTTCTATCTTCCATGTCTTTATTGTGGGATTCAAGGCAATGTGCCTTCACGTAGAACTAAGACCAGCATGTTCCAAATAGCTGTCACAAGTGTGGGGAACCTTTGACCCTCCAAATATTGCTGATCTACAACTCTTAGAAGAGCAGCAGTTTCACATTTGAGTTACTTAAGGATTCTTGGGTGAATGCTATCTGGACTCATCAGTTTTTTCAGTTTTTATTTTGTCTACAAGGTCTGGAATGTTCTTGTCAACACTATTTCCATTAGTTCTTCAGGCTCTCCACGTTCGGAAGTTGTTCAGGCCCGGGGATCTACATCATATATTGCACTGTGAGGACAGATGCAAACAATTCACTCAATTTATCTGCAATCTCCTTATCCTCCATTGGCACACCTAAGGCACTATTGCCTTGTCATCCTACAATCACCTGCCTAGCTGGTCTCCTGTTAGTAATGTATTTAAATAACCGTTTGTTGTTGACCTTTATGTTTCAGCAACATGCTCCTCAAATTGTTTTTAAGCATCTCTTATTGTCCACTTACATATCCTTTGCGTTCCATTTTGGTCTCATTGGGACAAGGCTTCCGTTTTCTAAGGAAGCCTTCTTACCTCAGCCGCCTTGCAGAATATTTTCTGGAGAAGAAAAGGCTAAGGAGTAAACCCTACACAGATCTAGAGCGGAGCCCCTAAGATGGTTGGTTGGCGCCTTGTACGCCTCCTTCCAGAAACTCATGCAGCCCAGATGGCACCAAATGTATTGCTATGCTTTCCTTTGGACCACTTCAGTGAGGCCGAGAGGGGGTCTTGTCATGTGGGCAGCCTAGGGCCTCCATACACATAACCCAGGATTATGCCCCGGGGAGGTCACTTTGGTGTTGCCAACACAGCAGTTTGACTTCACCTCCGGAAGCACACTCCAGTCTCTCTCTCTCTCGAGACAGTTGGATGCCAACAGCAGCAGCTCTCATCATCTCTCGCCTTTGGCCATATGCTCGCTAGGGCGGTTGGCAGTTGTAGTTCTGCAAGGTCTGGAGGGCCAAAGGTTCCCCACTCCTGATCTATCACCTTTTCGTACCCGCACACTTTTGTCTTCTAGAAGCACATCTCCACTTTTTTGTTCCCAGGGAATTCTTGCCAAACTCTGCTCTTTTCAAGTTGGGTAATCATGGAGGTGCTTAGTAGCAGTGTCTCTTTGTTTAGACTGGCAAGGCACTGAGCTCAAAGAGCACCATTTGATCTACTCTGGCCAGTGCTTGCTATGGGGCTTTTGGGGGGGGGGATCTTGCTGGCCATTTCCTTCCCTTGGCTGGAGCTGCATGGTGATGACGCACAAGCCGAACCCCTGCCTACCGTCCCATGTTAGGACCAACTGAGCTCAAGTCCAGATGGTCTGTTTCTTCAGTCTAAGCAACATACAGACGCAACTGCAGTTGAGAGTTAAGGGGACCCAACACAACGCTGGCTCTTTGAAGAATCCGTTTTTGAACTCCTCCATTGAAATGGGTTTCAGCCATCTGCTGTAGCTGCACCAATACCCCGGTGGCAGCTGGAAGCTGTTTTCTCTTAGCAAATTGAGTGGCTAATGGTTTTGGGTACCGGGCTGGCAGCATATAGATGACAAAGGCAGGCAGCCAGTGAGAGAGCTGCTGAGTATATCCAGCAAGAGGGGAAGGACATACTGCCCTAGGACTCCCCATCGGAGAACTGCAAAGAAAGCAGCCAAGGAAGCCTGTTTGTGCCAGGAAGCCAGAGCAGCTACATACGGTAGCACCCCCTGACCTCTTTGGTGCTCTGGCCCCTTTGTGGAGAATTCCACCTTGCCACCCTCACTCCCACCTGGACATTGATGCTGTAGCCAGCTGTTATTTGTGTATTCCTGTAACTAAATGGATCCTTCCATCAGATGACACTGAGGAAGTCCCCCAGGCCCTACCTACCCCAATCTGTTCAGAGTATGACTTGTCATGTTTCTTTGCCCTCCTTGGAATTGTGGTCACAGCCTCCCAGAGAATTTCCCTTTTACCCTCCTTCCTCCTCCTCCTCCCTCTCCCTGACCCTGCTTTTCGTGTGTTTCAGATCCTAACAACCTCTTCTGGTGTTTTTCTTTTTCTTTTTTTTGTAAACACATTTAGCAGTAGGGCCTGCCAAAAATTACCCTGTTCAGACATAAAAGGAAATACTGTGAGGTTTAAGTTCTCTGGGGAGGGTTTTTTTTTTTTTGAGGGGGTGGGAGGCAGAATCCTGCGTTTGCTCTGGACTTCAGTGCAAGCTTTGTATTGCTGAGCTGATCTGGGCTGGCTGCCAAGTACAGCCAGCTACAGTAAGCGGATCTGTCCTCTTCCGCCCCCCCCCCCCCCCGCCCTGCAACCCTCCTGCAAAACACTACTTCAATTGGGGGAATAAGCCTGGTCTGTCACAGGACTCCTTCTTTCACAGAGAGATGTCCTCAGTTGTTAGCTTTGCCCCGAGCTTAAAAAGATCAAAAGATGAGTCGGGCACTTGTGATACTTTCTGGGAATAAATAAATAGGGGTTGCTGTTTTTTGTTTTTTGTTTTTTTTAAATCCTGCTTGAACGTATATTAGTTGGCTTTCTAAATTGGTGTCGCATTTGTAGTGGAGATGGTTATAAGGCTTACCTGCAGCATTTTTACTTTACGTGTTTGCACTTGTAGTGAACCAAGACTGCAAGTTTTAATCTGTCAACTGAAACTTTATTGCAAATTTTAATAGGTGAAACCTAGTATAATTTTGAAGCTATTTTGGTTATGGTGTGTTACTGTAAAAATGAATGAAAAAGAAGAAATTGAAATTTGCCTCTCCCCCCCCCCCCCCCGTTGTGAGCTTGTGATTATTCTGAGAGTGTGTGCCTAAATCATATAAAGGTAAGGGTAAAGGGACCCCTGACTGTTAGGTGTAGTCGTGGACAACTGGGGTTGCAGCGCTCATTTTGCTTTACTGGCCGAGGGAGCTGGTGTACAGCTTCTGGGTCATGTGGCCAGCATGACTAAGCCGCTTCTGGCAAACCAGAGCAGCGCACGGAAACGCCGTTTACCTTCCTGCCGGAGCGATACCTATTTATCTACTTGCACTTTGACGTGCTTTCGAACTGCTAGGTGGGCAGGAGCAGGGACCGAGTAACGGGAGCTCACCCCGTCGTGTGGATTCAAACCGCCAACCTTCTGATCGGCAAGCCCTAGGCTCAGTGGTTTAGACCACAGCGCCACCCGCGTCCCTAAGCTAAATCATATAATTCCTCCATTAAAAGCAAAACACTGTATTGAAGATATGATGTTGAGGTGCATTTCATTTCATTTCAGTTATGAAGCAGATTATTTAATCAGTGAAGTCTGCAGTTGTGTGTATGCTTACTTGTGAGAAAGCCCCGTTGAATTGAGTGGGACTTATTCAGGACTCTCTGGTTGCATTTATTCAGCTGATGTTTTGAATAGGCACAGTGGAGTGGGAGACAAAATCCTTTTTCTTCACCCCCCCCCCCAATTGCTGAGCTTCTTTCTCTCTGGTTCCTTAACTATGTTACCTGTGAACAGGTTTCATCTCCGTGTGAAGCATCTGACAAGGGAAGGAGTGAAAGTGAACTTCTGAGGTGCAAGAGGGAGGAACTCTGCCAAAGTCTCTTTGCTGTTCATGCTTAGGGTGTGTCGAAGAACCGAGCCAGGAGAAAATGGGTGCTTTGGGATTAGGACCTGAGCTTCTATCCATATCACAGAAATGATATCAGGTGATGAAGTGGGACTTCCAGGAGTTGGTAGAGGCACCTCTTTGCTTAAACACCTTGCAGAAGTAATTCTGTGCAGTTCAAAGTAAATTATCCAGCTTCAGTAAAAAATAAAAAAATAAAAAAATAGGCACGTGAGTTTAAGGGTGTGTGTGTGCCTAAAAAAGGGAAAGTTCTGGCAAAGCTTCATGTAGGCAAAGAGAAGGTTAAACACCCCTTTGCCCGACTCTGCCCATTTAAGGCCAAGTGAGTCACTAGTTGGAGACTCTGCTGCTCAGCCTTCAGCCCTTGCTCAGTTTTAATCTGTGGCCCCTGTTAAAAGTAGAGTAGCCTTTATGAGGGTATCAGGGTATGTGCTTGTTTTCCCAGTGTGCACCTGGTTATCCAGACCTCCAGAACTAAACATTGGAATTGACTTTGCTAATGCTGCCTGCAATTTTGGCTTCAAAGCCGGACTTGTGTATATGTGTGTATGGTCAGTTTATGAGAAAATAAAAGGCGTAGATGCACGTTATGAAATAAAAGGTCCCAGTGGAGAAGAAATAATAATGGTGCTACATATTCAGGGTGTGCTCGCTTGCAGGGCAGCCTGATTTTCTCTTCCTTTTTTACATCCTCAGTTCTCTAGTTGTAAAATGGGTCCAGGCAGCTTATTTCACAGGGTCGCTGTGCCACTTTGTGAGTAAAGAAGGACACTCAGTGTGCTTAAGAGGCTGAAAGGACCTCTCTGGTATTAAAAATACAGAGTAAATGCAGTCCCAGCCTCAACACTAGCCGGAATGACGCAGTTGCCTCCAGGGGGTTGGTTTTGAGAACCTAAAGGGCAACAGGTTTTAAATTACTTAATTTAGTATTATGATTGCTATACTTGTAGGCAGCTGCAGGTTGTTGTTTTTTTTTTAAAGTGTCTTAATGTTCCATTCTGTAAAATGAGAATAAACTCTGATTTGGGAGATGGAACGTAAAGGAAACAAATGGCTTTGGCGGTGCATTGTGAGGGAAGGAGAGAGTTGTCACCATTTGAATTTTCCACTTCAGGCACAAAAATGTCTTGAGCGAACACTGAGTGTGAATAATATTTAGTGATTTGCTGTTCATACGCAATTTTTGAGCTTAATTTTTAAAACCGGAAATTTCCTAATACATATTTTGTACTGTGTATAACGCCCTGTGTGCGAATTATTGGCAAGAAAACGCCTTCTCCTTACAGTAAACAAAGGGCTGGAAATGGGGAGACTCCCAGGATTAAAATTTATCTAAGTTTAGACCAAGCAACTCTGTTTTATACAAGATAACCACCACCCATAGACTTCCTTGATTTAACAGAGCTATAAGAGCAACGTACAGATATAATGTATAAATTATATATACGTAAATTAAATCCAACGGCATAAAAGTGTCTTTACCACAAGTGTTTACTTTGTATCGTTTTAATTTTGTTTAAAATGTATTTGCTTTTTTTGTTCTTTACTGTTTTTAATAATCTTCAGTGTACATTGCCTTGAGAAGGCGATTAATACATCAGTAATAATATGGAGCAGCTTTCCTCTGGCACACTGAAAGTCCATGTGGAATTTCTTGGGCAGGACTATTCAAAAACAAGAAATCATCTTTTGTGCTAAGGAAGTATTAGGAAAATCAGCAACAACCGTGCAGATTTATTTCATAAATTGAACACTCTTGCTCTTATTTTTAGTCCAAAGTTTTAAGTTAATTTTAGTCTACTTTAGATTTATACCCCACTTTTCTATAAAAGCCAAGAGCCAAAACTACTCATAACAGTGGAAGAGAACCGGGCTTGTATACTGCAGTTCAAAAGAGAAGCTGTACCTGCTACAATTCCTTGGTCAACATGATTGTCACCTGCCCTTCTTTGACTCTGGCCATCCTATCTCAGCTTCTCTGCACTAGCTGGAAAGGTCTGCCGTGCACCCTCTCTTCCATCGTTCTGGAAAACCCTGGCTGATACCTACATTCAGCTGAATGCCATGCGAACCCCAAACTGATAATGTTTTTCTGCTAATGGGCTGCTCTGCCAGTGACTGAATTTTGCAGGAAAGCCTCTCTTAGCTGGAATGCCTGCCAGTTGAGGTGCATTTGTCCTTCAGCAAATTAGTAGCTGGAGTTTATTAGTAGCTTAAAGGTTTGCTGATTAGGGGTGGGAGACAACTTGCAAGGGAAGTGCAAGTTGGTAAAGGAGCTTCCAATAAGGCATGGTATTCCACATTTCTTGGCTCATTGATCCTTATTTTCAGAAGGCAATAATCACTTTTATTAACCCACTCTCCACTGATCCTCAGAGAGCATTGTCATATTCTACACTGCCACCATCAGAACTCAAAGAAATTTTAGACTAAATTAACAGGCTGGAAAGTGCATTGCACATTAAATTCGCACACGGAATTGAATAATAAACTGCAACCTTAGGTTCTCACTTCGAGAAGCTGGCCAGGGGCTTGCTACAGAACTCCTTTTAGGATCTTTTTTCAAAGCCCAGAATGAAATGTGATGCCAAATGAAAGACTTCTTTCTCTTCGCATATCTGAACGCCCGGCCCGCACAATAAAGCAATTAAAGTGGAAGCAGGCAGCAGCTGCGGCAGCTTGGAAATTTCTGGTCTTCCCCGATAATTACGTTAGTGGTGGAATTATCCTTTCTCTGAACTGAGCCTGGAGTGGGGGAGTGGAGAGATCGCTCTGCTTCAGTAATCCAGACCGGATTACAATGTTGTAATTGGATCCCTGCGCAACAAACTCTGTTTTGTGATGCAAGCCGCTTGTTTTGCTGCTCCCGGAGCGTTCCAAGTCCGTCTCTCTGTGTTCTGGTGTGTAAAAAGGATGCTTTGAGGGCAGCTTTTAAGGGCTGCCATAATTTCTTGCCTTAATAACAGGCCTCTTGCTATCTGCCTCCTTTGGAGGGACGATTGGGGCAGTGGAGGTGAGTGGAGAAAGGGACTCCTTCCTAGGGAAACACAAGCAATTAAAATTGGCAGTAAATGGGGGTGTGCATGCACTTTGTGCTAAAGCAAGCCCCCTAAAATTCTGCTGCAAGATTACCCAAAATCCTGCCATAACAGGGCCCAGCTTTTCAAAGCCCCTCCTCTAATTTCTCCTGCTTTGCAATAGCTTCTCCTAGCCAATTGGGAGGGGCAAGGAGCTCTTTGGGAAGGGGGAGAAAATAAATCCGGGCCCCTGGCAGCCCCCCTGAAAGCCCCTCTGAATCAAAGAGACTGGTTCTGGCCCCTGCTATGTGGTTTGTGGATGAGGGCTGGGAGCAAAGTTCCCTCCTCCCAAAGGTGCTGCTACTGTTCTGTTGCACCTGATTTCTACCCTCTGTGTCGCCCTTTCCCAGCCCTGGCTTCATTTCCTCGCACTGGCAGACTTTCTTCTCTCCAGACTTTGCCAGATTAAGTTTTTGCAAGGCATTTTGCACTGGCATGTACAAGGTGCTGAAGCTCTGGCATCTGTGGAGCTTAATTCCACAGCTCCTCTGACTTTGGGAATGTCTGCAAATGTTGCTAATGCGCTTTTGAGCGTGAAACTAATTCTGGCACGACTGCACTGGCTACCAATTAGTTTCCAGCGCAATTGAACGAGCTGCTTTTGACCTAGAAAGACGTAAGTAGCTCAGGACCTCAAGGCCCACCTCTCCCCACATGAGCTAGACAGACACTGTGCTTATCAGTGGAGGCCCTTCTCCCTGTGCCCACCTCTGAGGGAGGTGCAGATGGTGGAAACTTGAGAACAGGCCTTCTCGGTGGTGGCTCCCTGCGTGTGGAAGGCTCTCCCCCAGGAGACATGCCTGGCACATCGTGTTTATTTTTAGGCACCAGGCAAAAGCATTCATTTTCAGCTAGGTTCTACGTCCTTTAGTTTGAAGGGTTTTAGGTGTACTTGTGGCCTCTTAGTCGGGTGGGTTGTGTTAGTTCTGCCTTTTTATATACTGTGGTTGGTTTTTAGGGTTTGTTTTCGGTTTTATTCTTTGTTTTAGTGTTGGTATTTTTTAAGCCGCTTTGGGTCACTTTTCACGAAAAAAGGAACCAGAAATGTATTTGATAACAATAACAATATTTGCAAGAACAGGCACTAGAAGATTGCTTTTTTTTAAAAACAGAGACCCGAGATTCTCATGAAAGAGTTGTCTGTCCCAAAACACATATTGCACTAGGAAGTCCCCGGTTCAAATGTCACCTCAGCTGCTCTTTGTGACGTGTGTCATCATGGGTGTGCAGTCTTTTTGTTTCAAAGGACAAAAATGTGCTAGTAGCCTGCCCTGAAATCATGAGAGAATCACAAAACAGTTCATTACCGGTAATACAATATACAGTAATGGAAAAGAACTTCCAGTCATTCTCTTTGGTCTACTATTGCAATAAAGTGTGCAACGCTTTCAGCCTCTCTCAAAACAATTGAGATTACATACCTTTTGTCATTCCCCAGATAGCTCCAGTAAATTGCCAGAGTACTGCTAAATCCTGTGTTGTTATGTGTCACTTTTGTGGGGGAGGTTTCGAGTTTTTGGCATGCTGAATCTTGATGGGCCGTGGTCAAATCAAATAATAAAATTCCTGTGGAAATTGCTAATAAAAACATCTTGGGATCCTGTGTTAATTTTAACTCACAGCGTGTCATTAATAGGATTTAGTATACATTTTATAGCTTTAATACAGAACCACCACCAATGAGCAAAATTATCCTTTCCCCTCCATGTTTCCAACATACACCTGAGCCCCTCCCATTCGTTTTTGACAATTAAAAATACTTTTCACACAGAGGGAAGCAATAGTGAATTTATTCACAAATGATCATAGGTGAGGCTTTAAATTAACTGTCCATTTGGCTGGATTATTTTCTTTAATCTGTAATGAAGCCTGATAGATTTGGGATCATACTCTCTTGGTGGTTTTTACTTTTATAAAGGCAAGCTTCCCACTGGGCATGCCCAATCCTCTGTGAACATGTAGGGTAATGCTCTGGATCCTGCCCTTTACCTCCGCATGCAATTTAGGGGTGCAAATGCTGGCACCACTTTTCAGAGCTCTCGTAAGCTGTTGTTGGCATCTGTCTGTCTCAAAACAACAGAGTGCACCTCCAGGGGCAAAGTCTAACTGCTGTGTTAGCAGCACCGAAGTGACCTCTCTGGGAGCAAGCCTGGGCAGTGTGTGTGAAGGTCCTGAACTGCCCAGAAGACAACCCCCCCCCCCCTTGGCCTCACTGATGTGATCCAAAGGAAAGCAGAGCAACACATTCAGTACTAGCTTGGCTGCAGGAGTTGCCGGAAGGAGGCATACAAGGCACCATCCAATCGTCTTAGGGACTCCACTCCAGATTTGTGTTGGGTTTACTCCTTAGCCTTTTTTCTTCTCCCAAAGATATCCTGCAAGGCAGCAGAGGTTGAGGACCAGAGTTTTCCTTCTCCTAGATGGGCTCCCTTCCCAGGTGGATGAGCCCCATCTGCCCCTCACTTCCCTCTACAGCTCGTGCAGAATCTGCCTTCTTGACCGTTGGACGCGCTCTTGGTCTTGTCTGCCCAATCTGCTGGATCCTGTCTTTGCATGCGGTAGAAGTCCCTAACTCACTGAGGGTTTGATACCCATTGGCTACCCTCACCTGGTTTAGCCCGCCAGTCGAAGGCGTTCCTGGGGTGTGGCCGCTGTTCCATGCTGACAGCTTCTAGGAGCCACAATTGAGAGCAAAGTCCAGGGTGGGGACCAAAGGTGGACAAACTGCCTCAGAAAAAGCATGTTGTGTCTCCCTCCCCTAACACCCCTTATACCTCTTTCATAAGCAAATGTGTGTAAAGGAGCACTGGACACCTGAAATGCAGTGGTGATGCTAGCTTTCAGCTTTGAAAGAATCCAGTTTCTGAGCTAAGCCATCTGCATTCTGCTGCTTGAATCAATTTGACTATCTGGCACCTGAGGTACCCGATTCCCTGCTCCAGTGAACAAAGCTTTGTGGCTGCTGTCGGGATTCTGGCAAATCATCTCATTATGCAACATCTGCTAACACCAGCAAAAATGCTGGCTGCTTGGACAGGGCTGGAAAAATCCTAGAAACCAAATGCTGGCACCTAGGTTAAAAAATACCCCCAATCCCTTTTTTCAGGTATTGAAAACTTGAGGATATAAGTTTGCATGAGGGGCCAAATCCTTATGACTAGTCCTGCAACTGATTTCATTGGCACACACAAAAACATCACTCCAGTTCCCCTCTCTGCCGCCTCAGTTTCCCTTATTACTCTCTTCCGCAACTTTCTAATTCATGAAGAGATGGAGAATTGGTCCCTGTGCATGTTGTGGCTTTTACAAGCAAGAAAGTGTTCTTTATTATTATTTAATATTTATTTATCCCACTCTTCTGCTAATTAGAGTGGAATATGACAGAGCACTATATTATAATTTGGTTGCAAGGTTTTAGCTAGCACTCACCACTAATGACAGGTGACCTGTGAAATTGCAACATGGCTTTTGAAAATTTACTTTATGTGTATTTGTTTGTCTGGTTGTTTGACGTTTAAAAATACCCTGTCCCACCCCAAAGTCTCCTTACAGTGTGTAGGCAGCATAAATCAAATGGACTGCTAACCATCAGTGTGATCCTTTCTCCCTCCCTCCCCCCCCCCCCCTCTCTCTCTTTCAGCTCAGAATGTGACTGTGGAAGAAATTATCACTGCCTACAAGCAAGCCTGTCAGAAGTTAAACTGTAAACAGATACCCAAACTACTGAAGCAGATCCAGGTATGTGCCTTTCCTTGAGTGCACAGCAGAAACACTTATCAGATTCGTCTGTCAAAGGCAGAGATGGATTTTTATAAACACTGAAGAAAGCTGTCTGTCGCTGGAACTGAACAGTAATAATAATAAAAAAGTCCTCTCTTGAAGTTGGGTCACATGTATTTCAAGGCTCATATAGCACAGTAAACACCAAACAAGGAAAGGGGTGTGTGTGTGTGTGTGTCTTTGTCTTTGTCTTTCCATTGCTTCCAAGATGGCTGTACTATCCTAGAGAGGGAACTGGGCCAGAGCCCAGAGAGCTAAGTGAGCCTGCAAGGTTATGAACATCAGAAGGTGCTTTACACAGTGACTGAACATGCAGGTTGCTCTGCCGCTGAGCTTTGGGCCCTCCCTAAAAGCATACAGGGATAAATCTATCCATGCAGGCAACAGTGATCTAGAGCCCACACCTCCTACTGCAAAGAGCAGCTTCCTAGCCTCTTCCATAGCGGCTGCCGTTTGGGTGGTTTTAGCAACAGAGGCTGCTCTCTCTCTTGCTGGAGACAAGGAAAAGGAACAAGACCTTCCAGTTCAGCAGCAGAGACCCACTCCAAAGGGCAGGGGTTCCACAGACGGGGACATTATGGAGAAGGCCCTGTCCCATGTCATTGCACAATGGGCAACACCCATTGGCAGAACAAGATGAAGGCCCTCTCTTTTGCAGAACATGAGAGCTAGGCAGGGTGAGGGGGGGAGAGGTCCCCCTTCAAGTGTTTGGGTTCCCAGGAACCTTCAGAATGGTGCCATTTACACACCCAGGATGTGGAAAGAGGGAGGACAATTTTGGCCCCTTATTTTGATTTGAAGCCCTTCTCTGAAAACAACAGCTTGGGACTGAAAATCATCAACTGAGATTTCAGCTCATGTTGAGACGATTGAAGAATTCCTAGTAGCAACCAAAATGTCAATTATCATGAACTAGGGCAAAAAAATGAATCCATCTCTACTTGTTTTGCAGGATTTGCGATGTAATGCACACACTTGCATTGTATATTTGGGCCGATGAGTGAAAACCTCTTTGTTATGAAGTGGCCAGCTATTACCAGTTTCTGGAATGGAAGATTTGATTATGTGCATCCCCAGTCATTGTTTACATTGGTGTAATGAACTTTTCTCCCTTCTATTAGCTGGGGAATTTTATTATTAAATCAGTTATTAGAAGTGTGTGTACATCTATCTTGTTCATTTCTTTAAAAAAAAAGAAAATTGTGTTGTCGATGTTGTTTAAAAAAGGCCAGTCCCCAGGAGCAGCCCAAGCCGGTCCTGGAGAAAGGAGCCATCCCTTGTATATTGGGATATCTCCTCTGATCGAACCTGTTCTTAACTCTGGATCTGAACCAAATTGGGCTGGGCCTGGATCAGATTGGGAAATGAAAGATGCTCATATTACAGTACATAGAGCTTTTGAAACACTGGGCTGTCCATGCTTCCCTTTAGGTCTTCTTCTTCATTATATCTTACCTTTAAGCCATTCCCTTCCGTGTGTAGTAATTTGCTCTTGCTTTATTGCAGGAATATAAAGACTTGACTCCCAGGATAGAGTGCCTGGATCTGAAAGGTACATATTTCTGTTCCCAAGTCTTCTGTTGACACAATGCAAATCACGATCACCTTGCCGACTCTGGGTATTCCTCTGCAACTGTGATCCCTCA